>NC_142218.1:8113921-8421517 GCF_049639895.1 Pseudopodoces humilis | reverse complement strand
CTGCAGAACATGGATGCTGAACTGCCACAGGTACTTCTGATATGGTTTCCCTGGATCCCAAAGTATTTCTCTAGACAGGATTTGCAAATCTATAGGTAATTACTCAAGTTTAGTCAAGTCAGTGAAATAAGCAACAAGAAAGTGAAAAATTCAAGCACAAGCATCTGAACCTGGCACATTTAAACAAGAATATCTGCAAAGAAGTCCCATGGACACCTGGAGCCAGTCTAGGGCCAGTCAGCTACTCCTATAATTCTATGACCATTGTCAACTCTGGGTGCAGAGCAACAACCTAAATTATTTCATTTTTAGTTGACTGAAAAGCAAACAATTCTTAACACAATCGCCCCAGAACTAGGCAAACCATTAGGTGAAAGTCAACTTGATTTTCTGCTCCCTTTTTGCAATATGTTATTGTAACAGAAATGGTTACACTCACCAAGACTATCACCACCCTGCAGTCAGCAAATAGGAAAAGAGACACTTTCTCCCATCTCTAAAACAAGAGCCAGTTTTTCTCTGCTTATCCCCATGTTTTCTCTGGTAATGGTTGTGCACTGAAAGCCTCCATCAAGCACATGAGTTTAACATCCAGAATTCCTCTGGCTGACTCACAAACCACACCAAGTTTTTTTGGTCAAGAATCTTTTTCCCAAATCCCAGTTTAACACTCATCTCTGATCCAGTTTGGCCACAGCTTGCCCAGGTTTGCCGTGTACTCACTGTCTGGCGTGGGTCCACAGAAGTGTGATTCTCCCCTGACTGCAAATGCTTTGCAAAGAAGCTGTCGGGGACAGGAGTCAGCTTCTCATAACGAGGATTCCTCTGCCGCTTGTTCCTGGCATCCCCAACCTCCGGAATACTCAGCCACTCCTCCTCAGTAACCTCTGCTAATTTCCGCTGTTAAGACAGGAGTTATCATCAGTATTTGCTGCAGAAATGGTTTTTTAAGTGCTCTAACTCCTTAATAGATTTATTTTCTTGAAATAATTCAAGATCAATTAAACACTTAAGGGTCAGACTTTTTTTCCTAATCCAATGTACAAAAGAATTAGATGCATTTAATTAGAATTTGGTTTTAGTCCAGACTGAGATTCCAAATCAACTTTGTTATTAGATTCAGTGCTACAAACATTCAGATTAATCCTAGTGCCTGGAGCATTGAATGGTACATTGCTAATCACTAGACAACAGCTTAAAAAATACATTTTATTTAAAAGAAGATTTAGAGTCAGGAGATTCTGCTCAGCTACTGCTGCAATGCCAACAAGTTATCTGCTTCCTTCAAAGACATTCATGTAGCACCTTCCATAAAGCATAAAACAAAAATAATCAATATCAAAATTTGAAGAAATTTCACTGCCTTGTGTATCCACATGGACAGTGTTTATTCTTCCAACAGAAAGCAATTCTAATCTGGAGAATGTCAAATTACTCATTTGCCAACACACAAAATCTGAGTGAAGAGACAAACACACACGAAAGAACACACAGCCACCTCTTGTATCTCATAAAAAGTCACATTTCAGACATTTTTTTCCTTACTTTCAAGTCTGAGAACTGCTGTTGAATTTTGGGTCTTTCCATACGGTACTTTTCTATTTCCTCTTTTTCTCGTTGTTCCCTTAGGAAAAGGAATCCTGAGGTTATGCTCAAAGTAACACTTGGCAAGTCTTTGATTAAAGTGTTGACAGAACAGAAAAATGTGTTTGATAAGAGTTAGGGCATTAAAAAAAAGGCATTTTTTCCAAGCTTAGATTATCAACATTTTAACAAGAGATCCTTTACCAAATAATACAGTATTATAGTGTAACAGACATCTCCAGTCTTTAACCTCCTCTTAATGAGTAGTGAATTTAATAAGTAACACATCCTGTTTACAAGCATGAGGTGACTTTGCTAACAATTTCCAGTCTACTCTGTAGTCTGTGATATGTCAATATCAATTGCTCAGCATCTTCCCTCACCATCTTAATGAACTACAGTGACTCTTAATTAACTACATTTAAGCAATTTAACCCTATTCACTATCAAAGTAAGTGGTGCAAAATACCTGTCATCCTCAATTAACCAGAAAACACCTCCTACCTCCTTTCCTTCCTGCGTTCATCCATCCTCTTATCCAAAGCTGCATAAATTGCATCTGCTTCCTCATCATCTTTCTCATAGGGGCCGCTTGAGAACAGACTCCCAGCATAGCCATTGAACTGGGAAATTGGAGTGAGAAAAAAAAAAAACAAACAAAAAAGAGGAAAAAAAGGCAATTTTTTAAAATTCCTGTTATGTTTCTGCTACAGACAACAACCACCTGAAAATGCATTCACAGGCTGCTTCTGACAACATTGCATCAGACTAACACATCCCTAAATAAAAGCATCCTCTTTTTACCACCCCATGGTGGTGTTTATTCTCTCTCACCAATTGAAGCAAAACTGCTTCAAAATTGCTTTTTTCAAAATTGCTTCTCTCTCTAAATCACTTCTCTTCAGCAATAAATGAGATCCCAGGACAGAAAAGCCATTCTCGTCCATTAACCACTTTCTCTTTTTACACCAGTGAAAGCAAGCAGAAAGAATATCATAACATTCAACCAAGCAAAGTGGGACTTAAACACAAGAGACTACACAGGCCACTTAAGGACAATAAATGGCACAGGATCACAGAGTCATTTAGGTTGGAAAAGATATCCAAGGTCATCAAGTCCAATCCTGTCAAAGCACACACACTTTTATTTGTGGACAATAAAAAAAAATACAACCCCTGAAATACTTAGACTCATGTTTATTTATAGATATTTTCCCAGGACTCTCAGGGTTTTGTATCAGCAATTAAACCACAATCCATGGAGCAAGGCCACAACAAAAATCTGTAAGCACCAAGCCATTGTGCATACTGAGGTCTCAATCAACAAATGAAAAAGGAAATGCTGCCTGCAAATTACAGGAAATTCTGGGTTTGAAGCCCCAGCTAAGAGCGGGGAGCTTAGGGACTCTTCTTCCACCTGGGGAAAAACATCTGCAGGATGATGAAAACCTTCTCACCTCATCATAATTGGTGTCATTCAAATCCTCATCATCATCATCTGCTGTCTGGTTCTTCTTCATCTGATCCCCCACAGTTCTCTTGCCTGGCGGAGCGTGCCGGTCGTCCACAGGGTCATTGGCATCGCGGGCAGGGCCGATATCAGAGCGGGTGGTGAAACCCGTGGCTCTGCAGGGATAAACCAGGGGCTGCTTAGCTCACTGCAACCTCAGCCTGCCACAGTCACTGATCAGGACAGGCAGGGAAAATATAATTCTTTTGGCAGAACAGCATCAGACACCCACCATGAACAGCATTCATAAAGCCAGGGGGGGAAGACAGCCTTAGAATCATGGACTAGTTTGGGTTGGAAGGGACCTCTGAGCTCACCCCATTCCAACCTCCTGCCATGGGCAGGGACACCTTCCACTATCACAGGTTCCTCCCAGTCCCATCCAACCTGGCCTCAGACAATCCCAGGGACTGGGCAGCCACAGCTTTTCTAGGCAACCTTTTATATGGAGAACTTCTATAAATACACTGCAACCACCCAGCTCATGGCTCTGCCACACATCCTGTGCATGGCCTCCTTTCTAAACTCCGTCTCTGGGTCCCTCAGCTGACTCTGCAGGCTGTGGGGCACCACGGGCTGGGGGTCTGGGCAAAGGGATGGAGCAGCTGGAGCTCTTCTGAACCCCCACACCCGCCTGGCAGCGCCTCGTGGGGCACAGCCAGCAGGATGCCCCCAGGGAAGGGAACAGTAAATCAGTGGGGGACGAACACAACTCACATCCAGCAAAGGACACCCCAAAAATGGTCTCAGCCGCCACCAAACCCCCTCACTGTATCCTCAACAAAAGCCCCCAGTTTGACCATTTTTCAGGCGGTGCCACACACACAGAATGAGGAGGGACACAACCCTCTGCCGGTGTGAAGAACCGATCTGAACTCATCCTTGGAGCCAGGCTCGCTTTGAAACACAAACCCGCCCAGCTACAGAGCAAACGCGAACCATTAGGAAGGGACAACATCGAAAAGCCGTGCGGGGCCACCCCGAGGGGACGAGAATGAGTGGGGCAGGGAGCCCAGCCGGGCAAACGGGCTCGGGAGAGCCCCGGCGCCCGGCGGAGGGACCGGGCTGGGAAGGGACCGGGGTGGGGGGGGCCAGGCCAGGCCTGGCGGCGTCTCACCCGCGGCCCAGCCCCGGCACGTAGCCCAGGGGCGCGGGCATGCCCAGGAACGGCTTCTTCTTCTTGTTCATGATGGCGACAAGGTGAGACCGAGGCCGGAGAGGAGCAGGAACCGGAGCAGAGCCGGGAAAGGCGGCCGGGAAGCGGCGGCAGCGGCGGAAGCGGCGGCGGGAGCAGGCGAGAGTGCCCGCGAGGGCAGAGCGGCACTTCCGCCCCCGCCGGGAGCAGCGCGCCCCCTGGCGACACGGAGGTCCTGAGGCGTGGTGAGGATGACGGGGATGGGGAAAGTGGGAATGAGGATGGTGGGGATGAAGGCCATGGGGATGGGGATGTTGAACTGTGCTGTCATGAAGTTTAACATTTATAGCAATTTATTATTTTTATTGTTACTAGAAAACGAGTAGCTGCTAAAGAACCTCTGAGGCGGCGAGACGCCCTGCGAGGAGCAGAGCTGACAGCCTGTGTTTAACAACCCCCAGCCAGAATGGGGTGGAAAAAGGAGCAAAAGGGTCAGGATCATGCCAGGAGGGCCTGGAGCTGGACAAAGCCTCGGTGCTTCTCACCCTTGTTTCCCCCAGCCCTTGCTTGCAAGGCTGAGAGGTGTGAGCCTTGCTTCCCCCCTTCCCTCTGCTTCCCTCCTGATAAAAATTTCTAAGATAAATTATGTCTGGGAGCAGAAGCTGTTTTTCTGCTCATTCCTTCCAAGTGTCTCTCACTTCCAACTCTGGTGTGTGGTGACAGCAGGGATGGCCATGCCAAGGGACCAAGGTGAGGGGTACGGGTCCAGCCCCTCAGAGCGCACAGAGAGCTCCTGTGCTCATCCATCCTTCCCAAGGATGTCGCAGGAGCTCCTGCCTCAGTTTCCCCAGCCGGTGCCCTGGGCAGGCTTCTCTTGCCCACCCACACCTGGGCTCAGGATTAATCCAGCTGCCACCTGTCAAGTCTCCAGGTGACCCTGACACCGTGTCCAGCTGTTCCAGAGAACTGAAAGGTTGTGGTCCCTCGGGAGAGGCTCCGGGTCACGGAGCCCAAGGACAAGGGCAGCGAGAGGGGTGAGGAGGGGATGGGGCTGTCTTGGGGACTGTCCCTACCCCACAGCCCCCTCCCAGCACCAGCCCTGCCTCCCACTGCCAGTCCCTGCCAGGTCTGGGAGCAGAACCCAGCTGCGGGAAAGATAAATAGCCCCATTTTGCATGCTAATGGCATCCCAACCCCCAGCCGCTTCCCATCAATCTATTTTTGGGTTTCGCTGGAGAAAAAAAAAAAAAAAATTTCTTTTGCCAAACAGTTGGGGTGGCAGTGAGGGAGGGAGGCTGCAGTATCCCAGCTTTCCTGTCCAGCCTGGGGTAGGACAGAGCCCATGGGAGCATCCTCAGCACCAGGGAGGTGTGTGGGACCCCCTGACTCCCCAGCCTGTGCCAGTGAGCCTGGACCCCTCTGAATACCCAGAGCTGCATCCATGTTCAAGCACATCCAACGTCATTGAGCACCAGTGGGTCTTCCATGTGGGCTGAATGTGGTAAATTTAGGGGGGTTGGAGGTAAATGGGGTTCCCCCATCCTGCCAGAGGATGAAGGACTAAGGAGAGCCCATCAGGAGCCTCCCAAACCCATGGATGGATGGAGACAGCAGGGAAGTGCCCAGTCTCTGCTGAGGCCCTGAAAGCTGCAAGAATTTCACTTTTGGGACAATCTCCTGAAAAATAGAGCTCCCTAACAGAGGTTAGGGATGGCAGCAGGGTGAGCCCACAATGGGGCTGGTGTTAGGGCTTTGAATCTTCTCTCATTACATAGCAACTCTTACACACAAAATACTCAGAATAATTTATAGGTTAAGTAAAATCAACCATAAATGAGTTTTAATCATCTCTGGGGATGGACCCTGTGTTAGGTATGTCCTGGTGAGTGCAGGGGAGAGCACTGGCTGTGTGTCCCACCGAGCCTGGGCAGCAGAGGCACTGGGAGCTCTAAGCTGATCTTCCCACACTGTTGGAGCACAGCAGGGATCAGGATCCAGCCCTCAGGCATCCTCTCCAGCCCAGCTTTACTTTTTGGGCACTCCATTTGTTTCTCCTTGGGTTTCCTTTTGCTGTCCAAGCCTGGCACTGGGCTGCTTCAGGAACGTGACCAAAAGCCCAGTGGGGTAGTTAATCAGCAATTATTCTGATTAATGTAACTAGGGGGTGGTGGGGTGGGAAGCGAGGTGGGGAGAAATCCCTGACATGCTCCTGGGATCATCAGGGTCAGGAGGTGGCCCAACCCAAAGCTGGGAAGGAGTGGGGCATCTGCACTGTGCATTGCTCTGCCCTCCCAAAACACCTTAAAGCAGGGTGTGAAGCAGGAAGAAAAGATGTTTTCTCCCTGGTGCAACAAAATCTGAACAGGTGAAGGGGCAGCAGAACCTGTTAAAGTTGCAAATATGCAACTTCATTTTTACCTTCAGGGAGCTGCTGCCTGGTCTGCATGTTGGCACAATGCTTCTTACCACCCGTGATGGCATTTTTGGGGATGGGAATAAAACCCCAGAGGGATGAGACCACCCACAGCAGGTCAGTTCTCTCTCCTGGGTGCACAGAGTCATCCCACTTCTGGTTTGGGACTTCTCAAGCTCAGTTTGTGTGTGTGTGTGGCTGAGGAAAGCAAAGTGGGAGGGGATGCTGGGCACACAAATGTCCAGAATCATTCACAGAAGTCTGAAAGTAAAGAAAAAAAATCACTTGGATGAGCACAAGGACGAGCTTACCAAGGCAGATCCTGCCAGGGACTGGGATCAGGGTCCAGCCCAAAGCCCGGCAAGGAGCAGCCCAGCCCACGGCCGGGTCACTGCGGCCCCTTGCTCACACAAAGCTGCCTCTGTGTCCCAGGGGAGAGCAGAGGCGGCAGCAGCTTCTCCCGGGACAACGGGAAAACAAACCCCAGGGCTCTCCCGAGGCTGGGAATTCATGTTTTTAAATATCACATAGCACTGCAAGAATGCATCCGCAGGGCAGGATCAGCGCTGGGGCTCATCCCAAACACTGTTTGCTGCTGCCTGCCTGTGGAAATAGGAGAAGGGGAAATGGCTTTAAACTAAAAGAGGGGAGATTTAGATTAAATATAAGGAAAACTATTTTACAGCAGGGGTGGTGAAACACTGGCTCAGGAAGCTGTGGATGCACCAACCCTGCAGTGTTCAAGGTTAGGCTGGACAGGGTTGGGATCACCCTGGTCTAGTGAAAGATGTCCCTGCAAAAGCCAGAAGGTTGGAATGAGATGGAATGGACTTTAAAGGTTCATTCCAACCCTAACTATCCCATGAGTCTATGAAAATCCCTGTTGCAAAACACCTGCCTGCAAGCCCTGAGCAGAAATCCAGTCCCTTTCTGTGTGCCAGTGCCAGGCACAGGGACAGGACATCCCAGAGGTGCCAGGAATACCTGGAGCACTGAGAGCTCCTCAGCTGAGCCCTGAGAGGGCAAAGAGCCCAAATTGGGCCACTGAGGCCGCACATCTGCACCCTCAGCCAGTGTGGTGCTTGCTGGGGGGTGGTGCCACTGCTTTGCGCTCCCAAATGGGATGATTACTTGTATTTCAGACATGGAAGTGCGAGAGAAGACTAAAACAGGGGCTTATTTTTAATCCCTGTTGTCTCAGTTCCTAAATTAACACTTTTGGAGCCTGTTCTCACTTGATTATCACCCGATGCCGTGAAATCCTCTGAAGACAGGATGTCCTACTTAACAAATCAACTCTGTATTAGGTAAATATACATTCTGAAGTTTTAATTAGTCCCATGCTATGATACAGAGGTGCCCTGAGGATTCATCTGCAGCATCTGCTCCCCTCTGCACCCCAAGCCGAGCTCTGGTGTGCAGCGGGAATTTTGCCAGAGCCGGCAGCAGCAGGTGCCAAGATCCCACAGCAGCTGGGAGGGAGCGAGGTGCCTTTGAGAGTCTCCTCCAAAGCCATTGGAGGTCTCAATGACAATTAGCAGAGATTCCTAAAGGGTCTTCAACACAAGGCTCACACCCTCAGCAATCCAGAGAGCGGAGCTGGCATCAGCCGCAGGTTTGCTGGGAAGAATCCCCACGTGGGAGAGAGCTCAAGGGCACGGTCTCTCGCCAGCAGAATGTTAATGATGCTGCCCAAATGGCATTCCTTAAAATTGTCTTTTCATCCAGCAATGTCCAAAGTCAAGAGCTCTGGCAGATGGACCAATGTTTCCCAAGGTGCCCAGTGATTTGGGCCACTGGATGAGTTGGGTGAGGGGGGGTCCCTGTGCCAAGGGCAGCATGTCCATGGTCCTGCCCTCCAGCCCACTGTTCCAGGTTCATGTCCAACAGCTGAGCTGTCAGCAAAGCTGCTGCCTCTGGTCATCACTGCCCTGGAGTCACAGGCTTGGGTTTGGGGGATTTTCACTCATTCCTGCCACCCAAGTAGTGCAAGCTCCAACCATGGGCAGGGTAAGGAGTGAAGGTGAAGGTGAAGGCAAAAATGAAGGTGAAGGCAATGATGAAGGTGAAGGCAATGATGAAGGTGAAGGCAAAGGCAAAGACAAAGGTAAAGCTGAAGGTGATAATGGAAATAAAAATGAAGTGGTGATGAAGGTAAAGGCCTGCTAAATCTCCCAAAACACCAGGTCTCCCATATGCCTTCCAATTCTGTTATTCCACCTCCTTTCTGCTCTCTCCATCGGTTCTGCACTCCTATCCATGGCTCCGTCCTAAAAACCAGTGTCACTTGCCCTCTCCAGCTCCCCAAAACTCTCTTCTTCAGTAAGGGGTGAATTTAAATCATCTGATCTCTGCAGCACCAGGATAACAACCCTTGAGGGGCATCAGTTAATCCAACCCACCACCCCCACTGGGAGCAGCACTCCTTGTATCCTGAGAGGTGAAACCAAAGGTGAGAGCAGAACACAGAGCACTGGCATGTCCGAGCAGTTTGAACTCTGGCATTTCCTCCTGATTTTGCCGCCTGGCTGTGTGAGCAACCAGCTCCCAGATCTCAGAGCAGCGTGCAGTGGCAATCAGAGCACAGCAAATCAATTCATGCCAGGCTGTACCTCGCAATGTAAATAATAAATCGGATTCAGTAGCAATTGAATGCAGCCCGGAGCCCTGAAATCAAGCTTGAAGAAAATAAGAACTTGAGGCTGTTAAGATGCAGCAGGGTGGTGTATGGTCATTAGCTGTGAGATGGTGGAAAACTCTGCTTGGATAATGGTTTTCATTTGTGCCCATTCTGAGCACTGGAATAGCAAATGCAGCACTGGGATGGTGGCAATGCCCAGCCTGGGGAGAAACCTGGTGAGGATGGCAGGATCTGTCCTGCTTGAGCTTCAGAGTCTCCTAATGGAGAGTAGATGGAGCTGGATGAAATTATTTTGGCCCTAAAAAATCACAACACGTGTAAAAATAAAACCCTGTAATTAGTGGGAATTTCATCAGGTTTCAGTTGGAACAGAACAAGCCAGAGATCAGCGCTCAGCTGCTGCAGAGTTGCACGAGGACACAAAGCAGTCTCAGAACAAGGTGGGCTGAGCTACTGCAGGAGCAGTTAAACCTCCCCACCCCATCAAGTACCCATGAACACCTTCTTAATTTTTAAATTTTTTTTAATACAAAAAGAATTAAAATACTGTTCTTATAATTTTTGCCCTTGCTGGGCATTGATTAGGAGCCTGGCAGAGGTGGATCCTGCTGTCCTGCCGTGTCCTTGCAGCTACATCATTTGGATTCTCATTGGATTAAGTTGCAAATTCACAATTTCACTTGGGGAAACAATATTAAAAAGAAAAAATCCAGCCCTCTGTTCTGAGGGAAAGGAGGTGATCAGGCTCTCAAATAATTACAGGCTGCCTTGAAAATAACCGTGACGTGCCAAAATCCAATTAGAAATATATCTATATAAACCTCCACATGGAAGAGCTTCCATCGTTTCAACCCCTCTCTGTGTCCCAGAGAGCCACAGAGAGGGAGCAATGCCTTGGATGTCCTCTGCCAGTAAATCATGAACCTTGGGAAGGTGCAGATGTCACACTGTGAGCGACAAGAGGGTCACCTGCCCAGCCAGGGGCCAGAGGACAGTACAGGTACCTCCTGGGCTCCGTAAACCAGAGCTCTGATGTGACCTGCAGCACCCCCGCCCTGCAGCACTGAGCTTTGGTTCTTTTATTATCAGCATGAAAAAAAATTCTTTTCAGGGAGAGATTTTCGTAACACTAAATATTTCCATGCCTGGTTGAGATAAGCACCATCCATCAGCTCGCAGCAGGCAGGAGGCTTCAGCACGAAGCTGTTTTTTATTTCATCTCCCTGCAAGTGCCTCAACAAATTCATTTTGAAGCCTTTGCACAAAAAAATTGGGATGGGGAGGGGGGAGGGTTGGGATTTGGGAAAACCCTTCCATGGTGTTTAGCTTGGGAGTGTGTGTTCCCAAGCCACAGGGATGCAGTGAGGGAGGTTCCCCAATGCCCAGCTGCATTCACAGCCCCCAGGCCTGTGCTTGGGTGCCATGGGGGGCTTTGTGGAGGTGACATCCAACAGGGCAAGAAGTCCCAAGGCCACCAAGACCACGTGCCTGGACACTGCTAGATGTGTGATTCTGCTTCCTCCCCCTCGATGGGTGCTCTCTTTTCCTGCTGACGAGTGTTTTTTGTTAACGAGCAGACAAGCAAAGCACCAGAGAAATTAGCCACTTTTCTCCTTGGACAAATAACTTCCGTCTAAAGGCTTTTCATCTCCTCCCTCTCATCCTTGCAGGGCGCGGCGGGAGGAAAGCTGATGTTTAATTACTTCCTTTATTCTCTGAAAAACGAACGTGCTGAATCATCCCAGCCTCGAACCCTCCCCAGAGCCCGGTGTTGGGGAGGGATGGCACCCACGGGAGCACTGGTGCCCTCCCTACCCGCATCCATATGCATGTAGAGGGGAAGCCTGTTGGTCTAGAGTTCACTGGAGCCACTGTCACCAGCTTGTCCCCTTCCCACATCATCACTGCCTTGGGAAAAGGAGCCCTGGCTCGTGCTTGGAGTGTCCTAAGCTGTGTCTCGGTTTAGGGCTTTCCCTCCCTGCTCTTTATCTTCTGTTTAGCTGTGGTAAGGTCCTCAACCAGATATTAAAAGACCCAAAGTCAGACCAAAACCCAAGACAGAGTTGCTGGGGCTGTTTAAAAGATGCTCCACCATGGGAGGGATTGAGTGACAGCCCAAGAGTGATGCTGGATGCTGTAAAACCAAGGATGGCTGGACCATGGAGCAGGTGTGGGGATGCATGGGACCACACCACCTCCCCAGCCCTCCCTACGCAGCCTCAGGCTCAAGGTTTTTCAGAAAATCCTTTGGAATTTCAGATGGACAAGCAGTCTGAACTTCCCCAGGCACCCAAATTCCACCACAGTATCCCCAGACCATTGGGATGCTGGGCTGGCACCAGGCTCATTTGCAGATGAGGAGGAAACAAATTCCATCCCCTGGACACGTGAACCCTTTGCAGAAGGAAAGAAGTGGAATTACTACCAGAAAAATCATGGAAAGCAAAGGCTGGGAACAGCACAGCGCTTATTTTTAATAACAGCTTGGTGTAATCTGCACACATTTCTCAAGCGACATCAGCCTTTTCCTGCCAGGGCCCCACTTTAACTGTTTTTCTCTCTGAAAATTTCTGCCATGGCTCAAAACTGTGTGTAGACAAAGGCTGAGGGAGAAATGGGTAATTCAAAGGGATGGAGAACACGTTCTTTCTTTATCTGCCTGCAACAAGCAACATTGCCCTGCCCACTCTCTTGAAGCAGAAGGAAGAATGCCAGCTCCCCCCAGGAATTCTCGAGGGATCTTTTAGCAGTAGACCCTTTGCAGTCTACATACAGAGTTTGGGGCCTGATGTCCCCACTACTCACATGGTTTGTGACTCGATGTCCCCGCTCCCTGCCCGGCAGCATGCTTGGCTCACTGAATGTGTCAGCCCTGGCCAGCTCCCAGTGCAGAGCTGAGCCAGCATCCAGCCTTGTCAGGGGCTTGAGCCTCATCCAGAGCAGCTCCTGATTGAGCATCCAAAATTTTGGAAAGCTCCTATTGATTCGGGGAGCTGAATTTAGTCTTGGCAAGTGCTACGCTCTCACACACACAGCTGCACAGCCCAGATCCAAGAGGGTTTTATGCTGTAGCTATGCAAGGCCAGTGAACAGCCACACAAACCCTGCACAAGGCTGTGCAAGGTCACTGCCACCTGCTGCACCTTCCCAGCCAGCAGGGCAGTGATCAGCACACAGTGTGCTTAAGCTGAGTGTTCTTCATCTTAAAACGAGGGTGAGGGTGCTGCCCTGTGCTGCAGTGGGTCTGTGACAGGGAACCCTTGCAAAGGTGGAGTATTACAGCACAGGCACCTGCCTGTGCTTGTCCTGGGCAGCCAGAGGTGCTCCCACCTGTCTCCCAGCCCAGCGCAGGATGAACATAGCGTGCACAGCCAGATCTCAGTCCCTTGGTGGCTGCAGGGGCTGGCAGTGACAGTCCCTGTCTGGGTCAGGTGTGACAGCTGAATGCAGGCACCTACAAAAATACCTGTGGGATTGTCACCTCGGGGTAGTGACAGGTGCTGGTGACACCGTTTTGCTCAATGCTGGCGTGCCAAGCAGCAGTGAGGTTTGGTGGGTACCCACTCATGCTGAGACCACCCACCGGAGCCCATGCAGCCCCCACTGGGGTGAGCACCCTCCTCTGCCTGCCCCCTATCACCCATCCAGGGAGCTGGAGGTCGTGGGGAGGAGAGACATTTGGGGAGCAAATTTTGGGAACACCCAGGTGTTTTCCGCTCTGTGCCCACTGCAAACATGCCCAAAAACCCGTCGATGGTGCCCACTGCACCCCGGTGTCCCCAAGGACCTGCTCCCGCAGCTGGAGAGAGACAGCGGGGATGATGCCCCGGGCAGGGACTGGGGGGTGATGCCCGCAGCCCCGGCAGGGATCGGGGGATGCTCGGGGATGCTGCGCGGGCGGCAGCGCGGGGCCGGCGGCGGGCGGAGCCCCCGGGGGTGGCGGATGGCGGCGCCGCCCCCGGCGCGGACACCGGGGCGGGGCGGGCGGGAGCGCCCGGTGCCGGCGGCGGCGCGGGGGGCGCGGGGCTCCGTCCCCGCCCGAGCGCGGCGCCGCTGCCGGAGGATGTGCTGCGGCCGGCCCAAGGACATGGAAGGTACCGGGCGCGGGCGGGGGGGCTCAGGTGCTCAGGGGCGGGACGCGCTTCCCCCAGCCGCGGACCTGGGGATCCGCTCCATCCGAGGGGCTGCCCTCCATCTCTCCTCGATGCTGTCCCCTCCATCCTGGGGGTCTGTCCGTCCTCCATCCCCCGGAGCTGCCCCCTCCATGCCGGGGGTCTGTTCTTCATCCCTCCCCCGGTGCTGTCCCCTCCATTCTAGGGTTCTGCCTGCCCTCGATCCCCAGTGTTGTCCTCTCCATCCAAGGAGTCAGTCTCTCCACATTCCCCTTTACTCCCCCATTCTGGGGAGTCTGTCCCCGTGCCCTACCCTTGGTATTGTGGTGTACCAATGAAATGGGCTGGAAAATTTGGCTAGAGCAAAGGGAGGCAGGTGTGAGGACAGGGTAGGCAGGCCTGGGGTGCTCGAGCAGGACAGGACACCTGGGAAGAGCATGTCAAGGTGGAAGGGGGCTCACTGAAGGCAGGGGTGTCCATGCCTGTGGGCTCCCACACCTGCCTCCTGCCAGGAGGACCTGCCCAGAGCTACCTGGAGTCCTGTCCACTGCCCTCACCCCACACTCTCACACTGTCCAACCCTACGGAAGTCCTGGGGTGCTCAGGGACCTCCTGGCAGTACCCATGGGAGTCTCAGGATCACAGATATCCCAAAGGCATGCACATTCCCCCCAAACAGTGTGCCCACTCCCTCATCGTGTGCTCACGGCACCCATCGTGCTGCACAGGGAGGACGGAAAGGACATCTGCCTTTTGTTCCCTTCCTCCTCTGTCCTCGGGAGGCACCAGCAGTGGGCAGCCACCAGCAGCCTGAGCTCCATCCCTGTGCGGGGCTCCCATCTCATCTCTGCAAGTGGAGAATTCAGAGGGAAGCACTGGGGTGACACTCATTGCACCCAGGGCCTGAGCCAAGCACACTCCAGGGGAATCTGAAGAGGCTGGAGGGGGTGTCAGTCCTCTTTGAGTCTGGTTCCATCTTCCCTCAGACCCTGAGGGAATAGCTCAGGGCAGGACCTGGTCCATCCTGTAGGCAGAGCTTCAAAGAAGGGATGTGTTGGGGGATCCCAGAGAGCATCACTGGGATGATCATCCCTGGAGGCTCCACCAGCATAAGCAACAGCTCTGCCCCACACCAGGGTGAAGCCACATGGAAGGGACAGAGGGGACCAGGGCAATGGCAGTGCCAGCTGAGCTCATGGCTCATGCAGACACCACTAACAGCAGGACGAGTTCTTCACAAAACTGCTCCCTGAATTGAGCAAATTCACTGGGAGTACTCAGAGACTTCTGGTCCCATCTTCACCTGCCTGCAGGAACACAAGAGAGATGACCAGCTCCGTAAATCTACCTCCCATTATAAGCAAATCCCTCGTTGTATTTGGTGCTAAATGTCTTCCTCCCAAACGTGGTGTGACAACCCTGGTGACGACCCACCCCCAAGGGTCATTACACACGGGTACCCAGGCAAACCAACAAAGCAATTTCATTCCTTGTGAAAGCTTGTTTCAAGCTTCTCCCATTAATCCCGGGAAGCCTGTCTGACCCCGGGAAGCCTGACTGCCCCCACTGCAGCTGCCGGCAGACATGGCCCCATCTGGAGGGCAGGTCTGTGGGACAGCCACTCACACGATGGCATCAAAGACACAGGGATGTTCCTGAGGCCATGCTGAGAAGTGGTGGCAGAGGACAGAGCAGGAGTCAGGCAGTCTTTGCCTGTCCAGGCATTTGGCTCCCCTTGCTGTGCCCCTGCCTGCTCCTCCTGCAGCTTGGCTGCCTTCCACCGTGTCCCCCGGGCAGATCCTGGTCACCTGCGAGCAGGAAGCATCCGCGGAAAGTCCCCTGGCAGCCGGTTTGTTGGTAGTGATCAGCCGGAGCCAGCTCGACACCCACATGGAAATGCTTTGGCCGGGGAATGCTGCCACATCCTGCCCCGAGGTGCCCAGCCCCGGGAGGTTTCCCGTCCCTCTCCCCAGCAGCAGCTGCTGTTGCTCTGAGCCTCTCCAGTGCTCACGTTTCACCAGCCATAAAAGTGTCAGGAGAGGGAACGGGAGCGGGAGCAGCGTTGTGCCTGATGAGGGGAGGGAGTGTCCCTGCCACTGCTGCAGACCCTGTCCCACCGCTGCTGCCCTCCCTGCGGTGACCCGGACCTGGCCTCTCCCTCCTGCGTGGCTGGAGAGATGCCCAAAATGGATCAAAGAGCCATGGAAACAAGCCGGCAGCTATTCCCCGGTGGCAAGCAGGCAGTGGGGTGTCACTCACAGAGGGCAGGCAGACGGGGCACAGGGACCGTAGACCAGCTGGCAGTGGAATAGTGGGGTCACGGTGGCTGTTTGGGGAGCTGAGCTGAGCTCTCCCTTCCCCACTCCAGCTCGGGCTCAGCCACCCTGGAGGTCCCTGCATTCCCGTTTCAGGATTCAGCACAGTCTCTGCTCCTTGGAAACCCCACTTCTGCCCGGACCCCAACACCACCATGAGAGCTTTGGCCGGGAGCAGGAGCAGCCCACACTGAGCCCTGCGGCCCCTTCCTGCTAAGGCTGTTCATCACCACGCTCCTTCTCCGCTTTTCCTCCTGCACCCGAGCGCCCTAAGCCCACGGTGACCCCGGTGCTGCCACACTCGTGCCACTGCTCCGCTTGTCCCCGGGGCACTCGGATGCCCGGTGGGTGCGGTGTCCCCTGCAGCAGCCCCCGCTAGGCTCCCTGGCCCTGCCGCTGCCAGCTGGCCCTGCCGCGGGATTAGGCGGGAGCACGAGAGGAAAGCACCGAGCATCTCTCCGGATCAAACGCCCACGGGGCAGCGGGGAGGGGGTGGAATTCACCCCCCTCTCCATGTGAGACCGGCTCGGGGCCGCCCGGAGCTGGGATGAGCGTGCAGCCGGTGCTCAGAGGCAGTGGGAGGGAGGCGTTCGGGGGAATCAGTCAGGTGTGGACGAGGTATGAGGGGAGGCAGGGATGGAGCCGCACTCGTGACAGCGGTGCCGAGCGCTCACGCGCATCCCTCCTCCCGCCGAGATGCAGCAGGGCCGGCCATCCCTCTGCTGCGTCTCCACCATCCGCAGCTCGCAGGGACCACCCGAGTCAGGTGAGGGGTCTTCAGGGCATGGCCGGGGGGCTGTGGGGCCAGCGGGCCTGGGGGGAGATACTGCTTGTGCATTCCTGGCCGGAGGGCACAGGCTTAGCAGAGAAGGGTGGAGGGGATGGAGGGTGGCTGGTTGCTCCTGGGGATGCTGTGGCTACTCCGTGTGCAGGGCACTGAAAGGTTGGATGTCACTCCCGTGTCCCTGCCCAGGGCTGTCCTGACACGGGGCTCCTCTGCTCCCATCCCCTCCTTGCTCCAAAACGCTCCCACATGCCCCCCTCAGCGCCCTCCCTACCATCCCATGTCGAGCGCTGCCAGGTGATTGGAAAGTTGGGACCCAAGGGCTGGGCTGGGGAAACTGAGACTGTGGACGAGCTGCTGGAGCTCGGGGCTGCAGGGAGCCACTGCCTGCTCCAAGGGGGCAGGCTCTGCTCCCAGATCTGCTTTTCTTCCCTTCACCCCTCTTCCCCATCTGCTCCCGCTCCTGGTGTTGCCTCCAGCAGTGATTGCTGCAGGAGCAGAGATGCCCATGTCCTGCTGCTGGAAGCAGATGCTCCTCAGCTCCTCATGGATATGGGTCCTACTGATGGCCAGAGCCCCCTTCCCTCTACACCCTGTAGCAAGTCCTGTGGAAGCCCTGGCACAGCTGAAGGACAAAACTCCAGACCTGCCAGGTTTACATCTGCCACAGCACCCAGTGGGATGGGCAGTTTCCAGCTCAGAGGTATCCCAGCACAGCTACAGTGCTTGAGATGCCAGGGATGGGACAGTGGCATCTCAGACATCCTTGGCTGGAGGGAGCACAGCCTGCTCTGGTCCTCACACAATGGGCTCAGGGTGTCTGAGACTGCTGGATCAGAGACATCCCCATCTCCCAGGACAGGTGCAGAGACCACACCTACCAGTCCTGCCTCTGCTCCCCACTGAGCCAATCCATGGATCTCCCTCTGACTCACTTTCTCCCAGATCACTTCCCCAGCCATTAGACAGGTCCCCTACCTCAGTTTCCCCATGGCAATGTTTCCTGCTGGGTGTGTTTAAGAAACAGCACTATGTGATGTGCTCTGGGTATCCTTGGACAACCCTTTTCTGCTCTATTTTGTCTTTTTTTGGCCAGTTGTTCTATTGCATAAAGGTGTACTTGAGTGGTCTCTTTGAAACCTATTCCCTCTTAAAACCCACTACTTAGGAAAATGAGCTGCACCAGGATTTCTCCAGCCCTCCTGTTTTCCCAGGGTGGTTTGTCCTGGAAGTGGATCTCATTTGGGTGCTGCTCTGCTCTTGGAGGTGGTTCATGACTTGCCTGGCTCCCCGTGGTGGGAGCAGGTGAGCTGGGGGATGCTCCGGTCTTTGCTTCCGCAGATCAGAGCTGCTTATGTCAAGCTGTCTGGCTTTTATCCGGAGCAGACAGAGCGTGAGCCCCTAATACCCACTCACCCTCCTCCCATGGCAGCTGGGTCCCTTCAGCCCTCTTAAAGGAAAGCTTTGCAACCTCGTTGCAGACCCAGCACTCCCAGTTTGTTAACACACAGGGAATTGGACTTCAATGACTTTCGCGGGTCCCTTCCACCTCAGGATATCCTATGATTCTATGAATAAGGGACAAGAAGCACTCGTTGTGGGTAAATGTCTCTTTGTGGTCATTATGGAGGAGCTGGTGTGGGTCCAGCCATCACTGGAGTGCACAGTAACTGTCCCCAGGCACCCATGGTCTGTTCTGGGGGACCAGCCTGCATTCCCTTCTCCACCAGGCTGCCCGGGGGGGGTTTCTCTGCTCCCCTTTCCTCAGTGGCGGCAGTTTGCTGTCAGCCTGGGCCATGGGAAGCAGCTTCCCTGGGCCTCCTGCCGGTTCCTGTCCCAGCAGAGTGGCAGTGACAAGCAGGAGGTTCTCACCACATGTTGGGGATCAGCTGCGGGTCCCGCGTCTGCTCGGCTGGCGGGTGTCAAAACAAACGTCGCTCGTGAGGGGTTTGTGTGGGCAAACATCTTGTCGGGTGCCTGCTGGATCCCAGCGCCAGCTGGCAGTTCCTAGGCTCGTGGATTTTCTTCTTGCCAACAGGAAAGGAAGGCAGAAACAGGGAGTTTTTGGAGAGAGGGGCCCACAGCCTGAGTTCAGCTGGTCCTGTGGGGTAGAAAAGGCACTTCTGGGTGCCCAGGCACAGGGTGGATGGGCACCACGGCCGTCTCTCACCCCCCTTCCCTCTGCAGCTGCCGCTGCCGCCTCTGCTCACTTCAGCTTCTGCCGCAGCCTCCTGGAGCACACGGTGTCGGCCGAAAACCTCAGCTACCGCCTGCAGCGCAACCCGGGCAGCAGCCTCACCTGGCACGACGGCCGCAGCCAGCGCCCCGACGGCGGCCGCACCGTCAAACTCCTGCGGCAGCCGGGCACCGAGGGCTCGCAGGTACCCCCACACCCCACCCCGGGCATGCCGAGGGGAACTCAGCTCCTTGTGTCTGCCAGACCGTGGGCACCCCGCAGGAGCAACTCCTCTTTCCCTGCAGGATCAGGCCTTCAGATCTTGTTTTGCTGAAAGTCCTCATGATTATTGGGTGTTTAGTTATAGTAACATATATAAACATCATAATGTGTTTTCATTGGGCCTCGGGCTGTGCTGGGGTGAGCTCTCTGTGCCATCTCCCCTCTCTCCCCTCCCACCTGGAGCTGGGACTTAATACCATTTTGCATCCAGTATGCCAGGACCAAATTCCTTATAATGCCTTAAAATCGCTGAGCGCTTGTGTGTGTCTCTTAGCCAGGTTTGGACCATTGTCCTCCTAAAATTTGAAGCTTTATTCTACTATGGAGGCTGTGAGCCAAAGGTTTCCATCCATTCACTGCTGCACAGACACAGGAAGGAATATCATCCCTGCAGGTGGTTCCAGCCCCTCCTTCACACTCTGGGAGTTGGGTTCGGAGGTGGCACATCCAGACAGTGAATGCTGGAAAGAAAACGGGGAAAATCCAACTGCCTGGCTTCCAGCTGCCAACACGGAGATGCTTTTGTATCACAAGGTCTGGCTTCAGAAGGGAGCAGGGACCGCACAGGGATGGGCATGGCTGTGATGCTCTCAGGAGCAGCAGCTCCAGGGGAGACAATGTCCCATGTGCTGGTGGCACTGTCCCATCACCTCCACGTGGCTCCTGCATGGGGACACACCAGCTGCTCTCCACCTGCCAGCTGTGGCTTATCATGGTTCTCCCTCCTCCACCTCTATGTGCTGCCCAGAAAGATATAGTGAAAGGTTCTCAATTTGCTGTAAGCAAAGAAAAATGCCAGAGCGAAGGGAGGTGATGCAAGTTGGTCCTTGCAGTGCCCAGGGATGGCTCCCACCCCCTGGTTCCCCCAGCCACCTCCTGCCTTCCTGCCAGAGCAGCCTCCCAGCCTTCCTGCCTGCTCTCCTCCACACCGGCGCTCGATATTCACGGCTGAGAGTTTATCAGAGAGACAGCGCAGCTCAGCCGGCTGGAAAACAAGCCCATGATCCCTTACACCTCCCCTGCCCCTCTGGGGAGCGCAGGGGCTCACTTGGGGACCCTCCATGGGCAGCGGGGGATGCGCACCGAGCAGGCAGAGCAGGGTTTAGGGATGCTGGGATGATTCCCGGTGCAGGGCTGTGTCTGATGAGCGATGTGCGTGCAGCCGTGTGCGTGCCCAGGGAAATTGCCAGTTGTCACCTCTTCCCCGGTGCCTCGGAGGGTTAGTTGGATAATAGCTGTGGGAAGCTCGCGGGAAGCTGGTTGTTATTCCCCCCAGCCCCTCCGCTTCTCATCATCACTCGTTAGTGAATCCAGAGCAAATCGCCTCCTCCTCCTCCTCCCCACGGCACACTCTCGGGCGCGCTCAGCCAAGTGTGAAGGAGCCGCGCAGCCGGCGTGGGCTGGGGCCGCTCCCGCAGGCGGGCGGCTCCTGGGATGCGTCTGGTGGAGCCGGGCAGCTGCCGGGCTCTCCCCCAAAGGTGAGGGTTTGGTTTGGAAACTGCATCCTGTGCACTGTCTATTGGATTTTCCATCTGCTTTGGAGACGGACTCCTTACTTATTAATGTACAGCCTCCCAACTTCACCTTCTTCCCTCTTGCTTGAATGTTCCCAACGAGCTCCGCTTGAGGAACAGTTCCTTTCCAAGCTCAAACGCTCCCCTGGGCACAGTCAGCAGCCCCACCAGGCTCTGTGGCAATGCCTGGCACGGGGCAGGGAGCACACCCAGCCCAGCTGCCCTCCACTGCCTCCTCTGCAGCATCTCTCAGGAATGTATCATTAGTTTCAGTAACTGCGGCATGTTTGGAGTCCCTCTTACACTAATTATCCCTGCTCCTCTATTAGACATGCTTAATTAGCCAGCGTTCACACGCAGAGGTCGATGTTGGCACACCACGGGCCACACGCTGTAGACCTTTCCCGTGCCGGTGTGTTGAGCATCAGCTGCTATTTCTGCTCTGACCCTGCAGTATCCAGGGCATGGGTGAGCCCTGGCAATCTAGTCCCCCTGTGTTGTGGGAAGCAGGGGTGCCTTTCCCACCCCAATTTGCCTGTGATCCAGCCTGGGACAGTCCCAGCAGCTTGGGCACAAGTGGATGCTTTGGAGCAGTGTTGTTTGCTGGTGCTGCTGAAGGATGAAATCTCAGCATCAGCAACAGTGGAGAGCTCACCAATCTCTCCTGGGTGCTAAAAGCAGGGAAAGGGAGATTCCTGTATCCTCCAGCCCCATTTCCCAGCCAACCTGGAAGATTCCCTAGGAGAAGCAGGTTTGCTCCCCAGTGCAGTCACAGCTCAAGATGTGTGATGTGCTCTGTGTGAGATAAGTCCAGGCTGCAACAACCTTGCAAGGCCAGCGTAGCTGTGATGGGGGAGAGAAAATGGAGCTGCCAAGTGGTTCAGGCTGAGACTGGGTGGCTCAGAGTGAGACTGGCCGCTGCAGCAGACAGCTGGAGGGAGGGAAGGTGGGATGGAGGGATGCTGTCAGGTAAGTCCCGTCTCCCTGTGGGCATAACTGTGCATGGCATAGCTCAGCAGAAGGTGGAAGGTGACCAGGGCACAGTGAGTGCTGGGGACTGTGACCCTGCTTCATCCTGGGTGTCTCTGAGCATAGCAGCACCCCAAGAACAGGCTGTAGAATTCAGAGGTGGCCTTAGACACCTGAAAGGCTGCAGGACCAGTCAGCTCAGGGTAGAAGGGGGTTGAGAGGGAGAGAAAGGGAGAGTCCTTCCTACTCCAGGGCACCAGCTGGCTGCTGGCTGCTTTCCTGGGGACTTCTGGTGGGGATGGCTTTGTACCAGTTGCCACCATCCTCCAGGATCTCACTGGCTTCATCCCCACTGGGAGCTTCCAGCAAATGCCCATCTCTGCCTGGTGAGGTGGGGACCCTGAGGACCCCTCCAAGACATTTCCTGAGCCTCTGCAATGCTCTGCTGGGCTGAGAGATGTGTAGGGTAAGGAAGCTGGGTCTCTTGACTGCAGCAGAAGGGCTGGGAAGTTTAAAGTGTTGGGTCTATATGCAGCAGAACAACCAGCTCAACCTCTCATCCCTGCTCTCCCTGCCTCCCTTACTGGTTCCTCTGGTTTCAGGGTGAGCCCAGGGACACTAAGGGTGTAGAGCCAAAGTCTGCCAGCATCACCCCAATCCTATGCAGCCAACCAGCTTCTCCCCCATCCCCACGGACTGATTTCTATTTTCCCCTCGCAGGGTTGAATCCCACTAACACTGTCCCCTCTCCCTCCCCTCAGGTCCGTGGCTGTGACCACTATGGCATCTACCACACCAGCCCCACGCTGGGCAGCCTGGTCAAACCAGTGGTGCTGTGGACCCAGCAGGATGTGTGCAAATGGCTGAAGAAGCACTGCCCACACAACTATCTCATCTATGTTGAGGCGTTCTCCCACCACGCCATCACAGGTACAGCGTGCCCTCTGGACTATTTGCCACTAGCACGTGCTCCTGGGAAAGGCTGTTTGCACATTGGTGGTTCAGAAAATGGGCATGGCCCCCATTTTTGTCCCCTCTACCCACGACATGCAGCCAGGGTGAGAGCAGGGAACACGGCAAGACTGACCTAGGTGGGCAGGAGGCATCTGCCACCAGAGTGAGCTCCAGGACAGGCTGGAGGTTCTTAGAAATTATTATATTGGTTTCTAAGACAGGGAAGAGTCTTCTCACCACCTAGAGTCTTCTCATCACCTAGATGAATATAATAATAATAATATTTTTAAAGTTTTTAAATAATGAGAAATTTTGCAGAAGAGAAAAAATCTCTGCCCAGTTGGAGTCCAAGTTTCAAAGATCTTTGTCCAGGTCTAAATCCAACTCCCAATCAAGCCTTTCAAGGAGACTCACCTCTAGGATCTGCTCCCTCCCCTTTGCTCCCTGGGGACAGTGGCTTTGATCTCTGTGTAAGAGCATCATTCCAGTCCAACTTCAATATTTGCAAGGCCAGACTGAGCTCGGCCAGGGCCAGGGGACAGTGGCAGGGAAGTGAGGGCAGGAGCTGCCTGGGGGGGATGCAAAATCCTAATGCAAGAGCTCAGCCAGCCCTCGCTCTGGCAACAAAGGCAGCATTAGCGAGTGTACGCTGGGAAGCAAGGACAAAAGCTGGTTTAAAATCCCTCCTCTAACAGCCCCAGACTGGAGGGAAGTGGCTCGGTGGGGACTGGAGCGCTAATGCGTTGTGATGGGCACCCCCATTCCCCCAGGACGACCGGCCCGCGTGGGGCCCCTGCGCTCAGAAAACATCTCCTCATGTGGGAGGTGGAGCGGAGAAATGGAAAGCTGCTGCCTGCGGGGATGGGTTACATGATTGCAGTGCCGGTACCTGTCAGAGGCTGGGGACATGAGCTGCCACCCGGTGCTCTCTGAAAGGGAGGTCACAAACCAGAATGGCTTGGGTTGGAAGGGACCTTACAGCCCATCTTGTTCCACCCCCTTGCCAGGGACAGGGACAGGGACACCTTCTCCTAGACCGGGTTTCTCTAAGCCTTGTCCAGCCTGGTCTTGAGCACTTCCAGGGATGGGGCAGCCACAGCTTCTCTGGATACCTGTACCAGGGCCTCACCACCCTCACAGGGATTAGTTTCTTCCCAATATCCAGTTTAACCCTATCCTCTGCCAGTCATTCCTCCTCATCCTGCCACTCCACGCACTGCTCCAGGCAGTGAGAGAGCACTCCCTCCTCATTCCTCCCTGCTGATGGGCTCCCCTTTGTGTTGCCCTTTCCTGGAGTCACCCTCCCGCTGCACGGGGCTGGTCGGGCAGCGAGCGGTTCCGTGTTTGCAGGCCGGGCGCTGCTGCGGCTGAACGGGGAGAAGCTGCAGCGCATGGGGATCGTGCTGGAGACGCAGCGCCAGGAGGTCCTGCAGCAGGTCCTGCAGCTCCAGGTGCGAGAGGAGGTCCGGAACCTGCAGCTGCTCAGCCAAGGTAGGGCCAAGGGGGCAGGGGGAGGCTCTGGGGCTGGGCTGGGGCACACAGGGATGGGCTGTGGGGTTGTTTAGGGAGCACAGGGGTGAGTTGTGATGCACAGGGCCAGGCTGCCACGCGCAGCCCAAAATCCGTCAGTGGCCTTTTGCACGGAAGGGAAGAAGTTCTCCGGGGCTAGCAGTGGGTGAAGTGTGATGTGCTGCCCTGCAGGCTGTTTATTCCTTCCTCTCCCACCTTGTTCCAGCTTCTTTTGGAAATGTCTCCTAGCTGATCCGTCTGTTTGGCAGATTGCACCAACACTGTGAACCGAGCTCCGCTGGGACGGGCTGTGCACCGCCGATACGAGACCTGAGCCACACACTTGGAATAAGAAGAGACAGCTTCCCAGACACTCCAGGGCTCCTCTCCCGCTTCTTCCTTCTCTTTCTTTTAAAGGAATTTTAAAAGAACACATTCCTGTGCAGGGATGGAACGTTTCTTCCAGCAGACGTGGCTCTTGGCTGGAGGAAAATCAGCAAACCAGCTGCTGGGACAGATGAAGAACTTCCACCCACCTGAGCCTGATGGTTCACAGGGAAAGAGATGGAAAAAAGGAGATGACAAAAGGCAGGGCTCAGCACTGTGGAGAAAGGGAATGCAGTGATTCCAGGGACAGCTCGGAGCCATGTGCAGGACACTGAAGCATTATGCACTTGGGCAACATCCCAGCACCCGGCAACTCGTGTCCATGCCTCAGAGATTATTTAGGGAGCTTTGGTTTCCTCATCAGACTGGGCTGTCTTCCAGTGTCCGGGGAGGTGACGTTATCAGTAGCAAATAAGATGATACAACCAGCCAAAAAATTCAAAGCAGGGCCAGGACTCCAGCACCCAGCTCCACTTGGTGAGTTAAAAAGGGAGCTGAGTCATCAGAGCTGGAAAATCTGGGAGTAAAAGCAGGGTGGATGTACTGAGAAGGTGCCATGTCCTGGAGGAAGCTGTGCCAGGAGCTCATCCTTCATCCACAGGCAGACGGGGGAGCCCGTGCAGAGGCTGGGGGGAGCAGGCAGGGGTGCTGCTGGGTGGTGATGGGTGCTGCCCAGGGTGGGGCTGGGGGATTACTGGGTGCCAGGTCCTCCCCAGCCCCCATGCCTGGTCCTGCTCTGCTCTGTGCTCCCACCAGCTCTGCAGAGCTCTGCTCATCCAGGCATTGGCAGGTTCTTGTCCTGACCTCCTGCCCAAGAGCTGGCAATGGTGCCACCAAAGCCAGGCACCTTCCTGATGACCTTCACCATCACTCCCCAGTGAAAGTGCTTGCTGTTACATCTCCGCCTCCCAAACTCTTCCATACAGAGCTACAGACTGCCCTTGTGGGCAGATAAGGAAAACCTATGTGTAAATTGGGATTTTTGGCCGGGGTGGATGCTGCCACCTCCCCACATTCCCCCTGAAGTGATGAGGGAAGGGCTGTGGGTCATGGGGGTCCAAAAAACCCCTGGGGCATTGGGATGTGGAGGCAGGTCACAGTGCCCCCAGCCAGGCACCCTCCTGCCTGCTTCTGATGCCTTGAGAGGCTACCTAGAACAGAGGCTAGACAGTGTTAAAATAAAAAAGTAGGTATTTATTTTAAAAGGCCTTCAAAGATACACCTTGGGCAGTACAAGAGCCCAGCCGTGGCTTCACCCAAGATGGATGACCAGTCATGAGTTTCACACTTTTATAAGTTTTGGTCCATTTCCAATCACAGCTTCAGGTTATGAAGTTACATCCTCCCAGATTGCTCTTCTCAATTCGCTGTTATTCATCCTTTTTGGGCCTGAAGCTGCAATGGTGTCCTTGGTTCCTGGGCTGGAAAAGGATTGTTTTGTCTAACTACACTGTGAAGAGAACTTGCTACCACTTTATATGAAGTTCAGAGTTATATACCAATGCAGTATAGAATCTGGAAATTATGAAAGCTAAAACTTAAGGCATCACTGCTCTGCTGATAATAAATTATAGACTGTTATTTTAATTCACTGCTCTTCTGACTCTTCCCACACCTGAACCTGCCCTGTGAGTTTGGTCCCTCCAGTCCTTCCTGGATATCCTCAGGAGATGTCTACAGCCTTAAATCCCTCCATGCTATGCTGAAGATCTTCCCTCTCTGCCTGTGGGTCAGGGGTCTGTGACCCTCAGCTTGGTCTGCAGGGAAGCAGCTCCAGGGCTGTGCTGTGTGTAGCCCCCAGTACCCCAGGACACAGGAATTAGAATTTCCTCTGTTTCCATACTGACCTTTTCAAATATGCAACAAAATTTGCTCTTCTCACCTCACCTCACTCACGAGCAACAGAGCTGGGAGCTGGGAGAATTTATTGAGTTTTAAGAAAAGGAAAAAGAAGCCAGGAAAAATCCCATCTTTTTCACAGAGAGGTTTGTTTCTGTCCTGGTGGGGAGCCGGGGGCAGTGGGAGCGGTGGGGAGGCACGGGGAGCTGTGGGGTGGAGAGGGGACCAGAAACCCAAACCACAGATCACGGCTGCAGGTGTCTGCACATCGTTAGAGGGAGACGCTGAGCTTCTCTCCAGAGCCTGGGAGTTACACAGGGAGAAATGTCTTCTCCAGGCTCCAGCTGGGCTCATGCAGTAAGTTGGTGGAGATTTATCTTGTCATGCAGCTGGGGTGCACAGAGCAGTGCTGGGGATCCCAGACCCACTGGAAAAGGCAGGGTTCCCCCCCAGATGCTGCTCCAAAGGCCAGCTGCCCCTTGCTGTGCTCCTGAGGATGCTCTGGCTCCCTCCAGCTCCTCTGCGTGGAAGAAAGGAGGCACAGAAGAAAGCAGAAACACAACTAACTGCATTCAGGCAGAGCCCCAACCATGGCCCCATCTTTCTGAGACCCACCAGCACAGGATAAAGTGGAGGAGAAGGGTGAAAAAGATATTCCCAGGGCTGGCAGGAGGATGCTGTCCTGCCCCTAGTCCCCTGCTCTATGTGTTTTTCCTGATGAGGACAGTGATGGTGCGAGCAAAGCATCTCTCCAGGCTGCCTCTGAAATACTCTGAAGTACTGCTCTGGCAGTGTCTGGTGCCACCTAATGCCCATGGCTTGTCCCAGTGGCATGCAGGACTGTGCCCAAGGCAGCAGGGATGCATCAGGAGCAGCCCTGACACTGTTTTGACTTTGGTAGCTCTGGGCATACAGCAAAATGCATCTGCATGGTGGATCCAAGGAAGGACAGTCCTCACGGATGAGAACTTGAGGTGGTGAGTATTGCACCAGGACCCTTGGAACTGGAGGTTGCTCGGGATCCTCTCGAGCTGAGGCACAGCTTGGTCACTCCTCATCTTTTGCCGAGCAAGAAAAATACCTTCTACTTGTCCAGCACTTATCTGCCAGTGATATTCCAGGCACTGCCCCAAAACAAACAGTGCCGACAATGAAACGCAGATGAATCAATTCATGCAATATTAAAACCAGACAACAATTAAAGTAAAAAGAAAACACCAATAAGAATCAGTCAGTTCCCTGCAGCAGACAGGAGGATGCAGGCAGCAGCACCAGGGCACAGGGGCAGGCAATGGCCACACAACTCCTGTCTCTAAAAAAATTTTTTGCCACTTTATTTGGTGGAAATTTTTTGAATAAGAGGGCCGATGTGTCACTGGCATCAGGAGTTATGTTCAGCATCTTCTTAGAAAGGAACAATCCAGCAGCCCCTTCCCAGTGGCAGAGGCAGTTTGCAGATTCCAGCAAGGTTTTCAAGCAGAAAATAAAAAAGCCAGCAGAGATGCCCATAGAAAATGCATGCAAATTTGGCTGAGTAATTACTGAGCCTAGCTTGATGATGTAAATACCTCCAGCTCTGAAGCACTACTGATTGTGGTTGTGATGCAGGGAATGCTCCCCATTCCTCCAACCCTGAAACTCACACGGGTGCTGAAGGCAGCCTGTGCTGTCCCTGGGGTGGGAGGACACGGCGTGCTGGGCACAGGGCTGGCAGTGCCTGCCACTGGCTCTGCTGAGTTGGAGCCAGCTTCAATTGGAATGCCTGTCCCCAGTGGATTGCACACTCGGTCTAATTAGGACCCTGTCATCCCATCAGGTGCACAGGGAGGATTACAAACCACCCCAAGTCATTGGATGGGAAGCTTGATATGAGCAAGGTGTGCTGGCAGCCCAGTAACCAGCAACCCTGCCCTGGGCTGCCTCCCCAGTACCAGGGCAGCAGGGAGGGGGGTTTGTCCCCCTCTGCTCTGCTCAGGAGGGACCTCACCTGCACTGCTGCCTCAAGCTCTGGGGATCCCAACATCAGAAGGTTGTGGAACTGCTGGAGTGAGTCCAGAGCTCAAACCCAGAGATGCTCCAAGGGCTGGAGCATCACTGCAATGAAGACAGGCTGAAGAATCTGGGGTTGGTAAAACTGGAAAAGAGAAGGTTCTGGTGAGATCTTAGAGCCACTTTCAGTGCCTAAAGGAGCTGAGTGACTTTGAACAAGTGCATGAAGTTACAACACAAAGGGGAATGGTTTTTAACTGGCAGAAGACAGGGTTAGGTTGGATATTAGGAAGAAATTCTTCCCAGTGAGAGTGGTGAGGCTCTGGCACAGGTTGCCCAGAATAGCTGTGGCTACCTCATCCCTGGATGGGTGCAGCAGCCTGGAAGGGGTGCCTGGGTGCTGCTCCAAGTCAGAGCATCCCAGGGAAGAGTGAGGTTCCAGGGTGTGGCAGGGGCACAGTGAAACAGCCACTCCTGGGATGCTCCAACAGCCACATCCCAGCTCTGGCATGTCTCTCTCTGCCTCATCCTGTAGCCCTGGTCACCATCCCACTGCCTGGTGCTGGAGGACAAGACAGGGCTTGGGTACACACACAGAGTCTCACAGCGATGGCAGCAGAAGTCTTCTGCTCCGGTGTGTTCTTGCTGCACATCCAGGACTAATCAATCTTGATTTATTGCTAATGAACTTGAAAACAGTGTTGGGATGGATCAGGTGCCACTCAGGGTGAGATGGATAATATAATTAAGATTTCCTCAAAGGTCCCGTTTTTCTTACCTTGTTAATTAAGCTGATGTGGGGCCCTCCATGCAGAATACGTAATGAGAAGCTGCCAAGACAGAGATGGCTGTTAATGGGAGGTGATACAGGGGGAAATGATGGTCTTGACCATAGGGCTGGAGATATTTGGGCAGCTCTTTGGCAGCTTGGTTCCCCAGAGCAGCCAAGAGCTGATCTCTGCTGAGAATTCACCACAAGCTTTGCACAAACCCATTTGGAGCCCACAGGGCAGAGCATGCAGTCACAGGGATGCAGGTGGAGGTGGATGGGCTCAGTTTGGGATAGGCTGAGTGTTGTGGCAGAGCACACCAAAACAAAGCCCAGAGTGTGGGGACAGGGCATTTCCTGCAGAAATCCATGAGCAGCCCTGTGGCCTCAAGCAGCAGCTCTTGCTGGGGCTGGAGCCCGTGGTGCAAGGAGGAGGGAAAGCTGCTCCACTCCCCATGGCCCAGGCACGTTTTTGGTACTTGCACTCTGGTGGTGACTTATGACAATGAATTAATGACCTCTTAATAAGGGTGACACTTTCCTTAATTAGAAAGTATCAGAGCAGGGATAATTGCTTAATTTCATTTTGTTCCCCTATATTACTTCCTTCATTTTTGGTCTTCATTCTTAGCTGCTGGATGCCCTCTGAATGCTCTGCCTCCCCAGAGCCAGAAACACTCCCAGGGACAGTGGACATGACACAGAGACAGGAAAGATGGACAGAAGTGAGTGTAGGTATGGCTGTGGTGCATTCACTGGGACAAGGATGCAGAGAGGTGGATGCAGATGCAGCTACAGCGCTGCTGCTTTCACCAGGCTGGTGCCAGGTTTGCAGCAGTGCCAGGTGCTGGCAGCACCTGGGCAGGGTCAGAGCAGGTACCTGGCTGTTTGCACCGGGGTTGGTGGCACATGGGACTGCCTGGCAAGGCTGGAGTAAGGGGGAGGCAGCATCCACAGGCTGGAAGCCAGCAGAGGGAAGGCAACAAGTGGTGGGAGTTGGGCAGCCCAGGGAAGGCAGCAGGTCTGAGATAAATAATTGATTCAAAGCAAGTATCATTTGGGTTGATCAGAGCTGTTCCCCGGACTGGATGCACCAGTAGCTTTGCTGCAAAACCAAGTTGAATGTCCACAGCATTTCACTTGGGCCTTTTTTGGAAGGGCAAGTTTGGGGTTTGGTTTTGACACAACATTCCCAGGCAGCACATTTGCACAGGCTGTTACTGGGACCTCCAGGAAAATCCTTCACACTCCCCAACAGAAAATGAGCCTCTTCACTTCCCATCAGAGGAGGCATTTTCTAAAACTAGGAAGGATTTGATGAATCCACATAACTTCATCACCAGTCCTGTCCTGCAACCCCCATCTCCCACTGCCCTCTGTGGGGTTGTTGGTGCCCCTGGCTTGGGATGGATCCCCATGGGACATGGCCCCATGTTGCTACAACCCTGTAAATCATAAACAGAAGCCCCAGGGCTGCTGGGAGCTTTACAGCTCCAGCTCCTCTGTGAGGCAGGAGCTTTTCCCCCCTTAGCCTTCCCGCTTTGCACTGCAACCATTTTGCTTTGTTGCCATATCTAAAATTGAATCTGTTTGGATTTTCTCTCTCTCTTCTTTTTTTCCCCCCCTTTTGGTTATATTTGCTGAGTGCATTCAAGAACAGGGAGGGGGAAAAATAATAAAAAAATCCATCAGCATAATTCCTGGCTGTTGGAGTGATGGCAGGCTCCGGTTTCCAATCAGCGGCCCAGGCTGTGGAGCAGCGTGCGGGAGGAGGCTGGGCTGGCCCGGATGCTGCCGCACAAACCAGCTGCAAATCCCTCTTTGTTCAGGAATCTCTCTCTTTGAGCCGGACCAGCCTCGGCACAGCCTGTCCTGTGGATGTGTGAGCATGTGGCTGCTCCAAGGGGCTTTGTCCCCCTGCCACTCCAAGGATAAAGGGGAAGCAGCAGCCGGCTGCGATCCTTTATCCCAGGATAAAGCCTTGGGAGACAGGGATTGCTGAGTCTCCCATCCTGGATCTGGGCATCAGTCATGGCCTTTCCCTCACCTGTCTCTGTGCCTCTTGCACAAGGCTCAGCAGACATGGGCTGAAGTCTGGGCTCCCAGTGTTTCCAGTGTTCCCAGTGCTCCCAGTGCTCCCAGTCCCACTCATTGAGCATCTCACCATCCCACCAGTGGAGATGCTCCCCCATACACACAGCAGTTAGTGGGAGTTTTTGGGATGTCTCCAGAGCAGCAACATGTGGAAGAGGCTCTGCAGACCCAGCACACATTTTATTCTAACAGACTTAAGGGTCTGAAAGGTGCTGCTGCAACCCCTGGGTCAGACACTCGCACAGGTTGCCCAGAGAAGCTGTGGATGCTCCATCCCTGGAAGTGTTCAAGGCCAGGTTGGATGGGGCTTGGAGTAGCCTGGGATAGTGGAAGGTGTCCCTGTCCATGGCAGGGGAAGTGTAACTAAAGGGTCTATAAGATCCTTTCCAACCCAAACCATTCTGGGATTCCATGATTCTAAAATGTGCTTTTAAGTTACTTTTTAAAGTGTAAATGCCCCATCAGCATTTACCTGCCTCCAGATCCCAACATCCCAAGAGGATCTGCACCCAGAAAGCCAGATTATTTCCTGCCTTTCCTTAAAGGGTGGTTTTTACATTTTTGGAGTTCTAAACTCTTGGCCAGGTGTCTTTACAAGAACCGACCCTTGTCAGGGATACCCAAATTTCTGCTGGGTTGGGGTGGAGGTCGCTGCATCCTGGCAGGCACAGGGCAGCTCCAGGGAGATCTGCTCAGCACCAGCACGCAAGGCTGGAGAAGCAATGTCAGGACTGTAGGGTGGCAAGACCTCACTGATACAGGCTATGTAATTGCTTTTTCCCTCATCTCCTCTTCCGAGGGTCCGTTTTCAATTTAATTTACATGCTCAATGGCTTGGACTGCTTCATCTCTGCTGCCAAGCATCTTCTCCAGCATTTACAGTTGCAGTGCATGCTTGGGTGTTGCTCTTTGGCCTCCTCCTGCCTCGTGTGGTGGGAACGGTGGGGACAGTGGGAACAGAGACCGGGGGCCAGAGTACTGGGGAATCACCACGTGGCTCCCTCTGCAGCATCGTGCTGGTTTGCAAGGATGAGCTCTCATCCACAACCCACCTCTGCCACAAAGCCACGGTGCAAGAGGAGATGTGATGATTTCCCGTGAGCCCGTGGAGGAAGGCAGCACCACTGCCCCTATTGCTCTTCCTCCTCCTCCTGCCTTTCCCAACAGAGCTCTGCCTGTGAAACAAAGCACTCCTCAGCATCTGCTTAACATTTGCTGCTCCTTTCAAGTCCATTCCTTGGCCCCCTCTGTAGAGCCTGAAAATAACAACAGTGGGTGCCTTCATATTGCATAATTTCAGACCTTTGTACCTCACCTAGCCTGTAGCTGCCTGCTCTTCCTGCCCCTGTCTAATCCCAGGGTGGCCAAGCTCCCCTATCTACCCTCACCCTCATCCCTGGAGATGCAGAACTGTGCTTTGTGGATGCAGAAAAGGGACATGGTGGCACTTTTGCACACGCGGAGCAGCTGCCAGGATGAGCGATGGGCACCGTTTACATCGAGGAGGAGACCTCAAAGGTGGCTGGTCTCAGCGAGCACGTGGAGCTGCCAGATAGCCACCCCCAGGCAGCCGAGCTCTCCCGAGAGGCAGCTCCCTGCCTGGGAAGCGAGGCCGCCTCGGATATGCCTCATTTTATACAAAGAAGGTGGGTTGTGCCTGTCCCTCCCACCCTGCTGAGCACCCTCCGCTCCACCGATAATCATACCTAGCAATTACACCGAGCTTTCCCTGCTCTCTGCAGACGTTAATTAAGCTCTTTTCCCCGCAATGGAGACAAAGAGGGGAAAACCGCGGGGAAACTCCCGGCTTGGGTTGGGCTTTTCTTTTTTTGAACAACTGTGCCACAGGGCCTCCCAGTTGCCGGCAGTACCGCAGGAGCAGGCAGGGTGGCCCTGACAGCAGTGGTTGCTCTGGGCTCTGCTCTCACCTGGCAAAATTGATGTGATTTTCCCTAATTTCCCGGCTACTGGTGGATCGTGGTGTGGCTATGCATTCCCGCAGCCAGTAACCAAGGCTGGCTCTGCCCTGCGGCACCTTCCCAGGTGCCACCAGCTCTGCAGGGGTGGCATCCCAAGCCTGGGAGTGGGGAAAGTGCCCCATGGACATCCCAAAAGGCTCACACCCATCATCATTCCCAGGGGCTGGGGTGGCTTTACAAGGGGAGCTGGAGCACCCTGGGTTTGGATGGATTGATGGATGGGGAGGGCATCCTACCGGCACCTTTGCGGGCAGGATGATGATCAGGACACCCTGGAGAGAACAGTGACATACAGGACACTGCCAACACCTTGGAAGGTAGGATGATGGACAGGACACCCTGGAGGAAAGGATAACTGACAGGGCACCTTGCCGAGCAGAACGACAAGCAGGTCAGCCTGTCTGCATCTTGGAGAACAGGGTAAGGGGAAAGGTGTCCTGCCTACGACCAGGAGAGCAGGACAACAGGGAGGACACGCTGGAGAGGAAGGTGACAGGCAGGACACTCAGCGCCTACAGCCTGGTTGGGCAGGACGACGGGCAGGACACGCTGCCTGCACCCCGGAGGGTGTGACGGAGGCCGAACAGCCCGGAGGTGCGGATGGCAGCTCGGCACCCTGCCCGCATCCCGCAGAGGCAGCGCAGCGCAGCCCTGCCCGCACCGGGCTCCGGCCGCACCTGCCCAGGTCAGCCGGGTCCGGGGGGCGCTGCCCCGCCCGTCTTCCCGGTGCCGATCCCGGTGCCGGAGCCAGGCGAGGCCGGAGCGGCCCGGTGGCGGCGGTGAGGGGCGCGGGGCGGGCCGGGCCGGGCCGGGCAGGGCGGGGAGCGCGCATGAGCGGCGGCGGGGGCGGCGAGGGGCGGGCGGGAGCGCGGCAGCGGAGCGCGGCGCCGCCGCGGGTGTGGGCGCGCCGGGAGCCCCGCACGGCGGCCCGGGGGCGGCGGGCGGCACCGCCTGGCCGGCCGGGGGGTGCCGGCCCTGCGCGCCCCGCACCGCGGCCCGGCCCGCCGAGGTAAGCACCGAGCGGCCCCCGGGCCGCCCGGCCCCGCGGCGGGGACCCCCGCGCCCCGCTCCGCTCCGCTCCGCTCCGCCCGCCGCCGCGTCGCCATTTTGCCGCTCGCTCTTCCCCTCCCGGAGCGCGGCCGGGCCGGGCCGGGCCCTCCGTCCCCTCCCTGCCGGGCCCGGCCCGCGGGGGAGCCCCGGCCGCCTCCCGGGGATGCGGCGCGGGCCCGGGGGGTGACAGGCCCGGGCGGCGCCGCCCGTGGGGTGACAGCGGGGAGGGGCAGTGAGGGGACGCGGGTGGCACGGCCGGGCCGGGAGGTGACAGGGCAGAGGTCGCCGTGCCCCGGAGGTGACAGCGGCACCGGGCAGGGCAGAACTCCCCCGGCCCATGAGGTGACAGCGGCACCGGGCAGAGCCCCCCGCACCCACTGACCGCCGCGACAGGGGACACCCCGGTCCCCGCGGCACGCTGAGGACTCATTGTCTGCCAGGCATGTGCGGGCGCTTTTCCCTTCGTGTCAGTGCCCGGGGAGAGAGAGGGGAGGGACGGGACAACGCGCCTCGAACAGAAACTTTACACCTTCAAAAGCCTCGTCTGCTCCTGGTCAGAGCCGTGTGCGGCAGGAGCGCTGGGTGCGTGCCTCGGGTGAAGCTCTCCCTCCTGGAGAGCCTCGATGGCTGTCACTCGGTTTGGGTGATAGCAGCGGGATGCTCCGTGTCCCGCCGGAGTGGCCCGGCCACCAGCCGTGCCCAGGGAGGCAGTGGCTCGCAGGACTTCTCCTGCCACGTGCTTCCCTCCTGGGGAAACCTCCAGCGAGGACGATTCTTCGAGAGGAAGCCTCTCCCTCCGCTTCCTTGTCTTTATTCCCTGGAAGTTTTGCCCAGCAGCTCCGGTTCTGACAGGAGTTCATGGGAAGGTGCACAGCTCTTCCGACAGCGACAGGGATGGCAGTGCCCTTCAGCATCCATCATCTGTGCTGGTCTCATTGCATCTCTGCTGGCACATGGCTTGTGCTGGGACAGCTGCCTTGGCTTTTGGCATTCTGTACCTCTGGAGTTGTTGGTAAATTATTGATGATAGATGGAGCAGATTGACCAGGCAGTTGTTGTGCAGCAAAGTCCATCCGTAGCAATGTGACGGGTGGGAATCGCGGCAGGAGAACTTGGGGTCATGATCTGCAGGTGACTTTCCCCTGGTAACCGTAAGGACGTTGTGAGAGGTTTGCAGCCATCCCTGGCTACGTACATACTCCTTCAGGTCTGATTCAAATTAATGCACAGGCATTTCTACATGGAATTATTTCTCCTTTCCCATTCTATTCCAAATTTCCAGCCACACAGGGTGGCCAGTGGCTTGGGAACAGTGCCTTTCTTTCCCAAATGTCACTTTCCCCTTCCCGCAGCCATGGGTTTCCTCCTTACCCTTGCTCGCAGCAGTGCCAGCTTGGCCTTCACTCATCACGTTTTGGTGCCTGCCTTCACAGGAGTGTTTTTTTTCCTGGAGCTGGAGTGGGATGCTTCAAAAATATTGCCACAAAGTTCTGAAAAGTTACATAGACAGGGCTGGAGACCTCATAAGATGCTACCAGGCCCAGCCTTCCCTCACCACATCCCACCTGTGGGTCATGGCCACAACATGTGGTTACCTTCTTTTCCCATTACCAGCTGCAAAAGAGTTTCCAGCAAAACCTTAAGGAAAGTGTGGAAGAGCACAGGCAGTTGCCTATTTTGAGTCTGTGTTACTTAAAAATTGAGTGAGAGGTTTGAACATTACCAAAAAACCCCACAATGGGCTGATTTTTGCTCTGTGTCTCCAGGACAATTCCTCTGTGATCCCTGGGGTTGTATCATTTGCTGAGGGAGCAGATTTTGGCTCTTGCTGACTGGTTTATGAGACTTTTATTTTTCATTTGGTTAAAAAATAAGGGGGAAAATTCAAAGGAGTATTTGGTGTGGAAAAACAGAAGATTCAGAACCTCTTAAGCTGGGCAGAGAGGATTCCTTTGAGGGGACAGATGTGTTAAGGGAGATGAGAGGTGTCCAGTGGATGGAGCTGGGCACTTCGGATGTTCTGGGAAGGGAGAGCTGGGGTGATGCTCAGTGGTGTGCAGTGTCATGAGGTGCAGGAGATGAGCACCAGAGATGTCAACAGGGTCTGCCCTGGCTGTCACTCTTTGTGTGTCACCTTGAGCTGGCTGGCGAGGTAGGCGAGGAGGTTCTGTGCTCCATTCCCTGTTCGCATTTTATCCACTCTGGCTGGATAAAGATGTCAGTTGTGTGGGTTTCCCCTTGGTTTTCACCCCATCATAAGCACAGAAATCTTGTCTTCAGCTTTCACTTAACTGTTTTTTTTGTGAGTCTTTCTTTTCCCCTTTTTTTCCTTTGAGCAGCTTGGGTGAAGATCACTCTGAGGTGCCAGGAGGCAACATGGGAAGGAAGGGGACTGGCACATTTGTCCCTGGAGGACTGGGGACAATGGCAGTGCCCACACTGGTGGGAGTGGAGCAGCAGTTTGGGAAGGGACCATAGGGACCCCTCTCTGTGCCTGCTCCAGAAAGCAGCCGCTGTCAGGCAGGGTACAAACTCCTACCCAGCTCTCCCCCCAAAAAAGCCCAAATTAGTTGAATCAGCAATCTCCATGTTCAGCACAAAATGCCACAGAACCAGTTGCCAAGGCTGGAATTTCTCACTTGATCCGATTAACCTTTGTGTCCATGCAGACAACCACATATGTGTCACCAGCCGAGCACATGCTGGAAGCTTTTGCCAGTTCTGGGAGCATGTGGGCTGCATCCCACATGGAAAGTCCCTGATCCTGCACAGAAAGTCCCTGGGGACACCTCAGAAAGAACTGCTGGACCTTCATGTCCCACATGTTGGTGGTGTGGCTGGCAATCTGGCCACACAGGAGATGCTCCTCCATCCCTCTGGCCATGGGGACAGACAGGATGAGTGTGGATGCTTTGGCAATCAGCTCCTTTGAGTTAAATGACGCTAAACATGTGGGAGGAATTGCACGTGACAAGTCAAATCCGTGTTTTAAGAAACGCATGGGTGAACATCAGCATCCCATCCCAGCCAAGGTCTCAAGGTCATGGTGGTCCAAGGAATCTCTTCCCAAGGGCCTGATGCTCTCATTGTGGAGGCATGGAGGACTTCTTTTCCCAATCCATGTCTGGTATCATCCAGAGCAGCCCCCATCCTCAGACGTGCCTTTGCTTGTGCTGTTGGGAGAGGAAGAAGGAACTTGAAGCCGGAAGCAGAGCCAATCCTGCCGTGGGCTTCCTCTTGGCACTGCTGAATGGAGGGGTGTCCTACTGCCCACTTCCATCAGGAGTGAGAGTGGGCCTTGTGCGATAATTCCTGACGTTCATTATTTATAGAGAAGCCAAATTGAATTATTAATACGGAAAATTCCGATAACATTAACAATTCTCAGTTTATAACAGTTTCCCATTAATAAGGAAAATTGGAAATTTATCATTACATCTGTTCATTAAAACTCACTATTTTTTTTTTTTGCTTTTGGTGTCTTAAATGAAAGCGGAGAAATAAACGAAGAGGAAAAGCCATTTATTCACTACTTTTCTGGGCAAAGTCAGCCCATAATTTTTAATAAAGTCTTTGCCATTGTATGTGAAGGGGAAGCCAGGCTGTAATGAGAGCAGCTTTCCAGCCATGTCTGTGGCGTTCCTCAACTGTAGAACAAATACTCGGAAGCACGTCCCGTTTCTTCTCTTCGTGGGAATCTTGAAGCTGCGTGATGGTTTTCTCATTTCCCTCCCTCCCCAGCAGCTCTCCTTGCTCTCACCATGTGTTGTTCCCAGCTCTGAGGAGTGAATTTTAACGCCTCCCCTGCTTCTTTCAGAGATGGCGGATTCCTATACCTGTAAAGGTGGAAGGAAAACTGCGGGCTCTAACAAACCCACTGCCAGCAAAGAGAGCAGGACGGAGACGAGGATAAACCCGCCAGCAGAGCTGCCCAAGCTGGGTAAGGAACTGATTTGTCCTTTCAGTGGAGGTGGATGGGGCGGAGGGGATGAGCCCAGTGACAGGAGTTGGGGGTGGTCTGGGTCTTGATGTTTCTCTGCTCCAGTGAGGGCTGTGCTGGCCAAAAAGCCCCAGAGCCCTGGGAGCTGGAGAGAGCTGGTCCCTGGGAGCAGGAGGGGTGGGATGGAGATGGTCTCTCCCTTCAGAGAGGCGTGTGTCTGGCTTAACAAGATGGGTGTCTCACTGCTTATTTATCGTGTTGGTAGCTAAGTGTTACATCAAAGGATGGAAAGGCTTAAATGAGTTCAGGCCATCTGCTGCCTCCCGTGTCGCGGCCCCCGGGGTGGAGGCTTGCGAGCGTATGAGCCCTAGGGGACCCTCACACTAAGGGCTGTCATGCTGATGGATGGCTGATTTCTCTATCCAGGAATCTCCAGGCCCAAGGAGATTTTTCCTCCTGTCTGTTTATGCTGGGCAGATCCCCTCTATGAGAGAGGCTCCCAGTGCCTTTACCTTGCTATGGGCAGCTCTGGATGCCAAGGGGTGCATCCAGAGGAGGGGGTTGGACCCCAACGATGTAGCTCAGATGGGGCTTCCAAAATCAGTGGCTTTGTGGGGAAATGCGTGTGCCCTAAATGTTTCCCAGATGCCACTGTTACCTTGAGGGGATTGAAGCCATAATTGCTAACAGAGGAGGATAACTTATTGCTAAAGGGAATGAACTCCAGCTGTCCGCAATATGAACAGCCCTGTGTTCAGGAGACCGTTTTTCCCTGCGCCACATCTTATAAGCACCTCATTTGCAGGGGAGCTGGCGTTGCCTTCCAGAGGGGAATCTCCATCTTGCTAGGACAGAGAATGGCCAGCCTAGAGCTGAGGGCATCAGGCAGGCAGCAGAAAACTGGGGCTGGGCAGCAGAATTACTGGGACAGCGGCTCCTCTGGCATGGGTGGTGATGTGTGCTGTGTCTGTTTGCAGGAAATGCAACCAGTGACAAAACTGAAGGCAGGAAGAAAGGAAGACCCAAGGCTGAGAACCAGGCGCTGAAAGACATCCCTGTAAGACCCCACACACTCCAGTCCTTGAGTCCTTCCTGCTTCGCTCTGTGTCTGATGTGCCTTGCACTGTACACTCCAGCCAGCCCCATTCCAGGGTTAAACCTACCTCCCCTGTGGTTTAATCTTCAGAGCAGCCTTGTCTTGGGCTGAGCAAGATCTTGGTCCCTCAACCCCTACATGCAGGCATCCAGCATCTTCCAAAACCCTGGTTAAGGAACCGTACCCCTTTCCAGCCTCACTTTCCCAGGGCCATGTCCAGATGACTGGATCCTGTCACAGCCGTGTCAGCCTTGGCTAATGAACCAGCAGTAATGGCAAGGGGCTGATTTATTCCCTGCAGAGTTGTGCAGTTTAATTCATGCCTGGTGGCATGGACAACACATGGAGCAGTTTGTCATGAGAGCAGGGGCATGGGGTGATTTACAGACTAGATGAAATGTGGGGTGATTAAATCAGCCAGATGACTTTGGGCCTGATTTATTCCCCAGCCTGGTGGGGAGTGTTCGTGTGCTCTGAGAGGCATGGCAAGGTAAAGCCTCAGCAGGAATCATTAGCCTATGGAGCCTGCAGCATCTGTCCCATCAGCTCTCACTGGAGTGAACATTGCTACACTGAAACACACCTCTGGGGTCCACTTCATGGCTGTGTGGTGGAAGGGGTGGATGGGAATGTTCAGAGGTCCCATGTAACCTCCCAGCTCCCTTGGGATGCATCAGCACACACCCAGGCACAGGGTGCTCTTCACTCAGCTATCTCTTGTTTCTCCTGTTCTCAGCTCCCCCTGATGAACCAGTGGAAGGACGAATTCAAAGCCCACTCTAGGGTGAAATGTCCCAATTCAGGCTGCTGGCTGGAGTTCCCCAGCATTTATGGCTTGAAGTACCACTATCAGCGCTGCCAGGGGGTAAGGAGACTGGAGAACTGTCTGCCCTTTTCAGTGGCTGGCTCTTCCATTACCATCTGCAGTGTAATGTTGCTCGCAGATCTTAAACACCAGTTAAAACATGAGGTGAAAATGGGGAGGGCAGAGATGGGCCAGGAGCAATTCGTAAGGTGTGTGTGTGTGTGTGTGAGAGAGGGACTGAGGTCTCTGCAGCTCAGTGTGAGGTCTGGCCCAGGGGGATTGTGGACTTATGGTAACTGTTTGGAAGGGCAGAAGGGTATTACACATGATTTATGTTCATGCCTGCATCAGAAGAAGCCTCTCTTTTGTGGTCTAACATCTGTGCTCACCTGCCTCTCCCTGCTCCATTCAGGGTGCGATCTCAGAGAAGCTGACATACTCATGCTCATACTGCGAAGCTGCCTTCACCTCCAAAACCCAGCTGGAAAAGCATCGGCTCTGGAATCACTTGGACCGGCCAGTGCCAGCCAGCAAAGCAGAAAACAAAGTGCCCAAGGCCATTGGGAAGAGCAGTGGAAAGAAAAGGTACCAGACTGTGGCTGGGCTGCATGGCAGTGGCATAGGGATGGCTGGGAGAAGGGGAACATGCCTGCTTCCATTCCTACAACCTGGGCTGGCAGTGGGGGGAGAGGTGTCAGGACACTTGTCTAACAACCCCTCTTTAAACAAGCCCTCTGTGCTTTGCCCTAGACCTGCTGAGAGTTCAGCTTGCCCCACCATCCATCCCAAACAGGCAAAGATGGAAAAAGCCGTGGCCCAGGAGCACGCGGAGAATGGCGAGTGCCTGGCAGAGAGCCGGGAGAGCAAGGAGTTCCAGATTGCAGCGGCTGAGGCGATGGCAGCTGCCACCCCCACGGCCAAGTCCTCCAGTGGCAAGGATGTCGGGCAGCAGCGGGGCAGCCAGGCCTCGCTGCAGGAGGAAGACCCCGAGAGGATGAAGCACAGTAAGATTAGAGCCCAGGGCTATGCTGATTTGGGAGCCCAGAGAGACGTGTCCCCCGTGGGAAGGGGATCTTCTGTAGCCAACACTGCTGCGAGTGTCTCTGAATCCAAGGGATAGACAAGCCTTGTTTGCAGACCTTAATAACTTGCCCTGCTCTCCAGTTTCTTGCAGCTTCACTGGGAGTTAAAACTCAGTTGTAGCTGTGGTAGAAATATTTCTAAAGGACCTGTGTGAGAGTTGGATTTGATGATCTTAGAGATCTTTCCCAACCTTAACGATCCCATGACAGGATTGGAAATGGGTTTAATTCCTGCCATGTCAGCTTGTCTGTCCTCACTGAGTGTATCAGGTTAAACCAGGAGGGTTCTGGCAAACCTATTTTTCTGAAGGATTGGGGCAGGGTGAAGAGCCTCTATCTGTCCATGGCCACTGTAGAGCTGGTGTAGGGCAGTGGTTGCCTCCGTCATGGTTTGAGGTTCCGCTGCTTGAAGCACCAAAGCAAACCACCACAGCCACATGTGGGAGCTGGTTAGCTTTTGCATAAGACAGAGCCACCACTTTCACTCATTGAATTAATCCTGAATAAGAGATTTATCCTGGTTTTGTGGAGTGAGAAACACAGTTTGTTGGTGTTTAGTGGCTGGGTGCTTCATTTGACAGCCTTTGACCCACTCTTAACATGGAGTGTGTGCCCAGCCCATGCCCCAAGACTGATGAATCCCCCTGGCAGTACAGTTATTTGACCAAATCTCTCTCTCTGTTTCTCTCTTTTGAGTCAGGAAGGAAACAGAAAACTCCTAAGAAGTTTACGGGGGAGCAGCCATCCATCTCGGGGACATTTGGACTGAAAGGTAATACAGGACAACTCTGGTCACCTATAGGGTTGTACCTTCTCCCTGGGGCATTGCAGGGAAGCTCCTTCCCCAAGCTCCCTGCCTGTGGTGGAGCCAGACAAAGCCCAAGATCTCACACTGGAGGAGCTGGCACCTTTTACCATGAGAGAGTCATAAAGGGATTGAAAAGCAGTCACAGAGCTGGGCTGATAACAACCCCAGGCTCTGTTCCGGAGCCTGGTGCTGGGAAATGAGGGAAGAGAGAAACGGATCCGGGTATGTTCATCTGTAACACGAGAGTAACGAGCTGCTGACACCAGTGAGATACAAGAAACGTCATCTCCTCACCATCCCACCATCCTGGGATGTTGCAGCATTTCCAGTGGCATCGGGAAGGAATTCTGCTGCGTAGAAAGGCTGGTGACGCACCCATCCCTCAGACTCCATCTCCAGGGCTGGTCGCCCACATTCAGGAGAATGAATCCAAGGGAGAGGAGATGTGTTGCTGGGATGTTTGCTGAGAGGAAGCCCAGGAATTGGCTGCAGCAGCCTGACAAAGCAAGAGCAAGTGGGACTTTGGTCATGCTCCATAAATACTCTCAATTGGTTGGGAAGGAGGGGGAAATCCTGGAGCATCCCTGGAATGAGAGCAACTGGATTCAGGCTGACTATGAGATATGTTCAGCCAGAGAAGCAGAAAGCGGATTTCCAGGCACTGCAGGAGGCAGCACCTTCCAGTATGAGGCACTCGGGGGAGAGGCACTAATGGCTTTGAAGGAATTGGACACTGACGAGCAGGCTGGATGTGGTCTCTGTGATTTCCTTTCCTCTGGCTCCTGGGAAGTCTGGGCTTGTTTCCCTTATCTTCCCCACAGAGGCACTGCCAGAGACTGAAGTGTCTGCTGTGGGTTCCTGGAGAACAAGGTGTTCCCATGACCCAGCACCTCAGATGGAAAGTGAAGATGGGGCTGGTGTTTGCCTACACTCCCCGAGTTCCATGTGGCAGTCACTTCCCAAAGACGAGGGTGCCCCAGCACTTCATGGGGTGCTGTCTCCATTCAGACCCTGGGTTTACAAGAGTCACAACCCCCAGATTTAGGAGGATGTGGACCCTCATGTCACAGGTGTGGATCTGACCCTGGTACTTGCCTCCTTGCCTCCAGCACCTTCTGTGGAAGCACAGGCACAGGGCTGAACTGCACGTGGATTTGGGGGATTGGATCTGGGGGAGTTAAACAGCATTTCCACTGTGGGAACATCATCAGGAACATCCCTTTTACACACTGAATTTGCTGTTCCAATTCCACCTTTTCAGTTTTTTGCAAAACATCCAATTCCCTTCTCCCCAGTCTGTCTGCCTGGCTGGAGGCATCCTACCTCACTTTGCCATGGAGTTTCCATAGTTCATAAACTTGTGTTGGGGGAAATGATGCTGTTTGTAAAACACCACAAGCTGTTAGGATATTGCTTGTCATAATTGTGGACCTGAGCCTACATGTACAGCCTTGGCAGACATGCAGCCAGCTCAGTGTCCCTGGCTTAGAGGGAGAGATTTTTTACCTGTTAAATGTGAGTTGCTCTGAAGGCATTAAAGCAAGTAGTGAATGAAAATCCTCTTTCTTTACAGGTCTTGTCAAAGCAGAGGACAAAGCAAAAGCCCATCGAGCCAAGAAGCTAGAGGGAAATGCCAACATGGAGGAGCTGAAAAAGAAACCTCCAGGAGTTGGTGTGAAGAAGGAAACGTCTGTGCATCTACCAGCAGGTGAGGCTGGTAGGGGCAAAGCACAGGCAGCAGCTTTGTGTGCAGTGTAGCTGCTTTTCTGTGCACTACCCCAAGCCTTCATGGTCCCTACCTTCATGCCACCATCCCCATTTCACCTGCAGCTCATGGTCCCCACACCCCTCTTGGTCCAGCAGGCTGTTCACTGGGTGAGTTTTCTGGCAGGTTCATCAGGAGCAGCAGCACAAAGTCAGAGGTAGGAGCACACAACTCCTGCCCTTTTGAGATATAATACAGATGTGGGAACAGGCACTGCTGCTAAAATGTTGGTGCCGCCACAATTGACATCCTGAGGGGCACCTTACCTTCAGTTCACTGCCAGGTCAATGTGATGAGAGTGCTGGGAGTTGAGAGCCAAATTCCACCTGGCTTCACTGTGAGTCAGCATGTGACCCGTGTGATGATGGCATTTTTCTAACATTATTCCCATGAATGACAGCGGCGCATAACTCTGGGAATAATTACGCCTTCCCTGAGCCTTGAGGTGCAACCTACACACAGCACAGGTTGCTTGCATTCCCTGAGAGCTCTGACAGCAGGAGGAACGCAGGATGTGCAAGATAAACACAGCTGCAGTGCCTTGCACTGCTTTCAAATTCAAATAAACGACTCTCTGATCTCACGGCCATGCAAGAGCAGCCAAATAAACAGACTTGGTGGATTTTAGTCAGCCCAGGCTTCCCTTGCTGGAAGGCCAGCGCTGCTCTGCTGAGAACACGGCATGAACTCTGGGCCTGGGAGCTGCTTTTGGCCCCATGGATCTCTTATTTTGGGTTTTTTAAAGGCTGGTCACAACCATTCAAATAAACAGATGCTTGGAAGCCAGCAGTCCCCCAGCTTCCTCCGTGTCTGCTGGGAAGAGGATTGCCAGAGAAGCTTTCCAGGCACACGTCCGGATGGAGCCGAGACGCTCACCTTTGTTTCACTCCCGCTAATTGTTTCGTTTGGCAGGGGGAAGTTATTCCATGCAGGGCAGGATCAGGTGGCTGGGGGCATCATCATCTTCTTTTAACTCCCAGTGTGCAGGATACCAGAGTGGCTGGAAAGACCTGGGTCTTTACTCAGGTCATCATGTCTGGTAACTCCACGTAAAATGACCCAGTGACCCAGTTTACTTGGGCAGCTGCAAGAGAATGGGGCAGGGACAGCTCTATGGTTCATGTCCAGTTTTGGCTTTGCTTGGGAGAGTGTGTCTCTTTTTTTAACATCAGGAACTTTCCCAGTTCACTGCTTTACAACTTATCAAATCAAGCAGCCAAGGCAGGTTGGATGTAACACCTCTCTCCCTCACCAGCAAACCCCGAGGACCAGTGGCAGCGGGAGATCAGCGAGAAGGGGGAAGTTTCCTGTCCAACCTGCAGTGTTATAACCAGGAAGACTATTGTGGGACTCAAAAAGCACATGGATGTCTGCCAGAAAGTAAGGTCTTGCTTTATTCAGTCAAACACATGGATTTTGGAGGGGAATGGATATGTACATGTGCCTCTCATAAATGTGCAGTGGTGCTCCTACAACTTTACTGGACTGTGTTTGATAAAACACTTGTTGGTCATCTTCAGCTTGCTGGCTGACTTGAATTCACCCAGAGGAATTTGAACACTAATTCTCAGCAATTCTGAATCCCTTTGTGATCTGGGTCCCTTGCCCTAGTGTCTCAACAGAGTCAGGTATTTCTAGTAGCTAAACAAACAGTTTTAAGGCTGGAGAGATTGCTGGGGCTGTCTCTAATCTGACCTCCTCTGGAGCCCTGGCTGTGGGGCTTCACTGTGTGCTGTGCCTTGTATCACACCAGATAAACTGGTTGCATGAGAGCATGTCTCAGGGAGACTCCGAGCCTGGATGTGCTCAGACAGGCTGTCAGGATGCAGGAGTTCAGTAATGGTGCGGTGAAAAATTGTCTCTCTGCCACACCACCATCCGTCAGAGCTCAGGATTACGTCTTCATCCGTCACCTGGCGGAGCCGTCGCCACAGAAAACCAACGTGGGATCGATGCCTCCTGCTTTGAAAATATGTGGCTGGGCTTTGATTCCACATTCATTTTCTGTAAATGCTTCCCCAGCCATTGCCTTGCTGTTTATACAGCAGTGGGAGGCTGCTCTCCCTCCCAAAGCCCGTATTACAGCAACTCTGGGCAGAATACTGCCTCCTCTGATATCCTCCTGGCCTCAGTGGAGTGGGGATCCTGGCCATCACTGGTCTTATTTCCTCCACTTTGGAGCATCTCCCAAGCCAGGCTGGCTCTGTGCAGGCTGCACAGCCAGATAACCTGCAGAGCAGGGCTCTGCTGGAGCAGTCAGTGGTGTCTTCCCTGCTGGAAATACGCCAGCCCCATATGCAGTCACAGATTTGGGGCTCCAGGCCTTGGAGTGGGTGTTCTGTCACACTTCCTGAGACAGAGAGTCCTTGCCAGAGCTGGCTATGCTGCTCTGGGAGCTGGGATGGTTCATGGAAACCCAGGCAGGACAGTCCCTAAGCTCCAGGTGTGTGACCAGAGGTTCAGCTCTCAGAATTCCATCTCTGAGATGAACCTGTGGCAGAACCTTAGTGGGACCCTGCTGCTTCAGCCGTGTGGGATCCTTATCAGAGGCCACCCTGGGGTTGAGGCACTCCCTCATCTTTAAGGACTGATACATTCCTTAGATGGACAACAGGAAAAGGATGTTCAGGCTCCCAAAACTCTTACCAAAAAAAATGGAAATTGGTTTCTATGTTACATTCTTGTCACTAAGCAGTCTGTACCTGTTTCCTTTGCTTTTGGAAAGTAAAAAAGGGATGGTGAGGATTGTAACATGTTTGGGCCTGAAGGAGGCAAGGGCAGTTATATCCTCCTGGTATCCCAGGACAGGAGGGCTTGTTGGAATGTGGATGTGGTATGTTTTTAAGTGTTGACCAGAGGATTAAATCCCAAATTAGCTGCTAGTGGCATCTAATGAGTCAAGGAGCTGTTAGCATCCACCTTGTTAGGATCAAGTGCCTTGGTCTGCGACAAGATTAACTGATGGGAGCACAGGTACCATGCGTCACTCCTAACTGTCTGCAGTGAGTCTATTATTCATTTTCCTGGAGTTCCATAATGAGGAGAGATTTGCAGATCCATCTTCATTGCCTCTCCAGCTTTTAGTTCAGTCTTGCTTCACCTTCACCACTCTTCCTTCAATCATCTGGCAGGAGAAGCAGGAACACTGGCTCCCTGTCAAGATACTCTGTCTATTGGTGCCCAGAGCATGAACCTCCTGAGTCAGTAAATTCTGGTCCCTGCCCCAGCAAAAGTCCTGATCCGTTCACCCACTGTGGAAGTGCCCTTGTACCTCAGGGTGTGCAGTTAATGTAACTCCCCAAGTGCTCAGGAGGCAAAGTTGTATCAAACAGCAGGGCAATGAGAGGCAGAAAATACCCTCCTGTGATTGTGTCCTTAATTTCACATAGCCCAGGCACCCAGAAATTGCACTGTATGTGAGCATCTGTCTTACTTAACAGGCCTGCAGAGCACAGTCCACTTGCGTTGGTAGATCAAAGCTTCTTCTCTCTCTAACCCTTTAACAGGAAGAGTAAGACACCACATCCAGATGTTTTCAGCCACTGAGGCTTTAAATCTAAATCTGAAATGGAATGTTTTCCAAAAATTGGGGCATGTGGGTTTGATAACAGTATCCAGAACAACAGAGAGAAAGCTCTGAGCTGCAGGCAGGGTCTTGGATGGGAAACAGGGACAATGTGTGGCCAGCTGGGTCCCACCACTGGGTACTGCTGCAGGAACAGCCACCCAAGGGTTATTGACCAGCAGCAGCAGCCCTTGGAAGGATTTGGCCTGTCTTGTGATTTGCCTTTAATTCCTTCAGCTGCAGGATGCCTTGAAGTGTCAGCACTGCAAAAAGCAGTTCAAGTCCAAAGCTGGGCTGAATTACCACACCATGGCTGAACACGTCAGCAAGGTAAGGGAGCTGGGCTGTGCTTGTCTTGTGCCTCCTTTCTCCATGCAGGTGATGAAGCCATCCATCAAAAGTCCTCTTTCCATGATCTGTATAAAATAGGGATCCACCTTTGTAGCATTTCACACACTGCTCAGCCTGGATGGTAGCCTTCCCACTTCCTGCCAAGGAAAATGTTTCCTTCTCAGGTAGTGAGTTAGGCTCATGTTGATCCTGATAAGTAGAGCAGAGGACTGAAAAAATAAAACAGGTTTTCCGATCCCAACATCGGGGAAGATCCGGTGAGTATGGTGAAGTGGATTTTGAGTGGCAAAGCTCTGCCTCCAAAACTGTGCCTGCAAATCTGGGACTGATGGGTTCTGCCTTGCACGAATCTCAAAATCTGGTCTTTAGCTCTCCACCATGCATGGGAAAAGCAGCCACAAAATTTATCATGAATAAATTTTGCAGGCACTAGTTTAGATGCTGTTTTAAAAGTCTAATTTTGTACACCTCTGAGATACCAGGGCAAGGCATAACTACATTTCTATGTGTCCCGTGCTTACCAGTTGTGACTTGTCTTTTACCTGTGCCTTGATCTGCTCTTCAGTCTTGCTGGTGAATCCTCTGTGCAGGAACTGCTCCTGGATTTCTCAGCTGGCCCTTTGGGTGTAATCACAAGAAAGGCATGAGCAGATCCAGCACATAATGACAAAGCAGTGGGAGATCCAGCTCTCATAATGAGAGGTTCCCTCAAGCCCAGGGCAATTCCCTGCAAGGCAGGGTTTACCATCCACTCCTGGCACAGAGGACATGAGTAAATGGTTCACTCTGTCGCTTCTGTTACTTCCTTGTTTCCAGCCTGTTCCTGTGGAAACCGCTGGACTTGGTGAACAGGAAGAGCGGGAAAGGCTGAGGAAAGTGCTAAAGCAGATGGGAAAACTGAAATGCCCCAATGAGGTACGAGAACAACTCTTGTTTCTCGTTCTGTGAAAAGGTGGAATGAGTGAGTCCCATGCGGAAGGGGACATGTACTCTCCAGGCATCCTTTGGCATGTGCTCGACCTTTCCACCTTAGCTCAGCCATCCCAATCCCTGTCCCACTGGCTCTGTGCACTCCAGCAGCAGGACAGCCCAGCAGGAGGGTGGGCACAGGGCAGACTGAGGAGCACTGGAGGGCAGGTTCTGCCTCCTGAGCTCAGGAAGGGACACAGCCTGTCCTGGGCACAGCGTAAAACCAAACCAAACCACACCAAAACTAGAGCCGAGCGGGTTGCAGACAAGTCACGAACAGGTAAGGGAGGCGTGTGGCAGAGGTTTGTTCCGCGGGTGCTTTGCTCTCCATGCAGGCTGTGCCTCCCCAGTGCCTTCCCCTCCCGCTGCCTGCTGTGTGTCTGTCCAGAGAGCTCTGTCCATGTGTTGGGGCAAGGAGTGCCAGGGGCAGGGACAGCTTCTCCCATCCCTCCAGGGCGATGTCTGTCCTGCCTGTGCCTGGCTCTTTGGGAACTGTCAAATTCCCCAACACTGGAATGGGGTGGGTTGGCAGAGCTGCTCTTCAGAGTGGGCTCCTCGGGAACGTTCCTCCCTGGAGAAAAAAACACCCCAACCTTTTCAACGTGGCCACGTGAAGCCCTAGCCCTCCTTAACCCTCCCCTTCTCCCCATCTCCATAGGGTTGTGTGGCAAACTTCTCCAGCTTGATGGGCTACCAGTACCACCAGAAGCGGTGTGGCAAGCAGCTTGCCGAGGCCGACAAGCCTGTGTTCAGCTGCCCACACTGTGGCAAGAAGTACAAATCCAAGGCTGGCCACGACTATCACGTGCGGTCAGAACACACGGCCTCGGTGAGCCCCCCGGATGCCTCGGCAGCCCGAGGAGCGGGGCCATCCCCCCCTGGGGGGGACTGCAGAGCCACGGAGCCTGCGGGCAGGACAGAGCCGGGCAAGGCCGGGCCGGGCAAGGCAGGTGCAGACGTCGGGCCGGTGTTGTTTTCTCCCTCAGATCACCGTGCATGTGTGTTGTACCATGCAGTGTTGGGGGAACAGGGTACACCCTCCTCCACCCCTCCAAAAATGCTGTTTATGGGAGTGATCAGCAGCATTCCCTTTCCCCGGTGCCCACAGGGCTGTGCTCCAGCCCACCCTGCATCTGTGCTCTGCAGGAAAAAAACAACAGACCTCAGGCCGCTCCCTCACAAGCGCCGGCTGCTTGCCAGCACTGGGGTGGCAAGATCTATCCCTGGGGAGCATCCCTTTCTGTTCTGTTCATCCCTACTGACAGTGCATCCGACACTAATCACTCCCTAACTCTAATAACTGGAGACATTTGTACACGTGGGAGCATGGAGGGACACAGTCTATGGCTGCTGCTGGGCTGAGGGAGGCGGGTGCTCCCCTTGCTCCCATGCTCCAGTGCAGAGGCACAAACCAAGCCTGGAAACACACAGCCCAAATCCCAGCATCCCCTTCCCAGGGCCGGAGAACTCGCTTGTTCTCTTGCCGTGCCCTTCCTAACTCTGTCTCTCTTGCAGGCTCCAGAGGAGCCAGAGGTGAAGCCAGAGCCTGGTCCTGTAGAAGATTTTGAGAGGACCCCGAGCGGCCGCATCCGTCGGACGTCAGCCCAAGTAGCCGTCTTCCACCTCCAGGAGATAGCAGAGGACGAGCTGGCCAGGGATTGGACCAAGCGGAGGATGAAGGATGACCTGGTGCCTGAAACAAAGCGGGTGAGCAGCCTTTAGTTCTCATTTTGGTTTCGCATTACCTGTACACAGAGATCCCAGGATTCTAGCCTGGCTCCAGCTGTACACAGAGATTCCAGGATTCTAGCCTGGCTCCAGCTGGTTGAAGGCTCACATGTCTCACTTGCTGTGCCTTAAATTAATTAGCTGTGATGGCAGATTTATTGCTGAAGAGCCCACCCAGCACAGGCTGAGCCACTGTGGTCTGGAGGCTCCCAGCAGCAGGCAGCTGTACCCTTTGGGGGAAGAGGTGGTGCACTGGGAAGAGATCAAAGTCTGGCCCCTGAGTGTTGGGGCAGGAGGTCATTTCTGGTCCATGCTGAGCAGGGAAATAGAGGCTGGCAGCCAAGAGGAGCGCATGAAGAAAGCAGATCGGATCTGAAAACATCTCCTTTGCGCTGTCAGAGCAAAGGTGCCCCAGGCAGAATTCCCTCTCCACTTCTCTTCCTTAACTTCTGGGAGATGCTTTCCTGGAGGTAAAGGGCCTGCAGCATCCCAGAGCAGTGCTGCTTGGGAGCAGGGGAAGGCTGAGCGTGGAGATGGGACTGAGCCCTGCAAGCTCCAGTAGCAGTGCACTCATGGCCCAATGCTGTGGAGTTTACACAGGTCTCCAGCAGGCTTTGAGCTTTTTGTAGGCATTAGAGTGAGTACATGTTAAACCAAACCTCCCTTCTGGCTGTGGGAGGAGGTGTCTATTCCTGGGAGTGTACTAAAGCTGAAATTCCCTCCAGGTATGCTCCTTCTGGATTGTAAAAGGAATGAAGCAGCAGTAAACCATAAACTTTTTCAGTGTAAAGGGGAAAAAAGAGAGGGAATAGGAGTTCTTTTTGTTTGCCAGCACTCAATGCAGAGCTCTCCTGCAAGTCTCTGCATGCGATGCACCCTGTTTCCTGAGCAGGTGACTCTGCAGTTAGGTGCCAGGCCTGTTCCCTGCTCTGAGGAGTTGAGCATCTCTTGTCCAGTGCTCTAAAATTCACCCTAGCAAGGTGAATATTGGTGATATTGGGCACATTGCAAAGAGGAAAGCGAGGATCAGAGAGCATCAGGAGAGTGTGAATAGTCCCAGCCCAGAGGACCTACTCCAGGCCACGAGAATAGCCCAAGTCTGAGAGCCAGCTTGGAGAAGTGATGGGAGTCACCCCAGGAAAAGGGGTGGCAGGAGAGCAGAGCTTGCACTGAAATGCTTCCCTGCTCCCACAGACTGTCCCATGCTGTCCTGGCACATGTGTGTGCTCAGCAGAAGTGCCGCCATGGTCCTGCAGAGACCCAGAGAAGCTCAGCCTGGCTCAGCTCTGGTCTGCATGTGGTGGGCAGCTCAAAAACCAGCACAGAAACAAACCAGCAGCTTCTTTACCCCCCCGGCATTCCAGTGAGGCATTGGCACAGAAGGGGAACCAGCTGCAGCGCTGCCATCCACCTTGGGGCAGAGCTGGGCATTTAAGGGCCAGAAATGCTTGCAAACGTTTTATTTCCCCAGTGCTTAATGTTGCCATTGTTGGTTTCCAGATGACTTCAGCTGCAATGCATTAATAACTTTAAAAACTAAGCCCAAAGTAGCTGTTTCATTTCAGATACTGTGGGAGAAGAGGTGTGCTGCTCTCTTTTCCCCTCTCCTGTCTCAGCTCTTGCATTCTTCTCTTTCCTCTTGGAATTGTTCCCTTTACTCATGACTTTGGGTATTTTCTTTTTGAATTGAGGGAGCAGCCAGGACCCCAGGCCTGGACAAGGGGTACATGCTCAGGCTGACAAAGGCGTTGTAAAGGTCTCAGCACTGGTGTAACTGCTCTATGAAGTGCTGGTGGTTTTTTTTAATGAGACATTTCTTGTGTTCAGAGTCTGATTGTTTAACTGAGCCCCATCTCAGTGCTTAAAAGCAAAGAATTGCTGTGAGACTGGCAGAAGCAGTTTTGCATTAAAGATGGAAAAGGGGGGAATTGGATCAGCTCCCAGATGGCAAAACAAGGCTCTTGAGTTGGAGGATCAAGAGACCTCGGGCCCTGCATGAAATCCCACATGGATTTTGGAGGAAGTTAGCGTAGTGGGTGAATCCATACATAGCCTTGCGTGTGCCTGTGGGTACGTGTTGCAGTGACTGTCACGTTCCCTTGACAACACTTTATAATCTGTTCAGTCTATAACATTTTTTCATGACGAGCGATGCTGGGAGGAGGTGGGAGGCAGGTTCTGCCCAGGCAGGCTGGTGGGAACCTGCTGACTTCAGCATGCTCTGAACTGCTCTGCTCAGCTATGGTTTGCATTGCTCAGGACTGCTCTGCCTTTACAAGTTCAGAATGTAGAAACAAACCTCCCAGCAAGTGCCCAATTTGACCTTGTTACAGCCCCAAAACAGGACTGCTCTCAGAAATGCCTTGTGCCACATGGGAGGCTCAGGGCAGCTGGCAGCATCCCCATGTCCCTGTGCCACCACCCCACCGAGTGCATGTGGTGGCCCTAGCCCTCCCTGAGGGAACTGACAGTCCAGAGGCACTGGAGCAGCAGGAGGATAAACACCAGTTCACCTTGACCAGGGCACTGGGACTGGTGGGAACTGATGGAATTCCCAGAAGAGCCACCACACCACCACCACCTCGTCTTCTCCCTGAGACATGCCCTGCCATTGGGAGTACACTGCTGGGCCTGCAGACCCTGTCCTGGGCGTGGAGAGAAGTGAGATGTCAGGGATCAGCAGCAGATTGCAGCTGCTTCTTCATCTTTTCAGCAATCCCTAAGGATTTCCAGGATTCCAGAGGGACAGGTGCTTCCCAGCTCTGGTCTGTAGCCCGCAGGGGATGGATACACCCACCAAACCTACTGCAACAAGGACAAGCTCCATCCCTGAACTCTCCAGTTCCCCACCGTGGGCCCAGCAGTCAGTGTGGATTTCAAGGAAGCTGATGAAGAAAGCCAACCCTCTCCGTCCCTTTTCCAGGCAGCAAAACCTTTTCCCAGGAAGGCCCAGCTCCTCATCAAGCCCATGGGATACAGGGGTTCTCAGCCTCATGGCAGGAACAGCCCCACTGCAGCCCCTGCTCTGTGGCCACGTGACAGCCGGTCCCAGCCGGGGAGGGATGCTGGGTTTGGATCCCGTTGGTGGCCTGTGGTGGGATGCGTTCGCCTTTCCCCGGGAGGATGGATTCCTTCACACCAAAGCAATGGCATCAGAATAAACGATTGCTGCTTGATCCCAGGCCCTGCGCTGCCTTCGGTCTCCACTAACCAAATCCAGCATTTCTAAATATACACTGGAGTCTTATTTTCTCGCTCCGATCTTTATTTGCCTCCAGATAAGCTGAAACAGATGGGGTATTTCACAACAGCCGCTTGCTGGGGATGTCAGATGGGGAAGGGCACACCCCTGCTGCTTTTCTGGGAAAAATCCCCTCTCCAGAAGCTCCATGAAAATGTTGCCGACCCTCCTCTGGCCTTTGCTGGGGCTGTTACCTGCCCTTGAGCAGCCTTGAGGCTGCAGGTTCTCAGCTCATGGCAGTGGGCTCTAGGATGTAATGGAGGATGAGAAACAACCTCCTTGAGCAGAGGGAAGAGGCATCTAGGAGGCAAAAGGGAAGAAAATGCTGTAGAAGTTCCAGTTTCAAGAGTGTGATGCTTTCTTGGTAGAACTTGAGATGGGGTTCCTTGCTTCGAGGTGCTGGAGGTTATGATGGGCTCCTGCGGCCCAGGCAGGAGCTGTGCCACACAGGGAGGGATGCAGAGCTCTGCTTTGGGATACATGGACACTCCATTTGCCTCTCCGTGGCTTGGGGTCTCAGTGTCAGTAGGGGCAGCCATGGAGTCTGCACCTCCCTGTGGAGTCTGGTGCTGTGGGGTGCCAGGATCTGGAGCAAGGGGCAGCCGTAGGCCAGTCATAAAACTAAAGGGGAAAAGGCATCTCCAGGCTTGAGGTTTTATACTGGAACCAGGATAAATTCCAGAGCAGAAGAGGCTGGCTTGGGTTTGTCCCCCAAAACAATGGCCCTGCGATCCAGGCAGGAGCCAGGCTGAGCCCTGCAGACTCATGGCACTGTGGGCCAAACCGGATCCCAGCTCCAGCTGCGGGGCCGAGTCCATCCTTCCTCCTCTTGCTCGGCAGAGCTGGCATGGCATGACCCTCCTGTGGGACCTGGCTGCTGACCAGCACCCCTGGGTGCATTTTGCCCTTATGGCATCATCCACAACTTCCACAGGATGAAGGGAGAACTGTGCCTTGTGCTGGGGACCGGGGTGAGGCTTCAGGGGTGCTGGTTGGCTGAGACATCCTGCATGGTTCTCATTTATTGTGATATATTTTGGGGAAGGGGAGAGCTGTCTAGGGAGCAGAGAGAATTGAAATATGAAAGTTAATTAAATAAAACCGTCAGTCAAAGGAAACAAACCTTCCCAGCCCAGCATCCTTCGACTGTTCAGAAGAGATGGGCTGTAGCCAAAACCAGTTGTAGTTGTTTAATGATTTGGCCATGAAAATTTTCACTTACAGGCTGTTTGAGGAAAATAAATGGAAAAGAAGAAAAAAAAAATATTCCATGCCTGGGGCTCCCTCTTAATAGAGACATAAAGATGACTTTGACATTCCCAGAACCGCAGTGCCCTGGGAAGACATGGGATTTTCATGTTGGAGGAGAGCAGGGAGGGATTTTTCTCTGGAGTGGGAAAGCAGAGCAGCAGAGTCCACATCCCCCCTCACCTCCTCCCTGGGGATGCACAGAGGGAGAGGTTGTTGCTGGGGCTGTGTGCGGTTACCATTAATGTTTGCTCATTCATGGGATTGATTGGTTTTTAATTATGGAGGCTGTTTGGCATCCTGGCTCTCAGTATCAATGGCAAAAAGGGACTCCTGTGTTCTCCCCTGGAGGTGGCATTGCCTTCCCTGGGTTTGGGACCAAGCTCTTGGTAGATGCACCATCCCAGAGCTTCAAAGAGCTCTGCTGGCATCTCCCCCAGCCGCGAAGCACGAGAGAATTGCAGCACGCTGGGGCTCGGGGGAGTTTTCCACATCCACATCCGTCCGTACCAGTGCTCACGGCGCCGTTTCACAAAGCCCTGTGCCCCTGCCCCTCACATGGAGCCCGGTGCTCCCTGAGCCAGCCGTGCCCTGCCACCTGCTGAGGGGAGGGCAGGGGCACATGGATCACTTAGAGTGGAAAGGAGGGGCTGGCGTCTGAGCCTTCAACATCCTGAACTTCCCTTTGCAGTGAGGTTTGGGAACAGCTGGGGGGAGCTGGCCAAAGGCAGATTTGCAGCGTTATCATCATGTTCAGGAAAAGTCACAGCTGGAAAAGAAATCCAGCCAGGTTCCTGCTGCCTCCAAACCATCAGCTCCAGGACCTCGGGGAATGTTTGGCCTGGGTTTGCACCTCTGCAAGCACCTTTTGGATGTGCATCCTCTCCATCCAGCATGGATCCAGTTCCATCCCATGCTCAGAGGTGCCCATGGAGAGTGGCACGTGCTCAGGTACCCACACGGGCACCATGCCACCTGTGGGCTCAGCCAGCACTGCTCCCACTCAGGGAAAATTTGGGGCTCAGGACCCAAACAACATCCAGTGGCTCTGGGGGAGCTCACGAGGCTGGGCTGGGAGTTGTGCTGCTGTGGTTGTGCAGCGCGGTGTCCCCTGCAGACCTTGGCACAGTGGCTCAGTGTCAGGCAAGGACCAATTCTGCAGGTAGGGCCAGGCACAGTGGCTGGGAGGCCCAGAGATGCCTGGAGCTGCCACAGCTGCCTTGGCTTGTGCTGAACATGCAGAACTGGAGTTGGGAAGGCCAGCCCGCTATGCTAACCCTCAAAGTCGCTAATAAAGCACTAATTAAAAGCACTTGGAAGGAGCAGCCCTGCCAGAAGGAGAGGCAGACACACAAGAGCCTTTCATTGTTTAACGGGTTGTGCCCATTCATCCATGAAAAGCAGCCATGGAGGCTCCTGGCCCCTCTGCCCAGTGTGCAGGGCTGTTTCTTCCCCTGGTTATAAAACACGGCAGAAGGGCTGTGCTGACACCATGCACCAAAAAGGCCGTGTCCAGTCCTGGCCCTGTGGGCACGAACCCGGGAGCAGGAGCCTCTCCTCTCCTGTGTGCCAGGGACTCCTTGCCGGTGGCAGGGCAGTGGGCAGAGCCACCTCCGTGCTCTGCAGTGCCTGGGGGAAATGGCATCTCTGGGGGAAGCCTCCCAAGTAGTTTTCGGCTCCATTCACTTCGGAGCAGGGCAAGACCCATGTGAAGAGGCAGGACGGGGCTGGGGTGTGCAGCTCTGCTTATCAACTGCTATTGTTCACAGCTCAATTACACCCGACCAGGGCTTCCAAAGCTCAATCCCAGGCTGCTGGAAAACTGGAAGAATGAAGTGAAGGAGAAGGGCCGCATCAACTGTCCTAACAACGTAAGGATTGTCTGTTCTTCCATGGGCTGGCTGGTCTCCATCTGCTGGTGGAAGGGGGAGTTTTGGGGGCAGAAATCCACCAGAAACTGTTCTTATTGGGCCCCTGATCACAGTGATGTTCAGACACTCATTTCCCTGAGCTTGTTGCTGTGCATGGTTAAAGCATGTCCCACCTTTGTGATCCTCCTTGTGTGCTCAAGCCACCAGGCTTGGGGACAGGACTATGCTTGGGCTGATGGTGCAGCATTGCCCAATTTGAGCTCAGGAGCTGCCTCTGGGGTGAAGGCTGAACATCCTGCACAGTCTTTTGATGCAGAGAACCTGCTTTTCCCAGAGTTAAATGAAGATTGATTTAAGCCAAGCTTTTTAAAGCCCTGTGACAAGCACAGACCTCAGGGCATGGTGCGTGTGCCTCATCTCGCTGTGAAACACAGCCTTGGCCGGAGCTGACAGAGGTGAACCCCACCCTGGTGCTGAGCCTGGATTTATCGTCCCAAACAAAGCCTTGCTAATGGGAGTTCTGAAGGAGGCAGTTCCCACAAGGCCAGGGGAGCCAGGCTGGCTAATTAATGTCATACACAGGCACTTGGAAAAGATGTTGCTCAGAAACTGGTCATGCTGCTGCCTGGGTGATTTCTCCTCTCCATTAAGCCTCTGCTGTGGCTCCAAGAACTCCTGTAGCCCAGCAGGACCTCCCGACAGCTCACAAATGTAGGTTTTCCATGGAGACATTAAGGGGAGACGTTTTTCAGCCCGTTGCAGAGGGATGTGGCCACATGACTCCCATTAGCACTAATGGGAAACGTGTGACCAGAGCCCTCGGCGCCTCGCAGAGCATTAACCTCACACTGCTCAGCCTGGACCGGTGGCCATGCTGGCTCAGCAGGCTCCTGGCCACGGCTCAGAGGGAGGCAGGGGATGGGTGGGATCATCCCAATACGCAGGGATCGTGTCTAACCCTGCCTTGTGTTTTCCTGCAGTGCTGTGAAGCCATTTATTCCAGTGTCTCGGGGCTGAAAGCTCACCTGGCCAATTGCAACAAGGTAGGTCCTGCTTTTTACACCCTTTTCTCAGAGGTGGCTTTGATTTTGGGTCTTCTCTCCCCCTCTCCCAGCTGGAACAAGCCAAGGGACAACGGCACAGGTTAAAGGATGGTGACTGCTGGAGATCTGGCTGTCAGTGCTGCTCCTAGTGAGGCAGATGGAGGCAAGAGCTCGAGCTGAGCAGATGGGATAGAGGGGATGTAGCTGCCATTCCAGTTACAGAGAAAAGGTCCCACAACACAGACTTCTAACCCAAGTCCAGACCTCTGACACACAAAGTGTCACAGGGACGTAGCAGTGGGTCTAAGTCCTCCTGCCTCATGTCCTCCTATCCCCCAGCAGTCTCTGCAGCCCCCAGATCACTCACAACCACACATCAGCTGCAGCAACTAAGAGCCAAGGAGCTGGGTGCTGGAAACTGAATGTTTCCTGAGGCAGGTGGGAATCAGGAGTCTTCTTCCATCAGTTTGGGCAGCCCTAAAGCCCCTCTGGAAGCCCAGCTAGAGGGATGCTGGTGTGGTGCCTCCTGGGATAAGCTGAGTCTGGAAGAGGCAGCTGGTCCATGCAGAGGCTGGTGCCCTCCCACTGGATGGATGGAGCAGCCCTGAGGTCCAGTGACCTGCAGCTGCCCCAGGGGAGGGATCAGGAGCTCCATGTAGGTCCCTCAAATGGGAACCAAGCAAGATCTGCTAAAGCTTTATACCCTGAAACATTTCCAGCTGCTGCTTCTATTGAATGGAGCTTCCAGGAGGCAGCTCAAATACATACCCTGTGATTATTAAAAACACCAACTGCCACACTCCTCCAGCGCTAGCTGGAACAGCAGCCCTTAATGAGATCATTTAGAAAATGGGCTGCAAAGATCCGGCAGCAGAGGCTGGATTTATGCAGGATAAAAGAGCAAACACAGAAGACTAGGACAGCTCCTTCTCTGAGAGAAAATGGAGCTGGTTTCTGGTTGGTTCCATGCACAGGAAGCAGGCGGAATATGCATGAACATTTCCATGAAGCACAGAGCTGCACCCTCTGGATCTGGTACAGCTGGGGCCAGGTACTGGGAGTCAGCAATGGGGAGTTGCTCTGCTACCCCCACACTGCCATCAGCAGGATTCTTCCCCTTAGGGGAATCGATTTCCTTTGAATACATGTGCCAACAAATTAGGCATAAAAAAATCACAGCCCCTCCAGAAATGGTGTGTGATTCCTGCTGTAAAATCCTGCAGAACTGGTTGCATAGAGCCTTAGTAAGAGCAGAGGCTGCTCCCAGGCAGCACCCTATCCTCAGTGGGGATTGATGTACCAGGATGATTTTGCACAAGAATTCCTGAAGCCAGGCCTGTCCTCTCCTGAAATGAGAGACCTCTCTAACTCAAGATTTACAGCTACGGAGAAATTCCCAGGGAGGAAATATATGGCCCAGAGGGGCCCATCCATAACCCTGTTGTCAATAGAGAGCACATTATCTCCCACGTGCTGTGACCTGCAGCAGAGCTAGGAGATCTGTCATCCCACCAGGGCGCTGGTGACAGGAATCCAGCAGTCACCCTGGCTCTTTGACAGTGTAACAGGAAAATCAGGTGAGTGTTGGACATAAATCTGATGGTGGTTCAGTCCCAGGGGATCACAGATCTGTGACAGTGAGTACACAGGGTGATGGCCCCATGACACAGGCACGAGTGTCATGGACTGAAACTCAGAAAGGATGTGGCTGTGAGCTCCTGGCCCAGAACCAAAGCTGGCAGAGATCTTTCAGACATGAGTGTTAATTTTGTGTCACTTTGAGGTCACAGGAGGGTCAGGGCCAGGGGAGTGCCACCCCTTGGGGCGCTTTGGGCTCTGCAGGAGCTGCTGTGTCTTGCAGGGGGACCACTCAGTGGGCAAGTACCGCTGCCTCCTGTGCCAGAAGGAGTTCAGCTCTGAGAGTGGTGTCAAATACCACATCATCAAGGCTCACTCAGAGGTAAGGAAGCAGCTGGGCTGGGCTGGGCTGGGCTGGTCCCCACTCCAACTACGCATCCTTGGGCTGTCCCTTTCCATCCATCCATCCATCCATCCATCCATCCATCCATCCATCCATCCATCCATGTCTGTTAAGAGCAGAGCTGAGTGACAGCTTCCAGTCAGCCTGGGAGGTTCATCCTGATCCCCCTTGGTGTCCCTGACACCCCCAGGCTCATTGCAGCAGCTCAGCACTGAGCAGTTTGACCTCAGGGAGGTGACGGCAGTGGGGTGAGGGGTGGGCCAGGCTCGGGTTGTGTGTGCTGGTGCCGGTATCGGTGCCAGTGCCCCAGGACTAACCCTCGTGTCACCCCACGGACACAGAACTGGTTCCGAACCTCCTCAGAGGCCAGCCGGAAAAAGAAAAACAGGGAACAGCTTTCTTCCAGCAAAGAGGAGAAAAAGAAAAGCACAAACGGGAAGAAAAGGGGGAGAAAACCCAAGGAGAGGCCTCCAGAAATGTCCCCGAAGGGCAGAGAGAGCGTGACAGCAAAGACTAATCACAAGAAAACCCTCGAGCACTGGGAAGGCTCCCGGGGCAGCCCCGAGGGAGACGAGCTCGTCCTCAAGCCCCCGAGCCAGCGAAAGGGAGGAGCCAGCAAGATGCCCGAGAAATGAGCAGCTCAGAGACTCGTCTCCGAGGATTCGTTTACAGCCCAGGGTAACAGGGTGGGGGTCTCTCCCAGTTTTATGTCCCCTCCTCCCCATCCCACCTCCCCTTGCCCCACCCTCTTCTCACCCTCTTTTTACAAAAAGAAAGAAAAAAAAAAAAAAAAAAAAGACAGAAAATACCAATTAACCACTTTAAACAAATCACGGACCTTGTTTCACACTGGAAAACAAACAAGATCAAGGAAGCTGGAACGTTCTCCACCCCCTGCCCATGTACATAAACCTCGGTGGGGCCCCGCTGCCTCCCCCGGCCCGTGATTCCCCTCCCCTGCGCAAACCTGGTGACGCTTGAGCGAAAGAGAAGTGCAATAGCAGCGGGGTCCCGTGGGCAGGGACCCTCCCCCAGCGGCTCCGTGCCTGGCCGGGGAGCTGCCCACCTGTCCGGCAGCCTCCCAGCTCCAGGGTGATGTTTCCAAAGATGTTTGAGGCGGTCGGGAGGAGGCTCCGGGGTGCGGGGGAGTTGGCAGCGCTCTCTCTCCCCGCAGCCGCGGCTCCAGGGGGAAGGCGATCGGCAGGGTTTGCGTGGTGCGAGGCACAGGAGGGAGCAGGACACACGCTGGTGGTGTGGGAGGTGTGAGCAGGAGAGGGGGTGCTCTGGGACTGGCTATTGGAAAGTTGTGGGAATGCTGTGGGCACCGTCGAGAGTGGCAGTGCAGCCATGGAGGGGGTGCGGTGAGGGAGCTGTGCCTCCGTGCTTGGGTTGTGTTTGCCGGATCTGGAGCGCTGTGATGACAGAGACATGATACTAATGCCAGGGTCAGGGGGAGATGGCAGCAAGCAAGCTGTCCCCCGGCCTGGGGGCATCCAGGGGTGATTCAGGGTCCCACTGTGCTCCATCCCGAAGGTGCCGATCACCCAGGAGGGAGGAACGGAGTCTCTGTTCCCCAGCTGTGGCTACAGGAGGTGTGTAACAGGGACAGGGGAGCATCGAGAGACAATCACGGCTCCTGCTGTAGGATGAGCCCAGTTGCTGCCCAGGCATCTCACATTCCCCTTGTCCTTCCAGGCTGGGACCCACCATAGGGAGGAGTCTCTGCTTCTAAAGATGCGTCTGAGCCCCTGACCACCCACCTCGAGGTGGCAGGTCCCTGTGGTGCCATCCCTGCTTGTGCTCTTCCCCAGAGTTCTTCTTTGCTCCTGTGCTGACACTGTCATCACACACCTCACTCCAGCCGGGGGGGAGCCATCCCTGGACCGGGATGTGCCCGTCTCCAGACAAAACCAGGCTACCTCGGTCCTTGGGAAACAGGCACGTTTCCTCTCAGTAACACAACAGAAAACCTTAATTTGATTTTTCCCCTATGCAGAGCCAGGAAAGAGGCATCAGAGGGGGAGCTTCTGCTTTTGCTTTAATCAATTCAAACCTCAGCCCTTGCTTTCCTTCACTGCTCCTTGTCGCCCACCAGAGGCTCGGTATCATTCCCTGCTCCAAGCAGCAGCTCAGTCATTATTATCATCCTCCATCGGCAGGCTATTCCAGCCACGGAGGGGGAGCAGTGGTGGCTGAAGCCAGGGTGGCTTCTCAGGAAGCCAGGGCTCCTGCTGTGCTCTGCTCCAGCACCTGGATCCACCATCTGCATTGCCCAGCTGGGCACACGCCTGCAGCTGAGGGAACTGCCTGAGCATTGCTGGCTGCGCCGGGCCGCGAGGCAATTAGTGAGAAAGCTTAATTGGTCACTGCAGCTCAGCCTGGTCGCTGCTTGCACTTCATCGGATCTGTGTTTGGATGGTGTCACTGGGGTAGACCCTTGCCTCCCTGGGCAGAGAGCTTTGGGAGCTGTAGGTCAGCTTGGAACAGCTCACAGGCAGCAGCAGGAAGGGGAGCTCAGGCAGAGCTTGGGCCTGGCACTGAAATCTCTGTGAGGGTGCAGAGGGAGCCGCTGGATCCCAAAATCACGTCCTGCCATGGAGGGAAGTCCCCAGGAAAGCTCCATGCCCTGGCCTAGGGAAGGAAGATCTGGGTAGTCCGGGCTGCTGGCTTGGATGCTCACCACACAATCCTCCTGTCCCCCCGTGGGCATGGTCTGGGACTCTGTTCTCATTAACATGCAATTAATTGGCTTCTCATTGATTAAATTAACAGGCAGCACTGTGCTCTGCAGGGGAAGCCCTGGGAGCTGCTCAGGGTGGGGCAGACATGGCTCAAGGGGTCAGTGTGGGGTCTGGATCAAAATCCACTCTGCTTCCATAATGAGAGTGTCTGGCAGGAGCAGGGACAGCTGCAGTGACCTCGCAGAGTGACACCAGCCAGGATGGGACACCAGGGACTGTCTTGGGTCTCAGGGCAGACAGTGGGAGCAGTGGTCCTGGCGCTGGGGCTGTCCCTGTCACCCTCAGAGCACCCACTGACCCAGTGAGGGCAGCACCGTGGTCAGGTCAGAATTTCTATGAGAAAGTGAAATCTTCAGGGCTTTTTCTCCCCCCCCAAAAAAGGTGTTTTCCCCACTAGCCATCACTCAGAGAGGAACATGTTCCCCCCACCACCTTCTCCATGAGACATCCTTTACTCTCCTGCTTGTCCAGGGAAGGTTCCAGAGCAATGCCAGGACCACCAGCCCCTGCCAGTGCCACGACAGGTGAGTGGGCAGGGCTGAGTGACACCATAGTGGCTTTGCTGGGGGCCAGTAGGTTGTGCCCCTTCAGGTGCTCCCTGTGAGGCAGTGCCTGGGGGGAAATCACCTTGATCCAGAGGAACAGGCAGAGGCTGCAGGACCAGATGGGGGACAAGGTGTCCTGTCCCCTTCCATCCTGTCAGCCATGGGATTTGGGGATTTTGTCACCCTGGGCACAGTGACACTGTGGTCCCACACGTCCACTGTTGGGGAAACCCACCATCCCATCACCCATGTCCCCAAGGAAAGGGCTAAACCTCCATGGGAGCAGGCACGGACTGCAAGCCTGTGGGAAGACCTCATGGAAAGCTTGGACTGTGGGGAACTGGGGAACCCTCGGCACCAAGACCGCGCCCTGGCGAGGTTGGCTGTCACACCAGCTCCAGCCACAGTGGTGGAGCTGCCCAGGCCTGGAGCATCTCTCACCCCCAGGAACCTTGGGAGCATTTTGTTCTTTTCTTTCTCTCCTCGTGACACCCATCCCATGGCATATCCGAATGTTTCTCGTTGATGCCAGTTATTAGTGCATAAGTGTATTTTGGGGAAAAAATTAAAACAGAAAAAAACAAAAAAAAAAAAGGAAAAAAAAATTTTCAATTTATCACTTGTAACCATATATATAAATATATAAATATATATATTAAAAAGTGTTTATTTGCAAAAAATAAAATTGTTTTAACGGTAAACTATCTTATAATAAACTCCCGATTTGTGATGATCTGTTCTTTTGTTAATCATTGACAAATCCTCAGTTGGAGAGTACTGTCCGAGCAGCTCCGAGCAGCCGAGCAGCGCCGAGGCGCTCCCTGTACTGTATGTATGAAACAGCTGTATCGAATAAATGGTTATTGATTTTTTATTAGCACTGTTGTCACCTTTATTTGGCAGTTTGGAGGGAGGGTTGGACATGGGATCCAGGGGGTTTGGATTTGTCCTTCCTGGCAGTGGCTGAGAGGAACCCCCCAAATGCTGGGAATGGAGCGTGTGGCCACTAACCCAGAGGTACCCCCAAAACCGGGATGGGGAAGGTGAGGACTGGTGGCAAAGCCAGCAATCCTGGTGCCACGAGGATCCCCAAAGCCTAGCCACTCCCTGCTCCCGTAGCAGAAAACCCTTTAAAGCTGCTCCAAATCCACCTGTCTCATCGGCAGCACCAGCGTCTCCTGGCCCCAGGGGCTACATCCAGCCCAGGACCTCTCCTCCCTGGGGAGCTCTGCGGGACCCGGGGCCACCCCCAGCTCTCCCAGCGTGGGAATAAATCCTCTTCTGCTCCCTAATGGCTTTTTTGGCACCGAACCCAAGTCAGGGACAGATTTAGACTGATCTCGCTGCTGGCTGAGAACGCAGCCTTTCCCCATGGGCGCTCTCGCCTCCCCAGAGTCGGGTGGGGACCCCGGGAGCTGTGCTTGCCTTGGCCCCCGAACCCCCAAACATGTGGTACCACGAACCTCGGGGCAGCCCGGCCGTGATGGGAGCGCGGTGCCGAGTAAAACCAGATCCCACACAGGGCCCCGGGACCCCCACGGGCCGCGGTCCTTCCAGCTCTGCCCAGTGCCCAGAGACATTGTCCGAGCCCGGGGTCACCCAAAGCGCGCTCCCCCCGCAGCAGGGCGGTGCGGGGTGCTGTGTGCTGCAGCCCTCAGCGTCCTGGGCAGGGATGCTAAGGTGCAGCCACCCCATAGCGCCCACAGGTGCCCACTGCATCACTCTGAGCCCCACGGCACCCAGCCATGCACAGAACACCCACCAATACCTCCAAACACCCCCACGCACCCCACAACCCACCCCTTGTGCCCTACAGCACCCAGCCGTGCCCACACAGACCCATCTCCCCGCACAGCTCTTACCCATGACCACGGCACCCCTCGGTGCCCCATCACCCATCTGCCCCCGCAGAGCACCCAGCGGTGCCGAGATCCCCCCCGAGCCCTCCCGCTGCCGCTCCCTCCCCTCCCCGCACTACAAGTCCCGGGGATCCCCGCGGCAGCGCCGCCCCCGCCGCTCCCCGCCCGCTCCGCCTCTCCCGCAGCACCATGGCCGCGGCCCCGGTGCCCGAGGGGGCTCCGCTAGAACCGCACGACAGGTAAGACCCCGCTTTCTTTTCCCCGGGATCATCCCTCCGGGACGGGACGGACACCGCGGTGCCCCGGAGCTGCCGGTCCCCGTTTCCCCGGGCTCCGGGGGTGGCGGTGCCGGTCCCGTCCCCACGATGCCACTTCCGTGAGTGGGGCCTCCCCGAGCCCATCGCTCCATGCAATCCCTCCGCTTTTCCCACCAACCGTTTCTTCCCACCCCCGCTTTATCCCTTGTTTATTTTCATCCCTTCCCTCCCCCCCTTTTATGATGCTACCTCTTCCCTTATTTACCTTATTTTATGGTTTTAGCCCTTAATTTCCCAGCAGATAAACCACAGCCTCCCATTTTCCAAGCTTGCTTGCACATGCATCCTCTCCATCAAGATGAAGAGTGGGACAACTTAAACTTTTCCACCTAAAAAACCCATACAGGGTGATTGCCCCCAGCCCCCCCCCACCCCACACACATACTCATGTGTCCCCTCTGGTTTCCACCCCCTTTTCCAGCACAATCCTCAAATATCAAATATCTGGGAATTGCATTTGGAGCATCACCAGTGCTCTGGGGATGTGGCAAAGCTTTTAGGGATGGAGCACCCCTGCATCCCTGGTTGTATGGTACCAACACCCCACGGCTCCAACCAAGCAACCCCAGAGTCAGTGCCAAAGCATCCCAGCAGTTCCCATCATGTTCCCATCCTGCATGTTCCAGCAGCTAAACCCAATGCTGGCAGCTGCCTGTGCTGTTCCTGTCAGCCAGCTGTGGATAGCGGGGAGGATGAGGATGAGGATGAGGATGAGAGGAAGGAGTCTCCCCAAGCTGTGCCAGTCAAGTGAGGGATGAGAAACTGGGTTGTGTAACAGAGCCCCTTCCACCGTGGCTCCCACCGGGTATAAATAGCAACGGATAATTGGCTTTGCAGAGGGAAATGTTTGTCCTTTTGTGGTGAGGGAGCAGAGACCATAATAGGGCTGGAAGGGAGTGTCTGTGCATGGAGCTGCTGAGATGAAGTGTCCAGCTCCAGGTGGCTCCGGCCAGGACAGAGCTCGGTACAAAGCTGGGTAAAAAAGCTTGATACAAAGGGAGTGACGTTCCGTGGGTTCCAGGATGGGCATGAGGTGTGACAGTGGGATGGCAGCCAGGTCCCTCCATCCATTGTGTGGGTTCCTCCATCCCTCAGGCAGTTTCCTTCATTCCTCAAGTGGGTTCATCCATCCCATGGGCAGGTTCCTGGATCCCTTGGACATGTTCCTTCATTCCTTGGCTGTGTTCCTCCATCCCTTGGGTTTCTTGGACAGGGAAGGCCCAGCCAAGAGCTGGTACACGTGGATCCAGCCCAAGAAAGCCCAGCCCAGCGATGGAGGAAGCAGGTTTGACCTCCACGCTCCTGTGGGTGCTGCTGACAGGATGGCATCTGGGAGCAAGACCCTCTCCTTGGAACAGGCATCCTTCCACTCAGGGCTTGGTGTGCCTGCAGCTGTCGCACCAATCCAGTGACAGTACTTGTGACCAAATGAGGAAAATCCACATGCATTTCCGTCCTTAAATCCCAGGGGAAACCCACCCAGCAGCTGCCAGCAGCAGAAGAAAAAGGGGAACTTGGCCCTCGTGCCTGCTTTCCTCTTTCTCCATATTTTAATTCTGCCATTAGAGGAGGGATTTGCTTAAAAATCACCTGGAAGAAGAAAGTCCAAAACCCAGGAATTTCAACTTGTGCAAGAACTGGGAAACTGGGAAGTGGCTTAGGAAGCAGAGGAGATTTGTGCCAGCAGGAAGGCTCAGTCACAGCTGGCCTTTGGAGCCAGTGTGTCCCACCTGGGAGCCCAGTGGGAATGTCGGGTGGGATGCTGGGAGACTTGCTCCTGTCGCCTGGACATTGAACAAAGGCAGGAAAAGTGGCAGCAGGAGCATGAGATAAGGAACAATGTCCCTGGGCGATGGCTCCTTGCGCCATGTCCCGCATCCCTTTGCTTTTTTTGCTTCTTTAATGAGAAGGAACAGAAGTGGCTCCGGAACAGAATTTTATTTTTAAACTTCTGAGAGAGCTTTTACAGCGAGAAGGGAGTCCAGGCAGAGATCAGGGATGGAAAAGTTCCTTTGATCATCGCTCGCTTCCCTGATGTTGCAGCAGCAGCTGTGGCTCATGCTGGGGGCAGGTTACCCCCAAAACCCTCCTGTCCCTGTCCCCTGCCTCAGGACCAGCCCCTCATCTCTGGTTCCCATCAGGTTTCCATCTTTCGAGACAATGCTCTGCAGGTCCCATTGGTGAGCAGGAGCAGAAGCAGGAGCAGGAGCAGGAGCAGGAGCAGGAGGAGTTTCCTGATGACTGTGGGAGGCAGTGTGTTTCCCTTGCCTCTGGAATAACCTTGATGGCTCGAGGAGGAGGAGGAAAGGGTCTTTTTCCATTTCAGGCCCCATCTCCAGGTGTTGGTGCTGAGCAGGAGGGAGCACCCTCCTTGGAACCCCTCAGCAGTGGGTGTGCAGAGGCCAAGCTCCTCTCACCATGCTGGGGCAGGCTGGGGTCTCACTTGGTGGCCACGGGACTTTGTCTGGATGCTCCGTGTCCCTGGCAGAGCCTGGCTGCCCTCAGGTGTGTCCTGCACCACCTTCTCCCTTCCCTGGCAGCCAGAGGCTGTGGGCTGAGGGCTGCTCTGCCCCAATCTCTGCTCCAGGGCTGGCCTGGACCCCCTGCCTTGGTGCCCAGCATCTCCCACCCTTGCCACATGTCCTGCCCTTCAGCAGCTGCCTGGCTCCCTGGGCTTCCCACAGGATGCCCAGGCTCCCTGCCCTCCCTGGAGAGGCTGATACTGGAGGAAGAGCTGGGGGGGGCAAGGGCAGCTGGCAGGGGGTGCTGAGGGAGCGGGCACAGCAGCCAGAGGGATGTTATTCTTAGCCACCCGCAGCCCTGGGGTGTTGAGTTTCACCCACTTGTTTACTCCAGGGCTGAGGGGATGGTGAGGGGCAGCTCTTGGGGAAGCTGAGTGATCCGGGGGGGAACCCTCAGCCAGACCCCCCAACGATGGGAGCCATGGAGAGGGGTGTGAGTCCTGGACCAAAAAGCCCTACATGGCCAGCAGCCCCTGGCCCTGAGCCCCAGCTGCTCCACCAGCTGCTTGAGGGGTGCTGGCTGGGTACCCCCTGCCCTGGGGTCATCCCCTCCTGCCCCCTGCAGCCCCCTCCCCAGTGGTGTCGAGAAGTCCCTGGGAACTCACCAGTGCCAGTGGATGTGGATGTCAGTGTCCAGGTGCCCTCCTTGCTGAGCCCACACGTCCAGGACAGACGAGCACCCCCAGTCCTGGGAGCAGAGGCGCCGGGGCCGGTGTTTATTGCCTGTGCTGGGGGCGGTGAGGGGAGGTGTCACCTCACCCCCAACCCCCTCTTTTTCTTTAATCAAGCCAGTGCTATTAATATCAGGTAATGAACGTAATCTGGAGGTTAAGCTATCCTCTTATGCTGCTGACCGCCCCGCAGCTCCCGGGCACAGACACTCCCCCTGCTCTGCTCCCTTCTCCTGCCTCCATCTTCCAGCCCCCTGCATCTGCTGGGGCTCTGCCTCACCCCGGCCTCCTGGGACCCTTCAGTGCCCATTCCAGGGGGACACCCCGTGCATGGCTCCGTGCCCCAAGAATCACCCTGGGAGCCCCGCTGGCATAGCCCCTCCCTCACCCTGGTAGTGCGGGTGGGACAGGAGCCGAAGTGTGGACAGGGACAGGGGTGGCACCTGTCCAGGATCAGCCCTGGGTCGGCAGCAGGGGGAGATGAGCAGCCCCCCAGCCTTCTCCAGCGTCCGCATCTCCGGCTGCTGGGCCCTTGGGCCAGATGGCGGGTGAGTTTTGCTTTGTTTTTGGGTGGGATTTGCTGTTTTTCATCTGTTTGTTTGCTGGAGTGAACTCTTGGTGGCTCCTGTCCCAGTCCCTCTACCCCAATTCCTGTCTGAAAAGATCGGCCTCCCATGGGACATGGCTGCAGCCGGCCAGGCACCTCAGCAGGCTGTGGGGGGCTGCTGGGGGCTCCGTGGGGCTGGGAGCTCGGTCAGTGGGTTGTTTACAGGGCACAGAGCCCAGGACATGCTCTCCTGTGTGCTGCCAAGTTCAGGTTTGGGGCTGTGCCATCTTTCCTTGGAGCTGGGGGCACTTTTGGGCCCTGCTGCCTTTGCTGTCCCAGCCCCACATGGGTGCAGGGTGGTGGGGGGCTCTGAAGGGAGATGCAGAGAGCCTGAGCACAGTGGGGAAGGAGAGGGGTGTCCTTGCACCTCAGTAAATCCATGCTTGGACTAAGCAGGAACAAAATTCTTCCTTCATTTGTGCTGCACAACAGCAGAGCTGGAGAGCCCTTCTCAGGAGCAGGATCCCCCCACCAGGCTTCGTCTGGGATGCTCCAGTGTAGGAGAATGGATTAAGGCGACCTCACCCCTGATAAATTACAGCTATGTTAATTACCAGAATCTGCCTTGCCCTTAATGGGTCACAGCCATGTCCAATAAGGATGAGTGTGATACTTTTATCACAGTGGGTTAGTACCTCTGGAGAACACTGACCAAAGGGGAGAGGGAATTGCTGTTGTGAGGGGTCTGCTGTGAGGTCAGTCAGAGCCTGCAAGGGAAGCCTGCAGTGGGAATCTGCTGGAGTTGGAGTCTATGGGCTGAGCTTTGAGCTCTGGGACCTTTTCATGCTGATGGACTAGAGTGTGTTTAAGTAGCTCATTTCTACCTCTAACACAAGGTCTGCTGCAACACTCCAGCAAGGATGCAGCGGCTGCAGGGAAGGCAAGGCATCCCCAAAAGCTGAGGACAGCCTGGAGAGAACTGATGGCAGCCAAGCCCTCCAGGAAGGCTTGGTAGGAGAGGGGTTGCCAAGCCCAGGTGATGTTTCCTTTCCTCTTTGTGTGGCTTTGGCACTCCAGGGGTTTGCTCTGCTGGGGAGGGTCCATGTGGGATGAGGACCCTCCTCTGGGCAGAGCAATGGCATTGACTCCAGCTCTAAACAGAGCCCCATTCTCTGGGGCTCCCTCTTACAGGTGCAGGGCATTGCAGGGGCTTCAGCACTGCTGCAGGGAATTTCTGAAAAAGAATGGGGTGGAATGGTCAATAGAGATGGCTGAGATCAGCCAGCCTTTTGGAGAAGAAGAGCCCCTTCCTGGCAAAGGCATCCATGGAAAACATCTACAAATCTTGAAGTGTAACATTAGGAGAAAAGGCATGACCTTTGGAGAACAGCCCACGGCCATGCTTCTCCCAAATAAATCATGGGAATTGTGGATTTGAGAGGTGTAGAATATCATCCGCCTGTAGAAGATACAGGCATAGATGAGGTGTAGAGGTACAAGTTTAGATGATACTGATAGAAATGTGTAGAATTTTGATGAAAGTGCAGAATTATTTGGATGAGATAAGGCAGAGCAATAATTCTTGGGACGGGATTCAGGTGCTGCATCCTGCGGCAGTGTCCCCTCTGTGCCAACACCCTGGATGTGCTGCAGGCACCCTGGGGAGCAAGAGATGACATTTGGGAAAGTGAGGTGGGGCTGTGGCTGTAATTCTGGGAACTGGTGGAGATGTTGGAGTCCAAGCCTCTTCCTTGCTGCCAGGAGCTGGGTGATGCTGATGCCGGTTGGAGGCAGTGGGAGCAGAGCTCAGCCTTGATCCACCTCCAAAAAACAGAGCTTTGTCCAACCTGGAGTCACTTTGGGAATGGTGGCCTGGGCCAGGATCTGCAGGCTGGCAGAGCAGAGCTTGGTGCTGTGTGACACCAAGTAGCAGAGCATCCCAACAGGCTCGCCTGTCTCGTGGAGACTGATGTGCAACCCCGGGGGAAAAGCGGCAGAGCAGCCCATGGCTCTGGAGTAACCACGGTCTCAGGAGAGGGGCTGGGACGCGGATGAGAGGAACCGCTTTCTTCTGTGGTAAACAACTGTGTTTTTGTCACCTCTGCTTCTGTCAAGCCAAAGTGATGTTGTTTATGCCTCAGCACCCCTGGCTGCTGTCAGGCCCGCTCTGGGAGTAGCACCGGCGGATAGTGGATGCTGCAGCATCACCAGAGGGAGAGGAAACCCAAACATCCCACCTGGATTTGCTTCTCCTCATGAAAGGAGCCATTTTTCCACAGGAAGACACCTCAGAAGGTTTCCTAATGGGTGTCATCTCCTGAAGCTGCTTTTTAAGAGTCATAGTTGGGGTGTTTTGGGCTCCTAGTTGAGCCCCAGCCTGGCAGTGCTTGGAGCTGGCTGTGTGTGCTGATGGGCTCTGGTGAGGGATGGGGTGTTGGTGTCTTGAGCTCTTGTGGGGAACTCCATGAGTGCACAGCCTACGGTGGACATCGGTGGGAGAGACCCTGACATGGGCAGGAGCTGCAGCCTGCCTTTTGTTAGCAGGAATTCAGCAGTGCCAGGCAAATCCCTGTCTCCTTGCCTGCTCCACAGGGATGTGCCAGAGGTAGGGTTGGTGTGGTGTGGGCATCCTGCCATGCCCAGGGGGTTTGCTGTGGACATCCTGCCATGCCCAGGGGGTTTGCTGTGGGCATCTTGCCATGCCCAGGGGGTTTGTTTCCTGTGCAGGGGTGGCAGTTGCTGGGTCACTTCACACACAGATGGCCCTTCTGAAATTTTGATCTTTATCTAAAATTGTTCTAAAAAGGGCTGGGGGAGGGAAGGGAATTAATCTTCATACCGAAACAGCTTAAAATCAGCCCAAAATCTGTAAAGCCCTGCAGTTTAAGCCCTTTCAAGAGCAAGCCATATCAGAGCAGCAGCAAAGCCCCGCTGGCTCTGTCGGGCTGTACCAAACAGTGACAGCTTGAAGCCAGTGGTGCCCAGATCTCTTGGTTTCCTTTCCAGCCCTGTCATGGCTAGGGAGAAGAGCAGGGGAAGCCCTTTGCACTTTCTCCCAGGGAGCAGACGTCCCTCAGGGGCAGCAGATCAGGAGCAGGGAGGAGCAGGCACCGGTATAAATAATCCTCCCTGTCCCTTCACTGGCCAGGCAGTGGCTGCAGCTTATCTCCTGGCCAGAGGCCACTTATCTCCTCCTGACCACAGCTCTCCTCCTGCCAAGCTGGAAACGGCTCTGGAGGGTGCCTTGTTCCTCTCCCTCAGGATGATAAGGGAGCGTTCAGCAGCTCCAGGGCTTTGGGTGAGCTCAGAGCTCTCTCAGCTCCCAAGGCAAACTGATGGCTCTGCCTGGCTCTGCCCAGCTTGCAGGCTTGTCCCTGGGGGCTTCAGGACAAAAGGCTGGAAGAACCAGGTCTTGAGTGTGACTGGAGCACTCAAAGTGGGGAGAGGAAGGGGATTAGGGGGATGAGGATGGTTGTGCTGTAGCCCTTGTGTTCGACTGCTATCCCCAAGAAAGGTCCCTTGGCACACTAGGGTGGGTTGTTGCCCCCTGTAGCACACCTCTCAGTGCTTTGAGGGCTCTCTGGGGGATTTATTTCATGCAGACATTCCTCAAACACCAAGACTTTAGGGATGGATGTTTGCATGGTGCCTTTTCCAGTTTAAAATTTCTTCTGTGTGAGAATTCCTCGGTGTCATCTGTGGCCATGGGTCACAGAGATGTGGGTGCTGCAGCGAGGCTGTGCTTGGCTGTCCCAACTTTCCATTGCATCCCTCACCTGTACAAAGGATCCACCAAGACCCTGATCCCACACAGCGGGAATGTGTCCCCTTCCCCACCACCAGTAATCGTGCCCCTTCCTCTCCCCACACAGTAACAGCAGTGCTGAGTCCCTGGACCGGCTGTATCCCGCCGTGGGCTCCACCAAGCCCCCCCGCAAGCGGACCACCAGCCAGTGCAAGTCCGAGCCCCCGCTGCTGCGCACCAGCAAACGAACCATCTACACCGCGGGCCGGCCACCCTGGTACAACGAGCACGGCACGCAGTCCAAGGAGGCCTTTGTCATAGGTAAGCCACCTCTGCACTGCCCAGGCAGCATCCATGCCACCTGCCCCATGGCTCTCCGGGAGATCTTGGTGGGAGTCCTGCCCCACAACCTCCTTGGAAATTTGAGGTTGGCTCCAGCCTGGACAGGAGCAGGGGGAGTCCCTGTGGTAGGTCCTGCATTGACTGGGTGGGCTGAACCTGAGAGTGTGCAGGTGATGGGTTGTAGGACACCACATTCTGCTTCTTATTCCCTCAGCTCCTGGGGCTCTCACAAGTTCCTAGGGCTTCAGTCTGGACCGGTTCCCATGCCAGCACTCCCCATGTTACATTCCTATCCAATGATAGGTTTCCCAGCTTTTGCTGGGCGTGTTGCTGGCATGTTCCAGTACATGCCATTTGACATTTTCTGGGATAATCTCTTGGAGTGCCTGTGACTTCCCTCTTTGGAGGCTCCTCCAGCTTAGTGCAACAGCACAAGACCTAGGCCCCAGCCTGTGGTAGGAAGAGCTGTGCCTGGTGTTGGTGGCTTCATCACCTTTTCCCCGGCAGGTCTGGGAGGAGGCAGCGCCTCTGGGAAGACCACGGTGGCCACCATGATCATTGAAGCTCTTGATGTCCCCTGGGTTGTTCTGCTGTCCATGGACTCCTTCTACAAGGTGAGGCTGCACCCCTCTTGGCCTGGCCAGGCTCCTCAATTTGCCATTGCCCAGAGAAGCCGTAGCTGCCCCATTCCTGGAAGTGTCCAAGGCCAGGTTGGGCAGGGCTTAGAGCAACCTGTTCTAGTGGAAGATGTCCCAGGGGCTTGGAATGAGATGAGTTTTAAGGTCCCCTTCCAACCCACACCAATCTGGGATCGTGTGGCAACCCCTGGTGAAGAAACATGTTGTAGATTTAGGGACAGCCATGTGGCTTTTCCTTTCCAGTAGCTCTTGTGGGGCAGGGAAGAGGTGACTGGGCACAGCAGTGGGGAGGGAACTGCCCAGCCATGTGCCCTAAGCTCTGCTCTGTGGCAGGTGCTGACCAAGCAGCAGCAGGAGCAAGCAGCCAGCAATGACTTCAACTTTGACCACCCCGACGCCTTTGACTTTGACCTCATCATTGCCACCCTGAAGAAGCTGAAGCAAGGCAAGAGCGTCAAGATCCCCATCTACGACTTCACCACCCACAGCCGGAAGAAGGAATGGGTATGGGACAGTGAGAGGGGTGGGACAAGGGGGGGATGACTGAGGGGGGACAGAGGGGGAGCTGACTGGACCCCTCCAGCCCCTGACCTTTGCATCTGATGGATGCTGTCCCCCCCTGCTCTCTGCCTGGCTCAAGGTACGTTTTTTGGGTGAGCTGTCACAGTCACAACCCAGAGAGATTCCCTGGGACAGGACACATCTGAACAGATGTTCTGTGCCTAACCACATCCATTTTGACTCCACAGAAAACCCTCTATGGTGCCAATGTGATTATCTTCGAAGGCATCATGGCATTTGCAGACAAGGAGCTCCTGAAGGTGAGGAAGGGTTTTGAAGCAGTTCCAGGGTGAGATGGTGTGAGGATCTCCTGAGGTCCTGCAGCAGGGAGGTGACCTTCTCTTCCAGGTTGCACCAGATGCTGCAGCACTTCCCCAGGTAGGAGAAATTAATTTTGACTCTCAGCAGCCAGGAAAGAGTCCCTGGCAGAGGTCAAGTGTTTCAGCAAATACCTCAATCTCAGCCATTTGTGCCCAGGAAACAGGAGCTGAGTGGTGACCTGATTCCTGGCAGTGCTGGTGCATAAACACAACTAGAAATAGCCCACCTCCACACTGCATGCTGCAGCTTGCACAGCCAGAGGCAAAGTCTGCTGAACTTCTACTGCACAGAGCTGGTGTTGCTAGCATGGAATCATCCAGCACTTCAGGCTCTCTTGGGGATTATTTGGATATATTATAGAATCACAGAATGGTTTGGATTGAAAGGGACTTTAAAGCTCATCTTGTTCCACCCCCTGCCATGGGCAGGGACACTTTCCACTAGACCAGGGCTGCTCCAAGCCCTGTCCAACCTGGCCTGGAACCCTTCCAAGGCTGGGGCAGCTATAGCTTCTTTGGGCACTCTGTGCCAGGGTCTCACCACCATCACAGGGAACAATTTCCTCTCAATATCCCATCTAACCTTTCTGTCAGTCAGTGTGAAGACACTCCCCCTTGGTCTGTCACTCCAGGCCCTTGTCCAAACTTTCCAGTTCTCTTGGAGCTTCTTTGGATACTGGAAGGGGCTCTATGGTCTCCCCAGAACCTTCTCTTCTCCAGGCTGTACAACCCCAGCTCCCTCAGCCTGTCTCCATCCCTTGGAGCATCTTTGCAGCCTGACAAATGCTGCAGCAGGCAGTGAACCATACACAGACTTAGCCAAGTTCTGTCTAAAAAGTTTCCTCCCTGCCAAGTGAGCGCTTGGGCTGAACTTTTCTGGAGCAAGGATGACCTCCAGTGGACAGCTGGGTGAATCCCCCAGGAGACTCCACTCAGCGTCCCACTCCTGCCTCTTGCAATTAAGAACACAGTCATGAGCTGCCCTTCTGTGCTAGGCTCCTTTCCAGCATTAATTCCCTGCCTGTGGCAGAGGCTTGGAATGAGATGATCTTTAAAGCCCCTTCCAGTTCAAACCATCTAAGGGTTCTTTGATTAACAAGCCAGTGCTTGGTGTGTGACACAGACAGTAACTCCTCTTGTCTCCTTCTCGCTCTTAAGTAACATCCAGCCAAAGTGTTGGAGCTGGTTAGTAGTAGGGATAGAGTTTGGAGCAGGACAGGTCTCCAGGGGACACGAGAATAAGGTGGCAGCAAGGGGCTCACAGCAGCACCAGCCAGGTTCCAGAGAAAAGCTCCACACAGGCCAGAGCAGAGCCAGGCCTTGTTAAGCAGGAGCTGGGCTCAGCCCCACTTGGGGCAGCAGGGGAAGGTGGGTTGAGTCCCAGACCTGACCAGGTGGGATTTTTCCCCTCTCCTTTCAGCTCTTGGATCTGAAAATATTTGTGGACACGGACTCGGACATCCGCTTGGTGCGCCGCCTGCGCAGGGACATCAGCGAGCGTGGCCGGGACATCGAGGGTGTCATCAAGCAGTACAACAAGTTTGTCAAGCCTGCCTTTGACCAGTACATCCAGCCCACCATGAGACTGGCAGATATCGTTGTCCCCCGAGGTACCTGCCCAGGGCTGTCCTCAGTGGCACCCCTGAGACACCTCAGAGATCTCTGCCCTCAGCTCTGGGCTTTGTGGTTTTCTGAACCCCAACCCTAGGTGTAACCCCAAGCCTAGGCAGAGCAGTAAAAGCAGCCTTGGACTGAGGCTGGTGCTGGGCAGAAAGATGTGAATGGAGCCAAGTTGTGGCAGTCCTGTGTTCCCCCTTGGCATACCTTTTGTAGCCTCAGAGTCCCTGGACCTCTCTCTGGTGGGCATGGAGACAGAGTGGCTGGTCCCTGCCAAAGCAAAGGTCCTTCCAGCTGAGGGTCTCTGCACAAAAGTGTGGGGAAAGTCTGTGGTTTTTCCTCAGCCAGTCTTCTCCCCTACCAGCTCCACAGTGACTTAAGAGCTGGAAGTGACTTGGAGATATCCAGTAACAGATTATTGAATAAGGATTTAATAAAAGCTGGAATGTCTGCTGCTTTGCAAGGAAAGGGCTGTTTTTGGGAAGCAGTGTGGTTTTGAGCATAGTGAGGAAGAAACCTGTGATCCTGACCAGGGTGACTTTTCTTTCCCTGGTATAAAGTAACAGGACAAGAGGAAATGGCCTCAAATTGCACCAGGAGAGGTTCAGATTGAATGTCAGGGAAAAATTCTTCCCCAAAAGTGTTGTCAAGCCCTGGCACAGGCTGCCCAGGGCAGTGGTGGAGTCACCATCCCTGGAGAGATTTACAAGGTGTGTGGATGTGGCACTTGGGGATATGCTTTAGTGGTGGGCTTGGCAATGTTGATTTAATGGTTGGACTTGATGATCTTAGAGGACTTTTTCCAACCTTTACAATTCTGATTCTGTGATTCTTTTGCTTTTGGGTCACTCCAGGGAGTGGAAACACTGTGGCCATCGACCTGATTGTTCAGCATGTCCACAGCCAGCTGGAAGAGGTAAGAGGTGCCTGGTCCTTGGGTGTTGAGTGTGGTTCACAGCCTTGCCTGGCAGGGAGCTGTGCTCTGGGTGCCCAGGCGGGAGTGGCCTGGCTTCTGTGCTCCAGGTGTGGGAGTTCCTGTGAACTCCTCCCAGCCCTTTCCCTCAGTCCAGTGAAGGAAACTGCCTTGTCCCTGTGCTCTGGTTGGTCCTGGCACCTCTGCCAGCTGTGGTCCAGCAGCAGCTTCCTTCCCTGCCTGGGACAGCAAGTCATGAGGGGACAAACCAGCCACCCTCCTGTGATCCGAGGGATATGTCCCCCTGTCCGCAGCCCTCCCAGGTCCAGCATTGCCCCAAACCCTCCACTGCTCTTGGGCTTCTCCTCTTCCTTCCCATGCAGACCCTGCTGCACAGTCTTTCCAGTCAGGAGCCCACTTTCCCACGTCTGTGCTGTATGCAGCTTCTGAGTTTCAAAATTCAACGTCTTGTCACGTTTGAGCCCAAATCCAGGCACATGCTCCATCACTTCCCCACTGGTGGCTTAAAATCTTCTCCTGTTTGTCCTGGGCCAGTCCTGATCAGTGGTTTGGGACCCTGCAATGAACTGATGGCATTTTGTGTTGCTGTCCCTGAGCAGCAGTCTCCTCACCCCCCACAGTTGTAGTTTTGGTGATGTTTCAGTTGTGGAAAAGTTCAGAGTGATGCAGGGAGTGTGACCTGCAGATAGATTAACTGGAAAGTAAAGGGCTTGATTCTTTCAAGTCTGTTTTGGAGCTCCTAGGAGGCAGGAGCTGCTCAGCCCTGGGATGGGAGCTGGCATGGCTTGGCATCCGGCTTCCCATGCCTGCTCTGTGCTCCTGGCAAAGGTGTCTTGGCAGGTTCCTCCTCCTGGATTACCTGGCTGCCTGAATTCCCAGCACTAAACTCTGGTTGGGAAGGTGGTTTCTAAACCCTCAGTCACAGGAGGAAGGATTGAAGCCCCAGCATCTCTGCTAGTGCCAGGCTGAGAAGGGCACCCAGCCCTGAGGCAGAGTCCAGGAAAGGGGAATGGCTGTTTCCCCAGCTCCTGGGATCCAGACAGGGAATATCAAAACAAACCCAGCACCTCCAGGGTGCCACTGTGAGCCAGGCAAGGGGTTGGCTTGGGGAGGGCTTTCATTTACCCGGGGAGGGGAAGAAGGGCAAAAGACTGCATGTGAATTCAGGAAAATACTCCTATTTTTCCTTTTTTTTTATCTTGAAACGACCCTGGTGTTGACAATGCTTAATACCGGTTGCGTTGTGTCTTTGTGTTGCTGCCGCAGCGTGAACTCAGTGTCAGGTAAGAGCCCTCACTCTGTCCTGTCTGTGCAGCCGAGGCATTTCCAATGCCAGGCACTGCTTGGCCTCACCCCGGCCCACGGCGGGACCGGCAGCTCGCGGAGCACACGGCCTCGTCACCCTCCACGGTGACAAAAGGCCACCGTGCCCTTGGCTTTGGGATGGCAGGGACAGGGTTGCTCCCCAGGGAGGTACTGCCAGCTTGAGCACAGACCCCTGAAGCTGGGACAGGGCCAGGTTTGTACCTGGGGATGCCCGGTCTCTGCAGGAAGGGAGGCTTTGCATCCTGAGATTCTCTTTTGTTTCTCTTCATCCTCTAAAATGAATGATTTTCAGAGCCATTCTCCATCCCTGATGAGTAAGGATCGTTAACCATCAATTATTAGGTTAGTCAAAGCACTTTGAAAAAAGGGTGGAGAGTGACTTTTTAAATGGGCAGAAAGTAATAGGACAAGGGGGAACGGTTTTAAACTAAAGGAGGAGAAATTTAGGTTGGGTAATAGGAAGAAATTCTTCCCTGTGAGGGCAGTGGGGCCCTGGCACAGGGTGTCCAGAGAAGCTGTGGCTGCCCCATCCCTGGAAGTGCTCAAGGCCAGGTTGGACAGGGCTTGGAGCAACCTGGGATAGTGGAAGGTGTCCCTGCCCATGGCAGGGAGTGAAATAAGATGGTCTTTAAGGTCCCTCACAGCCCAAACCAGTCTGTGATCTTGGGAGTGGTGGGAGCCCTGGACCCCTTGCTGCACACAGGGATTTGCCTGGTGGCACCCAAAGGAGCGTAACAACTTCACATGGCCAGAGGTGCCAACTTCCCCACAGCTTCTGGAGGATACAGAACCATTTCTAAAGGACTGAGAAAGTCCTGCTGCCCAAGTCAAGCAGGATTTCTAATTTCTCAGTATCTGCAGGTGGATGATATCACATATATTTTGATTTACTTAACCTCTGCAGCATGGGGCTCCAGATGGGACTTCAGCTCTCTTGCTTCCATTAAAAAGCCACCTAGGCTTTCAGGTATTCTTGTAGGGAGCGGAGGGAATGCATTACTGAGGATGGGTTTCCATTTAGATCTCCATCATTTCATGGAGATATGCAACTCAAGTAACCTTAAGATTTACATTTGGCATACAAAGAGCTTTTAAAATAACTGAGATGAACAGGGAAAACGCTCTGCTTTACTTATTTCTGCCTCAGCCACTCACTTCCTAGACTAGACAAGTGGATGTTTTATTTCCCTTTGCTTGTTTAACACCCTGGGGCCTGACATTTCCATACAGACACGTAAGCTTCCCTCTATGTCTGGAGGTCCAGGTGGAAAAGTGCTCTTTAGTACAAAGAGAAATCTGTTGCTTTAAAAATAGCAGGAATAACAGTAGAGAGGAGACTAATATGTGTGCAAATATATATATATATATATCTAAAACTAAATATATATATATATATGTATATGTGTGTATATAGAGATAGATACTTATGCACATATAAAATTTCCTTTCTCCTCCTTAGTCAAAGAGTTGCTCAGTACAGGTGATCTTTTGCACTTAAAAATTGGGTACTTAATATATCCATAAAGTATTAGAAGTTTTACAGTAGTAAGTTTGGAAAGGTAACTCTGACCTCTGGAAACACCTCCACGATCACCACACCCACAGGTGGTTTTATGTTCTGTTTAAGGCTTCCATTTATGCCTTTGACAGAAAACCTGGAAAAAAAATCCTGCAAAAACCCAAATCTGTTGCCACTGCTGGAGCCCCAGTGCTTTCCTGCTGCTATGGTTTCCCCCAGCCCTGCTATCTCTCTGCAAGAGGAGTGGGGTGGATGGAGAGTCACATCAAGTGAGATGTGCCTGGCAAATACAATTGTTTCCATCACAAGCAATTCCCATCCTCTTGTCTGGAATGGCTTCATGTAAATGTCACCGTTGTTCTGAAGTCACTGCTGTTTGGCTGTGGTGGGGACACAGGGAGGGCTTTGTGCTGGTAGGATAAAACCTGAATGCTTAAATCTCACCCCAGTCCAAGGTGTCTCTGTGGCCCTTGTGCTCCAGGGCTGTATCTCCTGGCCAAGCAACTGGCTGGGGATAGGCAGGGAGTGCCTTTCCCCACTCAGATGGGTGAATTCTGGGGGGATTTAAAGCAAGTGGTGCCTTCCTTGGGCATGCAAGGCTTGTTTTCATTCTGAAACCACTGGCTCCTGGGGAAGCATGCTTGCCTTCCCAGTTATTCCCTCAGAGCACAGGTAGGACCTTAGCATCCTTAGGATATTTCTTGTCCAGCTTCCCCCATGTTTGACTGTGCTCCTGCTGGAGACATGGTTCCATACCAGCACTCCCAGGTGGATATTCCTCCTGGAGCCTGGCAGCAGGAGCCAGAGCAGCCAGCCCATGCTGAGGCACAGTGGTCCCATCCCAGCCTGTTCTGCATCCCTCCTGCCACACTCTCAACATCCAGCCCTGCTCCTGGAGCCAGCGCTCTTTCCAGCTGATTCCCCTCGCCAATCAATATTCCCCACCCCCAAGGTCCCGATCAGCTTGGCATGCCCTTTGCCAATTGTGTCTTTAAATATCAACCCATGGTGCAGTTTAATAGCCCTTGTTTGAAATGTCAGCCCTGAAAGGCAGCCGTGTACGTGTTTGAAATGCCTTGACTGCATCATCTCCTTTGTAGCTGGATGTCTCTTGTCTGCTTCCTGCTCGATAGCATGTTCCACAAAGAGCCAAGGATGCTCCCTGAAGCCCTCCTGGGAGATGGTCACCCCTTTCTCTCTCTCTCTTTCTTCTTCTTTCCCTTTTTTTTTTTCCTTCAAAGCCTTTGTTCTCAGGGGGAAAAAATAAGTTTCCAAAATAAGACGTGCTCATGGCTGCCTGTCTGGATGTTCCGTCACAGCCCTGTCTTGGCATGGAGGGACAGGAGGCATCACACTCCCTCCTGCCCTCCCAGGATGGGCAGGGGGTGACACAGTGGATGCCTGCTGGAAGGGCTGAGCTCTTCCCTCAGCCTGCTGGCCTTCTCCAGTCATGGTCAGCCCAAGGCAGGTCCAGGTGAGCCCAGGGGAAGGAAAGTCTTCCCTGCAGATGATGTTCTGTTCAGAGCCAGGTTTGTCTCCTTGTTTCCAGTGCTCTTGGCTTTCCATGTTCTCCAAGGCTTGAGCAGATCATCATCCTAGAGGAGGAGGATACCCCTGTGAGCCCACAAGCAGTTTGTCCAAGAGAAGGGCAGGTTGGATGATGGATTTTTAGGTTGGACAAAGGTTTTTGGCCTTGAGTGACTACACTTGCTTTGCGATTACAGTGGAGCCCTGGGTGAGAGCTTGACACGAGCCCTGGATGTGTTGAGTACTGGGTTGTATGAGGCTTGGAGCAACCTGGTCTAGTGGAAGGTGTGAGGGTGGAATGAGCTGATCTTTAAGGTTTCTTCTCATCCAAACCATTCCAGCATTCTATGGTTCTATGTCCCTCCAAACTCCAGGAGCCACTGTTGCAGTGTGGCACTACCAGGATGGAGGTGGGACAGTGTCCCTGCTGTGGCTCCAGGACAGTGAGAGCAGACAGTCCTTTCCCCTCATGGAGCCAGTGCTGTGGAGAGCTGTGGTGACATGACTTGGTCACCAAGGGAGGAGTGTTGGGTCTGCACAATGATGACCCAGGCACCAGGCAGGTCCAAGAGCCATTAATCAATTAGGGGATTTTTTTCCCCCCCTCTGACTAATGACGGTGCTTTCTCCTCTGTTTCATGTCATGTTTGTCCCTCTCCTCTTAAACTCTCGTGTCTCCTGTCTTGTCTCCCCTGAACATCCCTCCCACCGGGTGACCAGAGGAAGCTGCGCTGGGATATGTGAGGAGACAAATGCTTATGGCAGTGTTTTGGTTGTGGCACTAACGGTGGGGAGTGGGCGAGGGCTGTGCAGGGTGAGCTGCCTCACTAACCTGGGTGGGGGATCCTGGGGCAGACAGCTCATGGGGTCCTGCTTTGCTGGGGCTGTGTGGGCCAGACAGAGGTGGGGGTGCTTGAAAGAGAAGCTTTATCCCAAAAATGGGACCTGTTTCCCCAGAAGGCACCATGGAGAGACCCCCACAGCACTGAGTGGCATCCAAGCAGGGTGGTATCCAGACTTCTCTGCCCCTACACTGCATGGGTGTCGAGGGAAGGTGTGGAAAACTTTGTGACAATGCTGACAGCATTTCTTGGGGGTCTGTTGACAGCTCAGGATGCTGGGGAGGTGTTCCCACTGCTCATGGAGGTTGGAAAACCCTTGGCATCTGTGGCAGGGAGCAGGAGTAAGGTCACACCGTGACAGGAGAGGGGCTGCCCATTCCACTGGCATGGTGGGATGCTGTGACATGGACCTGGCAGTGATGGAGGGGAAAAGTTCCAGTGGCAAGCTCAGTCCTGTGCTCCTTGCTGAGCTGTGGTGATGGGAGATGACCAAGCAGCTCCTCTGGTTTAGGTAACAGCAGTTTGTAACCTGGGCAAACCCAGCCGTGTGTGGCCCTGTGTCAGGACCCTCTCTGCCCCACAAAGCAGGTGAGCTGGCAGCCCCCATGCCAGCACCAGCACCTGCCCAAGGCAGGGCTCACACCCTCACCACCACATGTGTTGGCATCCCAGGGGCTGAGAGGGGTTTAGGCAGGGCTGTGTCCCCAGGCTAGCTTTGGCAGGAGGAGGGAAGGGAGAGCTGTGGGGGCAGAGCTGTGGGTGCTGCCAGCAGCACAGCCCTGGCACAGGAGCATCTCTGAGGGCTTCTAACCCACGGGACAGCGACTAACGGAGTGAGCTCGCTTCACTGACAGCAGGGCCAGGGCCTTGAGGGCTGCTTGTCCCAAACCAGCAATGGGGTCTGCACACAACAGGCAAGCCCATGAGGGAGCCACAACCCATCCATGCTCTCTGCATGGCTGCCAGCTGTCCTGGCTCTCTGGAGCGTTCCTGCATGGGGGCTTTTGGCTGCTACTCAGGACTGGTAAAGCAAGAAGGAGCCCTTAAGTACCCACAGGCCTTGGGAATGTCTCGTTTGGTGTTGGTTGGCCAAGACCAGGAGATGGCTATGTGGATGGAGGCCTCAAGCAATGCCCTCCTCCATGCCTATCCATCTTCTCTGTCTTCCTCTCTGCTTGCGTGCCTCTGTGTGCCATTAATCCAGGTTTCTGCTTGATTTGAAATCTTAATCATTCAGTGCTTTCATTTGCTCTCTTCTCTGCCTCCCCAACATCTGTGTTTTTTGCTGGATGCAGCCGCTGGCACGTGTGTGATCTGACGTGTGGCTTTCCAACCCCAGCCCTCCTCCCAGACAAAGTAGCTTGTCCATCCTGCCCAGCCTTATGGAAGCCAAATGTGACCTTCTCATTACTGCTGCTCTCACAGGGAGAAGTGACTAATGGGGCTCCATTGTGCACTTCCCCATGAATGGTGTTCCCTTGATCCCAGAATAGCTCCCAGCCCTATTCGTTATGTGGAATGAGTCACACAGAGCCAGTCCTGTCCAGCCATAAAGTCTTGAAGCTGTTCCAAATTTGGAATGGGCCAAGTGGTCTCTAAAATAGTCACATTCCAGATATGTGCCAGTGCTGCCAGCCTGGCTACCTGTCCAATTCCTGGTGACATCTGGCACTTGTAGGTCACAAATGATCACAACAGCTCCTTCTCACCCCATGAGTCCAAGATCCATCAACAGATAAGGTTCTGGAATAGGAGAAGATTTTGACTTTTTCTACTTTCTTCCCAAACAGTGGGAACTAAGATGGGCCAGCCACCTTCAGAGAATCTGTGGCTGCCCCATCCCTCCAAGTGTTCAGTGCCAAGATGGATGAGGCTTGGATTAACCTAGTCTAGTGGAAGGTGCCCTTGCCCATGGCACAGGGTTGGAACAAGATGGTCTTTAAAATCCTTTCCAACCCAAACCATTCTGTGGTCCTGGGTCAGCTGCCCAGCAGGAAAGGCGGGTCCTTGGTCTGCAAGGTCTCCCTAACTCCAGTGACCCTGGTTTGTGGATGCAGGTCCCTTTGCCATGGCAGGGACCAGGCAGAGCTGGCTGCTCGCTCAGTTCAGCTGGATAGCCTCTGTGTGTTTGCAGTGTGAGATGATATCTGGGAGGATGGCTCTGGCCATGTGCTGTGCTCCAGCCCTCGGGCAGCCTGCCCCAGACCTTCTGACAATGTGTTTGGTTTTCAGGGCTGCCCTGGCCTCTGCCCACCAGTGCCACCCCCTTCCTCAGACCCTCAGTGTGCTGAAGAGCACCCCTCAGGTGAGGGGCATGCACACCATCATCAGGTAAAGCCCCTGCTATGGCTCCTGGGGTGGGATGGGACTCAGATGCTGCTGGGATGGGCTGGCCTGTCTCTGGGCTTCCCAGTCCCACTTTTGCCTGTTTGTATGGCTTGGAGACACAAGACAGGGCAGATGGGGGCGGCCCCTGCATAGAGCTGTGCAGTTACTGCTCAGTCATTTTGCCAGCAATTTTTCTGCTTTTTACCTTGAAACAGACACTACACTTTCAGGCTCAGATGGTACTAACAAGAACGAGGAAGGGACAGGGACTGCCGGACCTCTGCTAGCATCTTCTGGGATGCATTTTGGTCAGAGCTGACGTTGCCTTTCCCTCCCCTCTAGAAACAAGGAGACCAGTAGAGACGAGTTCATTTTCTACTCCAAAAGGTTGATGCGGTTGCTGATTGAGCACGCACTCTCCCTGCTCCCATTCCAGGTGGGTTCAAGGCTGCAGATGCTGGGTTTCCTCTCTGATTCCTAACCCTCAACTGCTGGGGAGCCAGGACAGTCCTGGTGCTGCTCCTCCAACCTTCCCCTCGGACCAGTCCTTTGAACCCTCAGATTAAAAAGCACCAGGACTCCCCAAGGCTATGGAGCAATCCTGTGGTCCTGGGTGACAACTCTTTGTCCAGCCTTGCTGTCCAAGGGTCCAGGGCTGGCTGGCTCCAGGGCTCCTGTGAGAGCCACATCTCTGGTAACTCTTCTCACATGTTTTTTTGTAGAGTTGCACAGTCCAGACCCCTCAGGGACATGACTACGAAGGGAGGACATACAGCGGGAAGCAAGTAAGTGGAAGCCAAAGCACTATTCAGACCTGCCCTGTGGGGGTGCACTGAAAGCCCTGGCTGGGCTGGCCCTGGCACCACCAGGGTTTTGGTACCTGCTATCATGAGTATGACAGCTTGTACCACCAGGAAGGACAGGTTGGTCACCAAGGGTACCATCAACAATGTGCCACTCATGCCCCCTCACTGAGGGTGGACTGGGAGTGGGGCAGCCCTCTTGGAAGGGATGTACATTTGGGGTGCCCGTTAGAGTCCCTTGCTGCTGAGACCCAGTGTGGGGTGGTGGCAGCTCCTACACGGTGCAGCCACCCTGGCCATGTGCTGCAGATCACCGGGGTGTCCATCCTGCGAGCAGGGGAGACCATGGAGCCGGCGCTGCGCGCGGTGTGCAAGGACGTCCGCATCGGCACCATCCTCATCCAGACCAACTGCAACACTGGCGAGCCAGAGGTAAAGCTGAGGATGTCTCCTGGTGTGCAGGGTGGGGGCATGGCTCACGTGTTTCCTGACAGCCCTTCTGCAGCCCAGGAGCTTGTCTTGGCCAGGGCTGAGTGCTTTGAAAGCTGCTCAAGTGGGTTTTGCCAGCAGGCTTGTGCACACAGGGGCTGGTTTGCTGCCGAGTGTTTGTGCTGGCTCTGAACTGACAGCCAGGGTCCCAGGGACAGAGAGGCAGGAGGGATCCTTCACTCCTCAAAGAGAAGGGCTCAGGTTGCTCTATTTGTCTGCAGCCTCTAAGCTGCTCTCTCTTTCCTCCAACCAGCTCCACTACCTGCGGCTGCCAAAGGACATCAGTGAAGACCACGTCATCCTGATGGACTGCACGGTCTCCACGGGCGCCGCAGCCATGATGGCAGTGAGGGTGCTGCTGGTACGGATGGGTTGGGTGGGGGGCTGGCTCTGGAGCAACCTGCAAAGCACCATCCCCAGCCATGCCAAGGGGATGTGCCTGGAACTGGCTCCTCTGCAGGAAGGAGGGTGTCAGGGTGCACAGCACAGGCTGGGGTAACTCACCCTGAGCTATCCCTGTGCATTTCCTGTAGGATCATGATGTCCCAGAGGACAAGATCTTTCTGCTCTCCCTGCTCATGGCAGAGATGGGTGTGCACTCAGTCGCCTATGCGTTCCCCCGGGTGAAGATCATCACCACGGCTGTGGACAAGAAGGTGAATGACCTCTTTCGGATAATCCCTGGCATCGGTGAGTGTCTGTGTAGGAATGACTTGCAGTGAGGGGATTTTTAGTGCTTGTGGTGGGGCGACACATGACAACATGAAGGTTGTCAGCAGCAGTTTAGGTCTGGCCTTACACTACCCAGAGCCCCAGGACCCCTCCTGGGTCCTGCAGCCAGGTGGGTGTCAGGGTCACCATGCTGGCTTTGAGGGCTGTGGGGCAGCCATCCCCTTGTCAGCAACAGGAGCCATTCCACATTCCATGAGCCTCCTCCAGCCCCAGGCAGAGAAATCAGGCTGGGGCAACTGGAGCAGCCCTGTGCCCACCTCCTTCCCTAAACTGCCACCTTCCACAAGTTCACCCAAAATAAGCTCACTGTTCTGTCCTCACCTCTACTGTGCCAGGAAACACCTTCCACCGGGTGTTAAACCAGCCTACAGGCTGCTCCAGTTTTGCTGCCACTCAATTTTTCCTGCTGTTCAAGCTGTCAGATAAACCTGCTCTGGTCCCCTTGCCTGCTGAGGACAGGCAGGAGGATGGGCTCCTGCAGTGCTGCACTCTGACTTTCTCTCCCCACAGGGAATTTTGGTGATCGGTACTTCGGGACGGACGCTCCTCCTGACTGGAGCGACGATGAGGATGCTCTTAGCACTTAGCTGGATGTGGAGGTGCCACTGGCACCAGGCAGCTTCAGCACCGCACCTTAACCCCTCTGTCCAGTGCAGATTTCTCCTTCCTCTCACCAAGCATAGATATTTTTTTCAAATCTTACATCGGAGATCTAGGGCATATTTTTTCAGAGAAACATAAATCCTAGTTTGACTTTATGGACAGTCACGTGTCCCAGCATAGAGCGGAGTTAATTTATTTTAATTTAAATATTTGCCTATATAACTTATTGGAGATATTTTATAAAGGAGAATAATAAATTTTTTCTCTGGTTTTCTTGAATGGAGCCTGTCTTTTTCTGTCACTTCCCATGGGTGCCTAGAAGGATTTGTGGCCCTTCAAGACTACAGTCCTGGGAGGGGAGATGTCATAAGCAGTGGTGGGAGGTCAAGAATACCACACCTTCAATCCCAATCCAAACTTGGTGCCAGAGTAGAAGGCAGTGCCTCCTGCCTGAAGGGAAACCAAAGCTATTAGAGCATCCAAAGGAGCTACACAAGGATGGTGAAGGACCTGGAGGAAAAGCCATACAAGGAGCAGCTTGAGGTCACTTGGTTTGTTCAGCCTGGAGGAGACTGAGGGGAGAAACTGTTGGGGTCTGCAACTTGCTCCTGTGGGGAGGTGAAGGGGCAGGCTCTGACCTCTGTGTATGACCCGTGACAGGACCTGAGGGAGTAGCTGGAGCTGTGTCATGGGGTGTTTTATGTTGGATATTAGAAAAAAGTTCTCCAAGAGGGTGGTTGGGCACTAAAAAAAGCTCCCAAGGCTGCCAGAGCTCAAGGATGAGCAACACTCTGAGGCATATGAGGGGATTGTTGGTGTGTCCTGTGCAGGGCCAAGAGTTGGATTCCATGATCCTTGTGGGTCTCTTCTAACTGGGGTGATTCTATGAGGTTCAGTTCAGATCATATCACACTTCAGCGGAAGAAGCACCAAGTGCCTGTTGTGAGTTTGGCAGCCAAAGTGAAACAGAGCTCACCCCAACCCCAGCTCTTGCTGAATCAGAGGAGCAGGTTCTGTAGCTGACCCAAGACACAGTGACCGGGGTCTGACCTGTCACAGAGCAGGGTGACCACAGTGGAAGGGGAGCTGGCCCTGCAGGAGCGGGGTTCAGCCACAGGAGGCTGTGACCGTCAGGGCTGAATATAGAGAATTTTCCCTTGGTGCAGGATTCAAAGTACCAACCCTACACCTTTGTGCCGGAGATAAATATCCCAAGAGGAGCATATCTCATTTTTGGGTATCCCTGACCTGGAGCTAGCTCCTGAGGGGTCAGGCAAGGCAAGCAGGTGCTGCTGGCAGCACAGGATGGGAGGATGATGCTCTGCCAAGCCCTCACCAAACTGGAGAGTCACCTGGTGATCACTCAGTGTGGGCTTGGGTGTGATGAGCCCAAAATAACCATCATTGCTCTGCAGCACATTGTGCAAATTCTCAACTAGAAATAAAAGAAAACACATACCCAAGTTCCTGCCAGCACTTCGTAAGAGAAGGAGCCCTCCACTGAAAGCCACACTCGGAGCCAACACTGACACTTGATTAGTGTCTGCTAAAAATAGTTCCCTGTGTGGGTGGAAGGAGAGCTCATGAGCACAAACATGGGAGGACAGGCAGGCATGGGGGGTTTAGGCTGGAGCAGCAGGTCAGCAGCAATGGGTCACCAGGTCTGTGCAAGAGCATGACATGGACAGGGACATCTTCACAAGCTCTGAGCCCCATCCAACCTGGCCTTAAATGCTTCCAGGGATGGGATATCCAAATGTCACTCTGGGGGGCAAAGCACCTCCTCTCCCCCAGCATTATTGGTGTCTGCCTTCAGGTAATGTGCAACAGGACAAGAGGAAACAATTGTGCCAGGGGAGGTTTAGAATGGATATTAGGGAAAATTTCTTCACTGAAAGGATGTTCAGACATTGGAACAGGCAGCCCAGGGCAGTGCTGGAGTCACCATTTTTCCTTAGCAAATCCCTCTTTTGCCTCAGATCTGCACTTTCCCCAGTAGGGTCATGTTTTTACTCAGAAGCTGCACTACCTGGTCTGTCTGAATTCAAGAAAGGTTTGGATAAGGCTCTTATGCACATGCATTAGACTTTGTGCATGGCCAGGAGTTGGACTCGATGCTGATGGATCCCTTCCACACATTCTGTGGGTCAATTCAGCATATTCTATGCTTCTGTGATTATTTTGCTGCAGCAAACCAGCCCTGTGCCCTTGCCAGCAGCTCCCACTGGGCAGCTGCTCCTGCCACTGGCAAACACTAAGCCATCACCTCCCTTCCCACCCTGTGGGCTGCTCCTGCCACTGGAATTCACGGAGCCATCCTCTCTCCTCCCACACTGTTGAGGTAACCATGGCTGATTCATCCCCAAACGCTGTTTCTGGTGACTTCCACCCCCACTGCCGCCATTGCCCTCACACCGCAGCGCCATCTTGGATCCCTCACGCTGCCTGCCGGCCCGCCATGCTCCACTCCCTCATGCCACCATTACTAGCGCTATCAGACCGAATTTAGTTTCAGGGCTACAAGACAGAATTTGTTTGGTTTGTGACAAACTGCTGGTAGCAAACGCCGCATCGGAAACACTGTGTGGGCGGCAGGCGGCTCCCTCCCCTCTGCCTGTGCCTCACTGCCCCACAGCCGGAGGCTCTGAGGCTGTGCTGGCCATGGGCTGGGGTAGTGGAACACGACAAAAAACATTCTTTTCTTGCCAAGATATTGATCTAAGGCTTTCTGAGCTGTCCCAGCCACGAGGCTTCATCACAGCAGGGTGGTGGATGCAGCAGGTCTCCTCACCAGCCCAAAGCTCCCTGCCAGAGTCACACCATGTTTTCAAGCTGAAAAAAGGGCAAAAGTGGTGGGGTTTGAGCTTGGCTGAGCCCAACACTGTGCAGACCCTGACTAGACCCTGACTAGACCCTGACTAGAGACTGTGCAGACTCCTGCCCCAGCTCCCACCTGCTGTTGACCAGCCCAGGCAGGAGCATGTGGCACACAAGGACACCATGCCGACACTCCCTAATGCCTCCTCCATAACACGGGGACACTGAAGAAAAGCAATGAAAAAGAAAAAAAATCCTTTTTTTCCAGATTACAAACCACACTTCCAGGTGTCTCATTAAATCAGACAAAAAAAAAATGTATTTGATTTATTGCTATCACAAGATGCCCGCGGACTCAGCCACAGCCCCCCACTATCACTGGAGTTCCACCTCCCATGGCAGGGCTCCCACTTCTGTCAGTGTCTTCATCCTCTTGCTGTCATCACAATCCCAAATCCCCTGTGTGGGACCCCTGCTCATCTTTGGGGTCCCACTGCCCATGGCAGGACCACCAGGACCAGCTGTGCTTCACTTCCTGCCTGGCATCCAAAGTGACCCAAACCCCCACTGATCTGACCCATGGCAGAGCCTCTTGAGCACCATCCCCTCATCACTAAAAATAGATCCGAGCAGTTAAAAAAAAAAAAAAGAAAGCCAACAGAAAAAAAAGCCAACAGAAAAAAGAAAACGAACAATGCCTGCTTGACCATCAAAGAGCAACCACAGTCATTTTGAGGCAGGAACACCTGAGATGAGGACTTTCGGGTTGTGTTTTCTCTTTCTGCAGCAGATGGGCTTGGTTTTCTCTGAAATAGATGAAATCTCTCCTTGCCTGAGGTAATGGCATCCGGAGCTCCAGCACTGGGGGGTGCCCCTCTTGTGGGCTTCTTGGGGCTGGAAAGGAGCTAAGGGAACAATGGGTCAGAAGACAAATCCAATTTCCTTTTAAACTTGTTACCCACTTGATTCCAATTTGTATAGAAAGACACAGATCTTGTGGGCTGAAACACGTACCCATCTGAGAACTTGGCAATTCACCACAGGAGTGAGCTGTGCTGTCAAGGTCACCTCCCAGACCTGGGTCTGGGTGAGCAGTGTGTCATAGCTCTCCAGACCTTCATGGGCATGTCCAGCCCATGGCTCTGCAGGGCACAATCTTGGCCAATTGTTAAATTCCACGTATTATTGTTAATGGAAATTGATAATTTCCATGTATTATAAACAAGGAGATTTGTTGGGGCTGGCATCAAGCACTCTGCTCTGTTAGCAGAGGCAGGTTTTCAGAAGTCGACATTGAAACAGTGGTGGAAAATGGGGTTATTTTGAAGCTGTTGAGCGAGCAGTGCTGTGCACAGCAATCAGCTGATTTATCCTACAGGCCACACACGAAGGTGTTTACCTGGTGCCACTGGAAACTCTTTCAGCAGCACCTTAAATCAAACGCATCTAAGCCATCTGCTGCTTAGAGTGATCCTTGGCCAAGCTCACTCACCACAGAGGCATTTAGAAACATCAAAGATATTTGAAAGACTTTATTTGACCTCAGTGCCTTTGAACTGAGCTGACAGGACAAGTGAGAATGGCCCCAAACAGACAGAGGGCAGGATTAGATTGGACATTGGGAAGAAATTCTTCCTTGTCAGAGTGATAAGATCCTGGCACAGGTTGCCCAGAGCAGCTGTGGCTGCCCCATACCTGGAAGTGTTCATGGCCAGGTTGGGCAGGGCTTGGAGCAACCTGGGATAGCAGAAGGTGTCTCTGCTCATTGCAGTTTATGTTTGTTGAATCATAGAATCCCACAAGGAGCTGGAAGGGACTTTAAAGCTCAACTCATTCCAGCCATGGTGTCCTTCCCCTCCAGACCAAGAGATATTGCTCCAGATGGGCCTGGATCCTTTGACAGGTTCCATATTTTCATGGCAGGCAGTTTTCCTCCTTCCCTTTTGCCCTCCTCTGTTTTACAGCCAACATGGCTCTTCTGCACACACTGAGGATAAATGAAAGATTGAAATAAACTGCACTCCTCCAGATCTTTCCCCTCGGGCTTATACATTGCTGGAGGAACTGCTGGCTGAGACAGAGTGAAGGGGGATGCAAAGAGCCCCACACCCTCTGGTCAGAGCAGGACAGAGCTTTGTCTTGTGGCTCCATTCAGTGAGGCAGCATTTGGGAAACATTTTTTTGGAGGTGGGGGTGGGAAGGGGGATCTTCTTGTTGAACTGAGGAGCAGGACATCTCTATCCCCTTGGGGACAGGGAGGGGGAACCCAGAGCAGCTGGACAGAGACTGGAGGATGGTCTGCAGTTCCCACAGCCAGGACACCCCTTCTCACCTCTGTCTCCATCTAACAGCACTTTCCCATTTTCAAAAGACTTGAGAGAACCACTAAAACACAGAGTTGTCTTGGGGTTTCATTTTTTTGCCTCACTTCTCTCCACCACCCTGCCTGTCCAGCGTGTAATGGAAATTTTACCACAGCCGCTCGATGAGCAAACAGGAAGCCAGCAGAGAACGTGGCAGCTCGCTGTGGCCCAGCTCAGCCGGGTGACAAGGAAGGCCATAAAACACAGCACGGGGGTGGCAGGGGGAGGAGAGCAGGCCAGAGGGGCCCAGGCTGGCAGGGATGCAGGAGAGCTGGTCCTGGCTTCACAGGTAAGGCAGGCACTGCCCTGCACCTTATTTTATTTCCTTTTGCAAATGATTCCTGATTATTTTTGTATTTCCCACTATTCTTCTTGGGGCCAGTTGAGAGGATTCTGCCATACTTAATTTTCTGTACCAAACTTACTAAAACTTCACCTTGCTTGGAAAAACTAATTCTAATTGGCTTTTTCCTCCTCTTTTTCATCTTTGCAAGCCCCTAGTACAAACCTTAAAATCACTCAAAGCTGCTCAGATTTCCAATGGAAATATTGGAGAAGGTAAAGCTGGGCAGTGGTTCCACAGTTCCTTTGCTCCTGTCAGAAAGATTTTTCTTCCTTTTCTCTGAAGGAAATCCAGAGTCCCTCCATTGAATAGTCTTGGCTGTGTGTGGAGTACTCAGAGCTGCATCTGGCTCTGTCCCCACCACAGAAGTGGGAGCATGTTTGGACCCAAACAAAGTAAGAAATCCAGAAAGGGGCTGAAAACAGACCACAGATTCCTTTTGCTGTGATTTTTGTAACAGCTTTCCAGGAATGCTCTCTTCTTGCACGAAGCTTGTCAGTGGAAAAACCCTTCCCTTCGATTTTGTACTAAGTTCATTCATTTTGATTGATAAGCTTTTAACATTAATTTTTCCTTCAACTCCCTGAAAGGAGGGTGTAGCCAGGTGGGGTGGTCTCTTCTCCCAGGTATCAAACACTCTGCTCTGTTAGCAGAGGCAGGTTTTCAGAAGTCAACATTGAATAAGTATCAGGATGAGAGAAAACACCCTCAAATTGTACCTGGGAAGGGTTCACATTGGAAAATAGGGAAAACTTCTTCACCAAAAGAGTTGTCCAGCAGCCAGGAACAGGCTGCACAGAGCAGTAGTGGGTCAGCATCCTGAAATGATTTAGAAGAAGTGCGGATGTGGCGCTTGGGGACACTGTTAAGTGACGGGTTTGGTCATGCTGAGGGAATGGTTTGGCTTGGTGATCTTAGAGGGCTTTTCCAATCACAAATGTGATTCCTTGATGGGAGCATGCAGGGCAAGGTGAGGAGGTTTGGGTGGGTCCCACAGACATCCCCACCATAGAAACAGAGCCAAGGGGCTGCTTCTTTGTTGCCTCCTCCAAATTCTTCAGAGGCTGGGAGATCTGGGCAAGTACACGGTGTGAGGCACATGGCAGGGGGGTCGGCAACTGCCCCAGCGAGGGGCACCTCGAGGACTGTCTAACCTGAGAATGGTGAAATATCAGGGTCAATCTCAGGTTCGTCAGCCCATGAGATGCCTTCTCCAGAGCAGGACGGGCAGCACCAGCCACCACCAGCCCCATGGCCACCACCAGCCCCATGGCTGCCACCAGCCCCATGGCTGCCACCTCCACCCGGCACAAGGAGAAGCACAGCAAGGATCAGGGGGGCACCAGAGCTTCCTCTGCATCCTGGCACGGCTGTTTGTGAGGATGGGGAAGGACCAAAGTGGATGTCAGCTCCCAAGGAGCAAAGGGAGGAAAGTGGCTGGTAAATCCCACCTGTTCCTCAGGAGAAGCTGCTGGAAGCTCGGCCACACGTTCAGCGCTGAAGTTGCCACGGTCAGAGATGCAGCAGCTGCCACGTGCGAGCTGCTGCTCATGTGACAAGAGGTTCCGAGTATCAAAAGCACCTAATTGGGAACCTCTCTGACTCCCACCCAGATCTGAGCCTCTGTGTGCAGTGAGCAGAGCCCAAGGGTGAGTTTGGCATCCCTGAAAGCATCATTAACAAGTCTCTGCTTACATTCCTGACTAGAGGAGGAGAGAGTGACAGCCCTAAAAGTGATGATAATGAATCCCCAGGCAGTGCTCAGGGCACATCAGCACCGATGAATTGAATGATTTGTCAGTAATTTATTAAGGGAGCAGAAAAGAAAATTTTTCAAGTTGAACTTCCTAAATAAAACACAAGTCCAAGATACACTTGTCAGAATCACTGTCTTTCCTACAACTAAGTGACTAATCCTAAAGATAAATGGTCTAAAACATTACCAGCCACAGTGCAGGCCACGGGGGCAAGGGGTGAACTGAGCTGCCTCTCTCTGTGCCTGCCCCAGGCCATGCCAGTGGCAGTGAAGGTGCAGAAATCTCTGCCCAGAGCCACGGGCTCCCTCTTCGAAGACAAGGTGGCCCCCAAAGCCCCCTGAGTGATTATCTGGGCACCAGGATCTCCTGCATCTCTCCCTGCCACAGCCCCTGGCCCCTCCAAGTGCTGCTTCTGCAGAGCAGCCCCAGGAGATGGGGTAGAAAGAGTTTTTCAGAGAGAGCCAGGCCCCACCTGCAGGGGAGCAGCCAAAATTGCTGAGCTGGACCCCCTGGACCCACCAAGTGCTAGCACAACTTCAAGAATATTTAAAACTGTGCTGGGAGCCCCCATGAGCAGCCAGGCAGCACAGGGGGGGCAGCTCCATTCCCCATGTTTGGCTCCAGTCACTGGTGGAGCTGATTGCATCTCCTCATGGGATTTTGGGGTCTCATTTGCCCTCAGCCCCCAGCAGGTGTGGGGATGCCCTGAGAGCTGCAGGCAGCATTCCTGGCAGAGCAGCAGGGCCAGGCTCAGCACTGGTATCAGGGTAGGGGACAGCACGGGGTCAGGCACAGGGGATAAGGAGAAAAGCAGACTCAGGTGAAGCACTGGAAATGAGAGAGGATCTTGATGATTCAGTGAAGAAAAAGGCTTTAAAAGCTCACAAAGGCAGCAGGAGGCAGCTGCTCCCCCTTGTTGCCCACTCAGTGCCTGCTCTTCTGCTGCTGGGAGTCATTCTGCAGCTGGGGGAGTTAGGGGCCTCCCCCCGCTTGCCACCCCCACAAACCTTTCCAGTGACCCTCGGAATCTGCAGAGCCCTTGTTTTTCATGTAGTTCTTTCCGTGGAGGAGGATGGGAAGGATTCTTGCCATTCATCCAAGACCTAATGTGGTCTGGTTTGCCTTTTCCCCTTCTCTTAAGTTTGTTCCTCAGGAAGGAATTTTAATTTTAGAGACAGCAGTGCTTCTGCAAGGTGAAGGAAGTAATTGCTGAGCTCTGATGGCCAGACAATGGATCTCCAGCAGGGAGGCAAGGAAAGGCAAATGAATCCCTCTCACGGCTCCCTTGGATCTCGGGATGCATCACCAGGTGTCTGTGCTAGGATCAGGCCGGGAGAAGAACATGCCTTCGTGCTGTATCAAAGGGGGAAAACTGTGCTCCAGAAGCGCATTTTGCTTCTGCAGTGAAGTTTTCATCTGTGATAGCAGGAGAGGGATCACTGGGAGGAGCCGGGAAGCAGCCGGGGCTGCCTTCACCCAACAACTGCCGGAGGAGCCGTCGGGAAAACTTTCCCTGAGATGTGAAACGCTGCAGAGCTCAGGGCCGAGCCCGCACACCGCGGTGTGTCCCTCTGCCATGGGCAGAATCGGGGGGCTCCATGGGGGTGTCCAGAGCCCGGGGCGCCAGGAAACACCGCCAGGAGCAATGTGGGAGTGTGGGGCTTGGAACCCCGTCACGCACAGAGTGTCAGTCGTGCACACTGATGAACTCACACACATCTCCCACCCCTCCCACCCCCCAGCTCCCCCTCACTCCTCGAACCCCCAAACCCGCAAAACACAAGGAAACGCCCCTCAAAACATTTGTGCCCGCTCGCCCACACACCCCCGCAGGCCCCCAAAACACTGTCCCCATCCCCCCACCCACCCCCCGGACTCGCATGCCCATGAAGCCCTGTGTCCCCCTCCCAGCCTCTCCCCGCTCTACACAGCCCCATGCTGTCCCCCAGCAGCTCCCCCCGGCTCTCCCCCTGCTCCCCCCCCCCTCTCCCCCCGGTTCTTCCCCCGGTTCCCCCCGGTTCCCCCCGGCTCTCCCCCCGTTCAGCACCGTGGACAGATCCCTGCCCGCTCCATCACGTGGCTCCCGCCGCCCGTTTATAGCGCGGGGCGCGGGCGGAGCGGCGCGTCCTGCGGGAGGAGCGCAGCGAGCGGAGCGCCCGACAGCGGTGAGACTCGCACGGGCACCGGGACGGCCACCGCCACCCCCCGGGAGCCCCGGCACGAGGAGGGGGAGGCCGAGCACGGGGACGTCTGGTCCCGAGGAGAGGAGGGTCCTATCCCGGGGTGTGGGGGCGGTGTTTCGTAGCGGGGGTCCCAGGTCCTGGAGGGTCCCATCCCTGCTGCCGAGGGTGTCTCATGCCCGGGGGGAGTCCCATCCCTGGAGAAGGGCTGTCCCCGGGTGGGGTGGAGGTTCCCAGCCCGCGGGGGGTCCTGTCCCCAGAAGGGTCCGGTCCCAAGGACGGGGGGGTGGGATTCCCATCGGCGGGGGTGGAGATCCCGTCCCGGGGAGCTTCATCACCGGGGAATTTCGTGCCGGGGAAGGGGGTCCCCAACGGGGCGAAGCCCCTCGAGTGACCCCTGACCGCAGCGGGGGGGATGTGGGGGTCCGGGGTGGGGGGGGGCTGCTCTTGCAGGCTTCTGGCCCCGGCGTGGCTGCGATGCGGGTCAGGATGATATCAGCTGCCTCCGTCCTCGTCCTGCTCTTCCTGCCATCGGAGACCTGCTCCCCCTTGCAGTGGCCCCGGGGTCCGTCCCGCAGGCTGACCCTGGCCCCCCAGCTCACCTGGGAGCCCTGGATGGGAGCCCCGAGACCCCCGGTCCCCGCCACCGATCCCCTGCCCCAAAGACTGTGCCAGTTCCATGGGGCAGAGCCCACCCCGGCCCGAGCCCGGCGGGCGCTGCAAGCCGGCAAGAGGCGAGACGGAAAACCCAACTCGTTGGACCTCACCTTCCACCTCCTGCGCGAGTTCCTGGAAATGTCCCGGGAGGAGAGACTGGCCCAGAAGGCGCTCAGCAATAAGCTCTTGCTGCAGAGTATAGGGAAATGAGGGAGGGTCGTTGGAGGTGGGGGAATGAAGGAGACCGACCCCGTAACAAGACACCACGGCAGAACAGAGAACCGGGGGGATGCTGTGGGCTGCAGCCGTGCCCAGGGAGTCCCCACCTTGCCTGGCAGTGTTCCTGTCACTGCGTCCCGCGTGTCACTGTCGTGCATTAAAGTCACAGTCGTACCTGCCCTGCTGCTGTGCTCTTATGGCTTCCCCTCTGTCATAAATCTGGGGACCCGAACCAGGTCACCCCAAAAACACCGGAGCAATCCCAGATGCTTCCTTGGGTGAAAAACATCTGCATAAAGAGCTCTGAATGATGCAGGTAGTGCCACCCTGGCTGGAAGCTGCACCCTGAGACCCAGCCAGGGCTTCTCCAGTATCCCTGTGAATGGCTCCAAAAGCTGCTGCTTCCCAACTTTGCAGCAAGTCTGCACCTTTCTGTGTCACAGCTGGGGACTTGGGACCAGGTTTAGTGACACCCGAGTGTGGCAGTTCTTGGAGGAAGATTAGCATCTGTGTAAAACATTGGCAGCAAGAGCATTGCAGCCCCCCCAGAGGCCCCCTCCCGCCCCAAGCTGTCCTCTCTGGGGCACGGAGTCCCCCTCACCTCAATCCCCCTCCTGCAATCACAGAGCTTGGAGAAGCCATTCCCACCCCAAGCTGTGCACAGTCCACTGCCAGGCTTGACGGGGCTGAACTGGATTTGGGAAGGCTCCTGGGCACTGACAGTCGTGGTGGAAGGAGGAAAATGGTCACTCTGCAGACCAGGGAAGTGGCCAACATCCTTCCCCCAGGCCAGCTTGGCCATGCCAGCCTTGGGTGATTGACTGGGGTGAGCACAGGACTGGACAGGACCTCTGACACCCTGGGGCCATCAGAGAGGGGACAGTGAGGGAGCAGAGACTTGTGGGGTTGGGACAGAAATCACAGTAAACATCAGACCATGCCAAGACAGGAGTGCAAGGAAGTGGTGAGGAGCACGTGGCTGAGTTGAGCAGTTTGGTCTCAGCTTTGAACGCAATCTGGCCTGACCCTGCACCCCCTCCTGCCTCTCTGGAGGGGCTGCTCAGCCCCAGCAGCTTTTGGTGTCACCAGGGCAACATGGGCCATGGGCAGGGACACCTCCCTCTAGATCAGGTTGCTCAAAACCCTCTCCAACCTGACAACCCCAAGTTAAAACTCAATTTTGTGCTCACCTCCATCAAACGGAGAACTCACCTTTCCAAGATGAACAGCCTCAGGGTCAGAAGAGCTGCTGGTGGCACCTGCAGCAGGGACAGCCCCACAGCCACCACGGGCCTGGGGGCAGGACAGATTTGTGCTGCCTTGGTCCCCACCTTGGCTTGGATCAGTCTCGCAGCACCTTCTGCACATCTTCCACTCATCTTTGTTCTCTCCACCAGCAACACCAAGAGCAATTCCAGTGTCAATAACCTGAGTTTCTCCAGAAAAGGGTATTTTATTGCAGACAGCCCTTGTTGCTGCCCTCAGCCCTGCATACAATTCCCACCCCACACCCCAAATACCTGCCAGGGTCCAGCATCACGTGAAGACCTTTGGACTTCAAGGCTCAAAACCAGCCCAGACCCCACAGTGGGTGCAGGAGGGGTACAGGGAAGTGGCTGAAGTTCCTGCTCCAGGGACCCTGCCCCCAGTGCCCATCCCAGGGATGAGTGACCTCTCCCAGTGCCCAGCCACCCCCACACTGTCCCACAACTCCTTCCTCTTGTGCTGAGCTCCAGCGTGCAAATAAAGAAAGAAAAATCTGATGGGCATTTCTGCATTGAAAACATTTATTTTACAACAGTGGTTTCCGATAACTTAGCAATCTTTATTTTAGTTTATATTTGGACATACAAGACACAAATTACCATGCTAAAACAGAAAATAATTCTTTCTGCCGTCGCTGCGGGTATGTACAGGAGCTCAGTAGTATCGAGTGTTACAATCCACAAAGTTCAGACAGCCACGTCTACTTACAGACAACTCAAAGTATGGTCCTTTAGTAACATAACAAAATAGATATATGTCTATATTATAATTGCTTCTCAGATGCATTTATACTTCGATTGTGGTGGGTTTGGTTTGGGGGTTTTTTTACTATTTTTTTTTTTTATTAAAGATGGGCTCCCCCTATCCCCCACCCCCATCCAAGTTGAAGTGCAGTGCAAATGCAGGCGCATCTCTCCTGGCATCCTCAGCTCCCCCTGGCTCCATAAAGGGGCCAGGAAACCAAAGCCCACAAGGAATTACACAGTTCAGGGCCTTGCTCACATGCAAAATGAACATAAACCGCCTGGGATGTCAGCAGTGACACTAACCAACCCATCCACACCCCGCCCCAGCAAGGCAGGCAACGGTGGGATGAGAGGGAGGAAGGAATGACAGCGATCAGCTCAGCATCCAGCAGGGAAACAGCACGTTTGGAATTGGCAAACTTGGAGTTCATCAACCGTGGTGGTCACAAACAGAACTTCAGCGGTGTCAGCAGTAAAATCTCCCCAGTATTCCCCCTTTTCTGCCATGAAGCAGGAACTCCTGGAGTGCTGCGTGTCAGGAACAGCCCCTGGCAGGAACAGCCCGAGGAGGAGGCAGCGGTGGTGACTCTATCCAGCATGGCTAGAGGGGACATGGTGGGACTCACATCTGCATCAGCCACAACCATTGTGCCTTCACATGGATCACTGCCAGCTTCAGGTGTAGGAATTTCAGTAACTCCAAGTCCTTATGGAACCAACCTGCAAGGGGAGGGACAGTGCCCAGCCGTGCAAACACCACACTGCTCGTGTGGGAACTCCCCAAGCAGGGTGTGGGGAGCAGGAGCTGCTTCTCCCACTCCTAGGACCCATTTATTTATACAACAGGCTCCTTCGCCATGTCCTCAGCAGTCCTTCTGTCCCACTGGTTGGGTTTGGGTTTTCCTGGAGCTGAGAGCAAAGAAGCACAATTGTGGCCACACAAAACTCACACCTCCCCCCTGTCTGGCTGAGTTCAGAGCACTACTTGGAGCCAAATCTCACATTTTTACCACCAAAGAAACACCCAAGGTGCACACCTGTTGTATAAATATATACATATGTGCATATATACATACATACACACACGTGATGCTGCAGCCACACCCTCAGCACAGGGTGGACCTTGCTCTGTGAGCTCACCCAGTCCCGCTCCGGGGAGTCCAATGTGGTGAAAACTAGGGAAAAAACCCAAATCCATGTGTTCTATCACAGCCTCAGTGATGAGCACATAAACCACATCTAAACACCCCATGTGCCAGCTGCACAAATTCCAGTCACTCCAGAACTGCCTCTCCACCAGGTCTCCCTTCTCTCCTATGGAAAGCTGGAGCAGGCAGAGCCATGTTCCAGCCAGAGGAGCTGGGACAAGGGGCAGCTCACGGAATTCAAGTAGACTGTTAATTTTTTGGAATGGTTTGACAAGCAACTGCTCACAGACTGCAAGAGAACACCCAAAGGGCTGGGAGAGGGAGCAGAGAAGACAACGGCACTCGGGAATGAACAGCCAGTTTATATAAGAGCTTCCTCTATACATATACATACATATATATATATATAACCACCAGAAATTCCCAGCATCTATCCTTTTAACACCAAAATGAACTGTGCATGTAACATCGGCATAATGAAAGTTCATCTTCCAGATTTCTGGCATTTGGCTTGTGCAAACATCAGACAGCCAGCTTCCCTCCCGCGGCTTCTCCTTGTAGAGGAAGTGTCTTCTTGGAAGAACACGGGAATTGCAGTCTTGCTGAGTCCCAGACAGTCCCAGTAAGCCTCCAAAGGCAGCTCGTGGAGGGGACCATGGATCTTGTGGGAGCTGAACACTGACAAATTTCCTGCCACCTTGTGAGCTACTGGCTATGATTCTTTTGAGAGATTTTAAGCAGCTGTTGGTGCAATGAGACACTACAAACTAGATGATCTCCACTAGAATACAGAGAAGCAGCACCAGATGCTTAAGTATGTGACGTTTATATCAACCTGACACTATAAACTATAACTGGGGGGTTATGGTTCAGTGCTCCAAGATTGATGCATTTAAACACCATTTGGAATTACTGACATGAGGTGAGGGCTGCAAACTGCCCTGACCACCCTGCCAGACTGACCTGTTAAACATGATGCCAAGATGCAGGTGCACTGGATACAAAAAACCTGCAGCATTAATTTCCTAAATTATCCAGAACTGGCAAAAAGATTGAAGGGCACCAAAGGAAGGGCACAAAGTAGTTGAGAGAAGCAGGTGCCTCTCTCAAGAAGCGTGCATGGTACAAATGCTCTGGAACAGCCCCTCAGAGTGCACCAGTGTTCCCCCACACCACTAAACTGCCTCACAGATGGAACAGGAATAGTTTTTCTGTCAGGCTCCTGCCCTGGTTACACCTGTGTGAGGTGTTTACAGGCTGACAGGAAGGGTTTGGAGAGCTGCATTCCCCTGACCGCAGCCCTGCTGCAGGACTGGGTGTTTCTGTGCCATGCCCAAGCCCTCCTTCTCAGTTCTGCACCTCCAAACCTCCAAGGGGATCCCACTTTAAGAATACTAAGAGTGCTAATATCTAAAGCAGTTTAAAAATATTACAAATCTAAAAAGAAGACTAAAAAGGGAACATGGCTCTAAAACGTCACTGCATGGGACCAGCAAAAACCGACACCCTATGGGACGCCACTGAGGTCTTACATAAATTTATATACAGATAAATATTTAAGAATTTCCTACAAAAATTACTAACAAAATGAGACTGGCATTTAAGGGGTGCAATGCCCCCTCAGTACAGTGCGTTTAGGATGTTCCCATCCCTAGGGAGGATGGGCAGGACAGATCCAGCACCTCCTTTTACAGCAGCTCCACACACCAGGAAGGACAGCTGGCACCTGAGAGCTCTTGGCAGCAGCTTTCCCTCCTCACCTAAGCCAGGAATGGCTCTCCTTGCAACAGAGGGATGAATCAGTATCCTGAACACCAACTCTCCAGATGGGATTCAGCCCAGTGGAGCTACAAGTGCTAAGGGAATCCGTGCTGAAGAGTTTGGAGGAGCTGGATGGAGGCGGCCGAATGACTGGAATGAAGGACTCAGGCAACTTGTACAAATAATATAACTTTAAAGAAACAAATAAATAAATAAAATCCAAGCTCAAGTTTTAATTCTGGCAACACGCTGGACAGAGATGGACAGTGCTCAGGTTTGATTTTGGAGGGAAACATTCTGCACTAAGCGAGGTCAGCCTGCAGCACTGGGACACTGCAGCTTCCCTTGCCCAAGCTCAGAATTCCTGTCTGAGCCTCTCTGCCAGATTTTAAACCATTATTCCCAATAGAACTTTGCATTTACTAGGATTCTACTTGGCCATTATGAAGTGCAACTCGTGTTACAGCCCAGGGTACTCTTGTACCTTCCCTCCAGGAGGGGAAAAGTGGGCATTAATGTACTTATGTGCCATGACACAGTTTTGGCTTTAAAGAAGGAATGTTTAAATCACTTCCTTACATAGTTCAAGAAGAACTTCACTAATAGACAACAATCCTAAACTCAGAGATTAGGCAGTAACATGGGCAAACTTGAAACAGTTTCAAAAAACATGAATATTCCTCTAGAATTATGTTTTCCCATCATTCCCTGTAACTGAGATCTCGGAACGGTTTCCCTTGGAGCATCTAACATCACTCTGGCACGTAACAGACTAATTTCCTGTTCACACACCACCCACAGACAGCACTGACAGGAAAGCAGTCTCTCTCCAAACTCATCCCTTGCTAAGCAAACAACTAAAACTGCAAACTTATCCTGGATGTCATCTTTCCCCACAGATAACTGTTCTGCCTCTGGTCCTCATGTGCTGCCCACACTTCAGTTCCCTTGTCAGGAGCCTGAGGAGCGACTCCAGGTGTGTCACACACCTCCCTGGAGCCACAACATCCCACCAGCCTCTCTACTTCTGTGGAAACAGCCCAGAGAAGTTAAGAAATAAAGAGTATTATTCCAAATTAACAGTGACAACCAGTCCCCAGCACTGGGGCAAAGCTGCTCTGCAGCAGAGTAACACCCAACAACCATCTCTGTGTTATCCACTGAGATGAACACAGGGACAGGAATGGAACAGCTCCCAGGGAAGAGCCCCTTCCTCATTCCCTGACTTGCTCTAATCAGCCACGCTCACTTACAAAGTCAAAAAAAACTTTTTTTTTTTTTTTCATTAAGAACACAATTTGTAGATACAGGCAATTTTAACCAGTGAATGTGGAGAGGACAAAGCCTGCACATGTTCCCCATATTCCAGAGTGCAATTCTACACCAAGAACAGGCTTCAGGCAAAATCTACAGGGACAGACAAAATTATATTGGGTTTAAGCCTAAAAATGGCTTTTTGTTCCAAGGGGTCAAAGAAAGACATTAACTAAATAAGGACCTCAAGCCAAATCATACACAAATGTCCTCAAGGCCATCCAAGTCAGGAAAAGTTAAAAGTATCTTGCACTAAACAGCCACATGTCAGGTCTGTAAGGACTATGGGCAAAGAAGAAATTACTTAAGGAGTGCGCTGATGAAATTGAGCCATTAATTAAAAGTAAGAGATTTTGGGGGGAATTTGGGGTGCTGGATGTGGTACTAAAATCATGCTGATCTGCAGCAAGCTCCCATGCAGGCAAATATGTGCTTGTACCAACAGCCACAGCAACATCTGGGTGTGCAAACATTCCTCACTGAGCACTGAGACCGTGGGGAGAACATGTTCTCCTATCCAGCACGTTTAACACGGTTTCATGGCAGATTTCACGTGCTCCATCCTTGCTGCTCATGCAAAGACAACAGGAAAATATATTCAGAATAATTCTCTGGGTCCCTGCCCTTTCCTGGTGGTCTTTGTGCAGACCAATGGATCTTTACCCTGCTCCAAAGCATCACCTGGAGCTGGGGAGGGAGCAGCAGACATGGGGGGAAGGTGCCAACAGCCCCTCCACAGAAAGAGGGGAAAAAACAGATCAGGGAGATGGGGGTACAAGGGACAGTAGAGGCATTGTGATATAAAACCATAACAATCAAAATTAACGAGGCCATAATTACCCACTGAAAATGCAGAACCACTGGGTTCTCTGGAGCTGTTCTAGATCTGACTCTGGATCACCTAAATCAGTACTATTGACAATAAAATACACCAGCAATTCAGCAGCTGCCTAAAATGCCTTTCTAACAGTTAAACATCAGTAAACCACAGTTTCTAGAACAGACTTTGGACTTGATTTGGTTTCAAAATAGTACAGGAAACCTTTCAGTGGTTTCCACATAGTTGTTCCGAGGAAAAGAGAAACACTGGTGCAAACAAATCTAAATGCAAGACAATGTGCAAATTATACAATATAAACACAAAGAAAGGTGGTTTGTTCTTAAAAATCCATTTAAGTTCACAAAGAAGTTCATGAGAAAATTAAAGGGTTAGTGTATTATAAAAGCTTTAAAAAAAGACATGTAATACCCCATTTGCCTATTAAATTCTCAAGTTATTAGAACAAATTTTTAAACACCAATTGTTTTTAAACATTTCTGCTGTTGCCTACTGTCTGCATTTTACTCATTTGCTCAGTGAGAGCCAAAAGTTACCAGTTTCACTTTAAGATTCTCATGCATTCAGAAACAAAGCTGCACTATTTGGTCTTTAGCATTACAGGAAAACAACTGAACTCAAACCAAAACAGAATTGTGCTTGGAGTTAAAATCCCACTGCCACCACCACAGGAGCCCATTCCCAGTTGGTTTCGGTTTCATTGTCACTGGAGATCGCCTCATACACAACAAGCTGTTCAATTTACTGTTCAATGATTGGCAACTCTCCCTTTTTATTTTTCAAGGTAGATTTATTTAAGCTGAAAACCAGCATTAGAGAGGACTCCAGCTCTGCAGGACTGGCATTTTTTGGTTCTTGGCTTTGTAAACTTGCTTAGATAATAACGCAGGAATAGAAGGAGGAATGAAAGAACTGGTTTGTTGCACTCAAATGAAAATCCTCAACTTCTAAGGTCTTCGACAGCTCAGCTGTACAGAAGAGCAGTGGCATCTGTGACACTTTTTAAATCTCATTTTTAGGCCAATACTGCTGCTTAAAATGCAGAATGTCTCCATCGCACTGATATTGTGACAACTCAATACGTTACACCACAGACATTTAACATAACTCCATACATGCTACTAAAAAAAAAAAAACCAAAACAAAACAGAAGAAAAACAAAAGGAAACAAATAAGACCGTAGCTAAACTGCTTTAAATACTGCATGCTACAGCACTTCACGTATCGTCGAGATACGACACTGAAAGGTGACAAAAGGCTGAAGGGATTACAAAATATTTTCGGCAGGTTGGAAAGCTGCCTTCTTACTGTGGCAGAATTATTTCCCCTCCCCGTTCTCTACTTCTAATGTTCATGATTCTAGTGTTGAGTTGGCCATGTATTTTTTTTTTTTATCCATTCTAATGACAGTGTTTCCTTAACTTAATTAAATCCATCAGTGTGGTAGCTGGGGTGAGAGTCAGCTGTGAGCTGGGTTGTCTCTGTGGCTGATGCTGGCTGTATCACAATAGGTGCATCTGAGGCCTCTGAAAAGCGAAGACAAAAGGCTTAGCACACCAAGGAACAAACAGAGCACTGTATGTTTTGGTAAGCACAAGTCTCATCTCCCTACAACCCTCTGGTAACACCATTTTACACTTCTTTAGGAGCATGATATTAATTCCCTGATTTTCAGTGTGCACACAATAGCATTCACCTTAACTCTATATGTGGAATGTTTATTACATTTCCTTCTTCCCGTAAGAGCAGCAGATCCTCACCTACCATTCAGCAGTGCCCATTAAAAATGTCATCAGAGCATACACAAGGCTCTACAGCATTTGAAATGATTGGTTTAATCCTACAGAAATAGTTTCACAAACAGTATTAGAGCTACAAGGGTGGCAGTGCCAGTTCCTCCGCACCTGACACAATTAACGCTGCCTTGACACTCCCAACCCTTGGGTACAAGAGCCCCTTTCTGCAATCCCATATGGCTGGTCCATATGTTACCCCAGGATATGGAAGGAACATAATGATGGTCACTGACTGCTCTGAAGCTGATCCCACTAGATTCAATGAAGACCCTCTGGGTGTTCTTAGCAACTTTATTTCTGTTGTCAGCATCACCCGCTTAACTCACGGCACAAACATTCCCTGCTCATCATCCATACCCCAGGACCTGATTTCTCTTCAACCAGCTCAGTGAGCACTCCAGCAGAGACTGACGTTCATCCTAGAGAGCTCACAGTGTTTTCACCTACCCCTTTCATCTGACTGCAACTGTGCCTCCAAGTCCTCTGGAGAGACGTAGAATTCCTGCTCTTCGCCTTCGGGAGGTTTTGGTTTACACTTCCCACAGCAACAATTACAGCAGCAGCACAGACAGCAGCAGCAGTAGCAGCCTGTGATGAGCCCACAGAACACAAACAAGGCCTGCAGAGGACAGAAAATACAGAGATAGTCATAACCTGTGTCTACTATGCCATGACCACAGAGTTTGTAGGACTTGGGTACAGAATCAGAGAGCAAAACCACAGCAGCAGTGCAGACACAGAACTTAGTAGCTACAGCTTTGTACTTTATCACTGAGAAATACTTCAAATTATGTGCAAAAGTGGCTATGGCTCTTGACATTTTACACTGAGGTGAATACTGCTAGCCTGGTTTGCTTGAGTAATTTCTACAATTTAAGTTAAGTGGACTATTTTGCTGCATCTGGAAGAAGGTACAGGTCTAATAAGCACATCTGTACTAAAACCCAGGGGTACAACAGTTCAGGACAGGCTGTAACTTGCATAAATAACCCTGGAAAAGACTGAGCTGTACCAGCTGATGCACAGGCCACAGTGTACCTACAGCAGGGACTTGGAGCAGCCCAAGGCTGTGGGCATGGCTGAGGATTGATGCCTCCAGTATGTGAGCACAGCAGCTCCATGCAAGCCAGGTCTGCCAGGTGCTTATCACAGTGACAATGGGCTAAATTAAAGTCTTCCTACAGGTCACTGTGCAATTGTTTGAAAAAAATAATTTTACAGATAGCAAACCAGCACGGTGATAGAATTATTGTCTTCCTTAGAGGAATCAAGAGATGGAGGCAATGCTGGCAAAGGGTAGAAAAATGGACCCATGCAATGAAATGTAAGGAGATTTTCTGTGAGCCCAAGTTCACAGTCAGGACTCATTCTACAAAATTATTGACTCGAGAATACCCCCCAAATTCTCATCTCTTTTAAATCCACTAGAAGAGTCCAAGCTTCAATTAATAACCCAGGTCTTGCTTATTAGACCTGTATCACTGGAATTTCCTAGAAAAATACTTCTGAACTCAAGATCACAACACAGTCAGAGAAGGTTGATTAACCCGGTGTCAGAAATTCAGCAATTTCCAAAGGTAAAACCAAGAACAGCTATCAAATGGAGCTCTCTAAGAGTTTCCAATACCAATCCAGAATAACTCTGTGCCCTTTTACTTACCTTTGCCCACCAGCTGGACAGCACGAAGTATGTGTTCACATTTTCTTCACCAAACTGCTCTGCTACATAGAGCCCCAGAGACCCATACTTATCGTAAATGTTCCGCTTTGTGGCATCAGTCAATATTGCGTGGGCATTATTGATCTCTTTAAATTTTTCTGCTGCCTCTGGATTATCAGGGTTTTTATCAGGATGATATTTCAATGCCAGTTTCCTGTGGAAAGAAAAAAGAGAATAAAACCTGGGGTTTGGGTTCCCGTTTTTTGATTTATTTTTTTTTCTAATTCCATAGCCTGCCACTCAAGGGAGACTTTCAAGTTCCAACTGTTTTCCTTCATCTGTGATTCAACCTCCCTGATGATTCTTCCTTAGATGATAATAAAAGGCTACAGCAGTATCTAGCTTAGTTCACAGAATTGGCTACAGACTGTTGGATTTGACCCTCAGAAATCCACTGGAAAAAAATAAGAGACATTGAATAAAAATAGGCTTGGGTTTTTTTATCCTCAGCTCCAGCAATTTCCACCAGTTAGTTTTGCTCCTGCTACAGCAAAGACACACCACAAGTCTAAGGTATAGCACCAAAGAGTACATAAAAGCAAGTTGCCACAGCTGCTTGAAGAGTGTCTGAACTGCTGCTTCTGCAGTGTCTGAACACAAAAATAGAACAGACGATCACTTGTGGTTAATTCACCAATTCCTGTGCAGGAACAAAGTACTTTTCAGTTCAAGCTTTGCTAGAATAGAAAATAATTCTGAGTTTCAAGATATCAGGAAATCACAACGTACCTCCCCTAATCAGGCCAGATCTCTTACAACTGACAAAAAAAATTAGATAAAGCATTGATAAATGTGCTAGTTCTCACATGGTCCAGGCTATTTAGAGACATCAGTAGAAATAACTGGCTAAACACCTCCTTATGAAGAGAAAATACGTGCTCCCAAGTAGAAAAATGACACAGAGACACATGCTGGCAGTTCTCCTCCACCACAAAAGGTATTTGTCCTCCTACAGAAAATGACCAGAAAGTCACGTACACAAGAAAGACAGGAGAAGTCTGCAGACAATTACATGTCAGCTTTGCAGTGGGGAAATGTTTCGACAAACATAAAACAAAGATGTCTGCAATCACTTGGATGTGCCTGCAAGTATCTCATAGCATTTAAAAACCATGCCCTTGGGACACTCCAGTGTGCATGATGCTGCTCCAGTAAATCATGTCCATAGCTGCCACTTGTGCCCCAGCCTCAGTGAGAGCTGAAATAATCACAGGGAAGTTTTAAAATCCTGGAAAGGGCTTAGTCAGGCTGCAATAAATTAAATATTTTTATTTCCCACTACCTACATGTACACAAACCTCACAGCCCACAGGCCAGCAAAGGATGTTCAGACTGAACATGATAAAGGAGCAGCAGAGGAAACAAGAATGTTCAGGTAAGTGTGAAACAGCTACATTTCAGCCCAGGATCTTGTGGGGTTGTTCCTCCAAAGGAAAAACTCACAGTATTTCCCCCAGGAAAGTAATTACTTATTATAATATAGTATTTAGTATAATTTAGTATTACTTTCCAGTTGTTTGAAGATAAACTATTCAAACATCCACTTAAAGCTTTTAGGAAGAAAAAGCTAATTTTTGAGAATCTGTGGACCTGGTTTATTCCTTGACTTCACATGTAGTTGCCATCAGTATGTAACTTTGGAAGGGAAGAAGCTTTGGTAAAAGTTAAAGACCATAGGAAAACAATTTTGACAATGAGTATCTTCATGGAAAGATGATGCTGACCCCTAGTGTAATCCAAACACATTGCTACTGGTCACAGCAGCAGTTGCCTTTAAGCAGATTTATGGAGAATGTGGAAAGGAAGATGTTACAAGGCTGGTTTTGTAGTTTTTATTTGGTTAGTATGAAGTCATTTCATGTGTCAAACTCTTAAGGAAAAAGATACAGAAAAAAAAACGGCTTTTAAACTAACAATTCCACAAAGAGTAAGAAATATTGACCAGAATTCCAGGAAAAAGTAATCATTGGTGCTCTGTTTTCATCCTTACTTGTATCTTTAATCTCTGCCTGTGCCAAAAGTGGAAATGATGGACAGCAGGGTAGTTCTGCACATCTCTGCTACCCCTAAGACAGACACAAGGCTACATAACAGGAAGAGTTTAACTCAGCACATTCTTAAAATTCTGCTCAAATTTAGGCAAGGACCTTTCAGAATGACACTCTGAATTTGAGAATTTAACTTACTAGATGTAAGATGGAAAAATTGCAAGCCTAGGCATGTTTTCACACCCCATTTTGCAAGAAGCAACCACCTTTTCACCTGTTTTTCCCAAATATTTTTCTTGCAAAAGGTCTAAATAAACCAACTGAGGCTCCTTCATAAATAGACCATTTGCTGAACACTGAATTAAAGCCATTTGTGCTACTGGGACAGGCATAAAACTCGAAGCTTTACCTGTAAGATTTTTTGATATCATCTGAAGTGGCATTTTTGTCCAGCCCCAGCACGTGGTATAATGACTCCCCAGAGGTAGAGAGGGAGCGTTGCCTCTGGTCTGCCATCTTGAGCTAACCTGAGGAGAGAACTGGCCCCTGCAAAAAAATAAAGATTAAGAAATGCTTAAGTAAAGGAAAAAACAAACATCTTTAAGCAAATCATCCTCAAAAAGAGTACACGTCAAGATTCAGCTTTTTTAAAATGTGCTTTGAAAAGGTTGTTTACACATGTGGAAGGTAGAAAGTTATAAAATTCAGTGAATTATCAGTGAAAACAACTATTATATTGTGCCAACCATTGTTGGCACAACACCAGTCACCCCGAATCCCCACTGTATACACTCAACTCTGCTTTCCAAAAACCCCAAATCAAGAGCTGAGGTGCAGCTATAGCTGTGTACTGCATAACACATCTCTCAAGTCACTTCATCCCCTTTCTTAGTCTTAATATAATTTATTTGTGATAATACCTATAAAAACAACACAGCAACAGAGAAGTTGCTGTTGAGGCTGCGTTTTTGCACCACACTGGCATAGGAGTAACTGACTTGATTTATATTTTTTATTTCAGAAATTACATTAAAAAAAAACCAAAAAAAAACAACCTTCCCCACATCTCCCAAATCCCAGTCCTCCATCTTATCACCAATACCAGGTCAAACAGAATCTTTAGAAAAATCCAGTGTGACCAAGCTTGTGCATTCCACAAGGAAAGAGGGAATGTCTGTCCAGAGAGCAGATCCCCTCTCTCATAATTTAAAGTTGTGAATCCGACATTTAACATGCATTCTAGTTAAAATCATGCTACTTGAACATGGATTAACCTCCTGCTCCACATCCAAATGTGACAGACCCCAGGGGTGTCCCCTGTGCCATGCCAGGACCAGATCTGGTTCTGCCCTCTCCCATCCTGAGGAGATCAGCTTTACTGTTCTTTAGCTGCAGAACTGCAGCCAGGATGAGCATCCAAGAAAAGACTATTGGCTATTTTTGGATTATGTCATTACAATTAGCCCACACCAGATTAAGCAGCCTTTGAAAAAGATTTTTAAAGCACCAGACTTTTCTAATTTAACCCTATGTCTTATATAACAAATTAATAACCTCAGCTTTCACAAGGCTGGCTGAAAGCAACGCCCTCAGCCCTCACCCCCTACAGGGCCTGGGTGGAGCTGTGACCACACCTCTGCTTCTCCCAGCACAAGGGAGACCAAGTCACAAGGATGTGACACACATCACTATTGTCTTGTTCAGCTCAGACCCTGCTGTTGATTCTCTTCCTCACTTGGCCTCTCTGACTTTCAACACTGGGCACCAGGTCCTGTTGTTTTAACTGGAATACACCAGCTCAACAAAACTCTCATCTCCTCCAAGAAGCCTTTGGCAATTCTACCCAGATTAATTTAAAGCTTCCTATAGGATGCTATAAATTATTACTGTTAATAATAAATAATCTAAACTCTAATTCTTTGGCTAAAAATTCAAACTACACCCCAAATCTGGAAGGTGAATGTGTGGGTAGGGCGAGAAAATATTTTCTTTTCAAGGACACTGTTCAGTACCAAAAGTTTTCTGTATGGGAAGAAAATTACTGAGTGCTGCAAGACACAACACAAACAACTCACTTATTTGGGCATAATCTAATTCAGGGAAAGAAAAACCATATTTCAGTAAAGAACCCCTCCAGCCAGGCACACAGCAGACACAACCCTCTGAGCCTTTCCCAGAGGCAGCCTCCCAGCCCCCTCTACCCTGAAGCAGAGGTCAGAGACTGATGATCCTGACCTGTCTCTGATAATCTACCTAATCACACCAGCCTGCTCCCTTGCTTCCCTGGCTCCCTGCTCTGTACCCATCATCACTTCCTCCCACCCTCCCAGGAACCTCCCTGCAGCTCCAGCACACCAGTCCCTGCCAGCAGCTCCCTGCCAAGGAGTGTCTGTCACTACTGCTCTTGGACGGGGACCTGAGAAGTTAGGAGGGGGGAAAAAAATGCATCCTGATTGGAATTTTACATGTTGATTTAGCCCTTCTGAAGAAGACACTGCTTGAAACAGGAGCTTCCAGGGCATTATGGACATTTTTGCTAAAAGCTGCAGCTCTATTTAAGCATAACAAGCTTCCTGTAACATCAATCCAACGTGGCCTTGGTGACAGATGCTGCAGATCACAGCCATACACCATGTTCTGCTTAACAAAATCTGCACTGTTAAATTAGGGCCAATTTGTTTAATAAAAATGAATTCAGTTTGACCCAGGCAGTATCTATCAGTCTGCAGGCACAGGGATACAATTCCACACTGCTGCATCCTTAATTGCTTCCATCGGAACAGTGCTGGGGATCCACAGCTTGGTGTAATGGGATGTTAGCATTTATTTCTCCAAACTGGTATGAAATGGATATATTGGCCTTGGCAGAAGAGTGGAGGACAAGGCAGTGATGGGAATTCATCTGGTAAGCTTTTTACTTAAAGGAACAGAGGAGTATTATTACTAGGAATGCAACCTTTGGCTTTTTAAATATGAAACAGAGAGTAAAGGTGCAAGTTATTTAAGTTCTGAGTTTTCCTGAACTCGGGTATCATTCCTCCTGCTGTTTTCACACGTGGCTCTAATTCACAATCCTGAAAGCTGCCCTGTATTTTTAAAAACTGTTGTGTTCAGCAGCAACAAGCCATCTGCTCCCTTTTCTAACCAAGCAGGATGCCCTGAAGAGGTTTCTCTGGGAAGGCTCTGGAGAAAGGTAATCTCCTGGATTAACCAGCAGAGTGTTTAACCATCTGAGTACCACAATATCCTGCCTCAGTCAGCTCTATCACAACAGGTAATTTCCTTCAGCAGCACCTTGCTGAAAAGACTCAGATTAAACCTGGCAGGTTATTTATGGAAGTCAGCCTTAATGTTCTAAATACATCCATGGAAATTTCAACCTTAGAGACACTAATTTGCTTTTCAGCTTCCCAAAAGAATCCCATCAAATTTCATTAAACTGGTGATACCTTAGTTTCAGCCAGGTCTGATGACCCTTTTGGAAGTTGTATTTAACTCATTAAAATGGCAAAGTATTATTACAGCCAAGGAAAAAAAAAAATCAATAGCTCTCTGCCAGTTTAGGGAATTAAATACTCACAGAACATCCCAAAGAATGTCTGCACTGAAAAGGGTGACAGCAGATCTGGTGGCCAGAAGCAGGGAAGGAGGAATTAAACTCCACCTGATCTGCTGCAAGATGCTGCAAAGAATTTCAGTGAAGTTGGGAGTGAGAGGGATAAATTTCTCCAAGAAAACATGCTGAGCTGTGTGGCAGAATGGAGGGTGGAAGTACTGGCACTGCTCACATAAATAGCAGGTGCTTGGGACAACACTGAACCACCACTGCTGGATCTAGGAAGGGCTGGCTACCTTGAAATAAAGGGATGGAAAGCTAATTCCATGGACAATACCCACAACATGTCATTAGCCTCTGGAAGCAGACTAACAGCAGTACTTCTCATCTCACTCCAAGGCTGAAGCATTGAGTATTTATTCAAGAACAAACCTCTGAAAACTGTAATCCTCAACTATCACTTTTCCCATCTCCCCTGTGTAAATCACACAGCTACTGCTGTCTCTTGAATTTCCTTGCTGGAGGAAAGACAGCTCTGGGAAGGAGTTTCGGCTGTTCAGCTCCACTGGTCAAAATCAAAAGGGGCACAGGACACAAAAAAAGGTTAGCTTTAAAGATATTACTACAGTAGGATGCTGGGGCACAATCTCCAGAATTCTAATTTTCTCAATGTCTGTATACTCATCAGTTTAAGTTCCTAAAAATTAAAAAAAAAATAATAAAATCACTCCCTGAATGCACGTGCCATCACACAGACCTGCACACAGGTGCTGTCCACAGCATTACAGTGAACTGTCTACACACAGTGTGGGGAATCTGGATGGGAACAGCTGTTCCAGAAAGTGAAATCCCACTGTAAGGGAGAAAATCCACCTCCTCCTGACACAGGATAATGAGAGTGGATATCCTCCACTATCACAGGATAATGGGAGGTTATTAACCTTAATGGACATTGTTTGCAAAGGAGTTTGTTTAAAACTAGTACACAACATCCTCCCAGTCTTCCAAAATATCACCAGTAACACAGTGAGAACAGAGGAATCCCCAAAAGGGAAAATAAGAACCAGAAGGAATGACCCAGACAGACTCAGGGAAGTGCTGGGAGTGCTGGACAGGAGGAGGCTGCTGCTGTCCCAGCTCAGCCCAGCCCAGCACATGTGTGTAATACAAACTATCAGGAATGCTGTCAAACCCTCTACAATTACAGTTTTAAGAGCATATTAGAAGATGATTAAAGAGTCCAGCTTGGAAATGATGTTTTGCCAACTCTTACAAAAATAATGTCTAGTTGAAACTCTATTATAGGACTTTAGGAAGCACTCAAGTATTTTAGGGAAGATTTGGATTCCACAAAGCATTGCTGCTAAGTGGTAAAATATAATGTTTGTTAAAGCTAAGATTTCAGCTTTGTAAAGATTTCCAGTGCAGAAAATTAACTACAGGTGTTCATCTAAAACTGAATTAATCTATCCCAACCAGTATTTATCAGTAAAAGTCTAAATAAAAACACCAAGCCTGAAAGCACTTCAGTAAATATTGATTTGTCACAGAAAGGAAAAAGCACCACTGGCCTCCACATCCTGTCCATCTGTCTCAGAGTTACTTAGAGTTGTCCTCACAGTCTGGTATTTTTCAAGGAAGAAAAAAAAAACACAAAACATTTTTAAAGGGGAGATGAAAGAAGCATGCTCAAGATTGTGCTACCACGAAAAATAGGAGGTGTTTTAGCCTTGGCTTCCTGAGGTAGTAAGATTTTTATAGGAAACTTTGTCTCCTCAGCAATATTCTGCATTTAAATGAGAAGCTACAAGAAATTAAAATAATCCAGAACTCACCTGGTGTCTATTTCGAATATTCTAAGGTAAGTGATAACAACCTTCACACACTTCTAAAACTGATTCTCCTAAAGACAAAACAAAAGCAAATTAGTTGTTTACCAGTTCTGAAGTTAAAGATTCATTGATAAATTATCATCATATTATTGGACAGTAAAAACACAGAAGTGTTTTATAAATATTTGTACCACAAGTACAAAGTAAGTCCACACAATGTAAATACTTGTCTTTAGAATTAATAAACTGTCAAAATAAATCACAAATATTTAAAAACACATAGTCAAGGCCTCTATGGTTTGAACCAGAGATTCAGTTTCTTTTTCCTCAACTTTTATTATGGGAAAGACACGCACCTACCCAGTTGCATGGAAACTCTAATAACCATTACCTGTTCGAGACTTTGGACTTTTTCAACTCAGACCTTTGTGAATATATGTACTGAGAACACGATAAGCATGTTTTTCAAGTCGTGGTAATCTCTTGTGCTGTTAGAGACTGCAAAGCAGCTTAGCTAACGCAGCAGACCCCAAGCTCTGGCACCAGAGCAGCAGGCACAGCCTGCTCTGGGGAGCAACACCAGCTCCTCTTGCCAGGACAGATTTCCATCAAGAAAACTGTGGTGTCATCCAGTTAGCATTCCCTCATCCTGAAGCAGATCACCCAAAGGAAAAAAAGTCTCATTCTGGTGAACAAGGAAGGAGAGAACCTGAGATGACCCAGCAGCACACACTCAGTCTTTCAGCAGTCAAGGCTCCAGATCAGCCATCACATGGAAGGAGCAGAGCAAAGGGGCAAGAACAGCCTAGGAAATGCTACATGGTGCTATGGAAAAAGTCAAGGAAAATCACTGCAACAGATTAAAATACCTTTCTGATTAAGCAGGTACAGGACACATCTAACCCACATTACCAATCACAAAGTCACTTATGCATTAGATGACTGAACAATGAACCTCGTGAGCGGAACTTCAGAGCAGCTGTTACCTGGCAAGTCATCGCTTAATTGTCATACAAACCCTTTCAACAGCTTTCAGAGAACAAGCTCTGAATGCACTTGAGAAATAAACTCCCCATTGAATTAATAATTAGGCCTTTCATGGGCTGGAAGATTCCAGCATGGCAAACAGAGATGTTGGGAATACACCCAGGGAGCTGCTGGCATTGCTGCTCACAGCAGTTGCTTGGTGCCATCTGTAAGAAGCAGCTTGATCCAGCAACACATCCCTAAGTGGGTATGAATGAACCAACCAACAACTCAATAATCAGCTTATTGTTAATAGATCTGTTTAGTTCCTTTGATAGGAACCAGCAAAGGACTTTTCCTGAATAATGAAAGGCAGGGAGTTAAACTTTCCCACTCAGAGCCTGTGCAATACTAGAGGGTGGACTAATTCCCCAGGGAAAAACGTCCTATTTTGTGAAGCTATAGAAGCTCCCATGTTCTCTGCCCACAGCTTTCTTCATATAAAAGTAATCCACAGCAAGAACATTCTTTAAGCATTTACAGAAAGCTGCAGATTGTTAATGGTGTTTGCAACCAGAATTATGGCTTCCTACCCAGATGAAGACCACCTTTAATTGTGCCACTGATTCTGTTTCAGACAGCAAGCCCAGATCCCAGTATGTTGACAGTCAAACTGTATCAAATTTATGGAAATAATGTGACTAGAACTGGAGAGAAAAAGCAAAGTCCAAATGTAATTTGGAGATAAATGTACTTTGAAAAAAATAGCTATCCTGCTAAGGTCAGAATTTGGCATATAATGATGCAAATATCATACACTGATGTGTGGATAGAAGGCTCAAATACAAGATCCTGGCCCAGGCCTCACTAAAACTCCATCAGCAGAAAAGTTAGTATTTTTTACAGTGCTTATATATATATAATAACCAGCCATGTAGAGACTCAAAATATATAGTGAAGTGTTGTCTTAATCTGAATGCAAGAAGCAATATTTCTTTCAGTCTCACAGCTATGCCAATACCAAGTTTCATTAAGAGCAGGAAGCCTGATTTACAGCTGAAAATAACCAAACAAGACAAAAATAAATTCCCAAGGAAACTGCTTCTTGTAAAAACCAAAGTATATGAGAACCCCATGCCAGCTACTTCACATCCTCCCTTCCCCAGTGCATCCTCCCTGCCAGCACTGAGCCAGCCCAGCACCTCCCAGGGGTTTGCTCCCTCAGTTTCTGCTGCAACTGGCAATTCCAATTTAGTGACTCAGGAATGTTTTGATCTCCCCATCCAATCCCATTATTCAGCAGGCCAGATCCACTGACCCAGAGCTCTACATAATACCCTGCTTGTAATTACTTGTAAATATCCCCCCTCCTTATTACATGATATTCACAATCCAAATAAAAGCAGAGAAGATAAAAGGACAGATGCTGGAAAAGGAATGAGAGAACTCAAAATCCACATCAGTGCATGACACCCTGTTCAACAACACACACAAGAAAGAAAGAAGTCTGTGAGGAATATAACTGTTTAAGAATCAGAAAATAGAGAAATGAGTATGAAAATTAGAAGAAAAGAAGATTAAAGAATTATAAAGATAAAAACAAGAAGCTACACAAATGCAAACTGAATTCAGCAACACATTAAAACTGGTAAGTTTTGTAACACAAAGGAAGAAATTCACTTGGGGAGGTTGCATGCTCTTCCAACCATTTTGCTCATAGCAAAACCAGCTCTTCCAGCCTTATTTCTCCTGCAAATTTGAATCCAATTTATATACTGTTGTAGCTTCCCCATATACTGGAACCATAAACAGGCTCAGCACCATTTCCTTCTCTAACCAAGAGACAGATACTGCCTTCTTCCAGAAATCAGACATGTTCTCAGCTCTACTGGACAAAAAGCATATGTATTTCTTCAGAACTCAAACCTCCTCTGAGAGATGGAGGAGAACCCTTTTTACAGAATAATTCTACTGGTAGAATTGTCCTCATCCTGCTCCTTATGTTGCTACCAGAAAGGGGAATTATCTAAGCATACGTTGCTCCATAATCCATCTTCATCATGTACAGGATAGCTTTATCAGGGTTAGCAAGTATTTAAAGAAACAAGGTTGCAGTTAAGGCAAATAAAATAAAGTAAGTCAATATACAAGATAGAAACTCCCAAGTCTTTATTTTCACACCCCTTCTTGATTACATGACTTGCTAAATAAATCATTACTGGAAAAACAATGTGAAAAAGGTGAAGAGACAGCAATCTGGCTAGCAAGTGCCTGAAGAAGACCACTACTATTTTAAAGCACACTTCTTCGCCCCATGCCTGTCTTGAAATAAAGATTTTTAACCTATTAATTGGAGCACTAACATTTTCCTATTTCATTAAAGCATCCAAGAGTGTTTTGGCATTGATATTTTTTTATATCACAGCACAAAAGCCTTTCCGCTGGATTTTGCTATTCAGTTTGTGACCTTTTGATAAAGATCATGTGAGAGATCTCATATCCATAAAAACATTCTGCTTTAACATATAAGCCCTGATGGAAAGCTGAGTATCCAGAGAATTAATGTAAATGCACACATCTCCCAGAAAAAAAGAACTTTACTGTGTCAAAATCCACCTGCCTTGGAAACAGAGGACAGGTCTCCTACACTGAAAGACTGTGATACTAAAAAATTCATTAAATTCTCTTGATTTCTTTTTAAAAAACATAAACACACAGCTTTTAAATAATTGAAATCTGGAACAATACCATTTTTCTGCTAAATTCAAGTCTAAACGAAGGTTAACATCCACCACAGCTGACTGCAAGGGAGGTTACACTGAAACTTGTGACAAACTTAACTACAGCGACAGTGTTGTTTCTCTAATGAGCTTAGCAGATTAAAATGTAACCATTTAAGTCTGATTGACCAACCTGTTATAAAGACTTGTGACCTTGTACCCTACACAAGAGTAAGATTCAAACCTACTGGTGGTTTTCCACATTAGGGAAGAAAATATGAAGTATTGGATTTGCATTTTCTATCCTCTCTCCTCAATTAAAATAATTACTTTAAAAACCTGGGAGGGGGGGTTAGTGGATTCCCTACTTAGGATTTCATTGCTCCTATTTAATCTTTCAGCAATATTGAATTATTGTTTATGACATCACAGTACTTTATGTGCAGAGTGCAAGTATCACAAACTGAACACGGCTATAAAAAAAAAACACATCTGCTTACTCAGTCAGTTAAAAATTCAGCAGCTCTGTTTGCTTTGTTCATTATTACTCTTAATTTTTCCTCCCTATAAATAGTTTTTGAATCACTGTGACTACTCACTGCAAGTTCACTAGAACAAATCATCCTACCCACAACATTCCCTGCTGTGGGTGGAGTGGTGCTGATGCCACTTCTTCTGGAGAAGAAGTACCTTAAACTTCTTCAAAGACATAAAGCCTCATTTCTGCTAAGTGGGTTGTATAAACTACATCAATAAAAAAACCCTCATATTGTTAATGATTATATCAATATAGCCTAACCTTTAAAATATAAAAGAACACTTGGAACAGAGGGGTCTACTCATATAAAAATGAGATTTATGCTATTATGTCACACCTGTAGGTAAGACAACTAAAGCCTTTTAAATAGGAATAAAAGAAGAAAAGAAGTCTATTGTCTTGTGTAAGAAAAGGTTGAGAAAATCATGTCAAAACATGAATCCCTTGATAGACTGTTACAAAAAGAGAATTTAAGGGGAGAACATCGATCCAAGCAGCCCCTTTTTACAGTACAGGAGGTTTTTGCTTGGTCAAAAAGAAGGAACAAAGTAAGGTTACAAAGTACAGCAAAAAAGCCAAATAAGCAGTTTGAGACACAAAAGGAACAGAAAGGAACACATCTTCCAAATTGCAACTTGGTTGGCAAAGGGCAAGAAAAAGATTTATCCAGAATTAACTTGGAAGGGCAGGGGAAGGTGGTTCCTCTCTGTGCTCACCAACAGCAGTAGGCATGGAGGGGAAAAAAGTTCATTCCTATTTTCTTTTCCAGAGGCAGATGAAAAGTTAAATGAGGGTTTCCCCATACACACAGTTTAAATAATATACAAGTATGGTCTTACAAACTGCAAAACAGATACCAAAATTATTGTACATCTAATTTGGTGTTAGAACTGTTTTGTCGTCAAATAAATACTATAAACACTCTTGGCAGTTTCAATCATGAGCAGTTTTTGCTAAAGACTTTGAAATTAATACTTTATTTTAATGAGTAAAAAAGCAAAAACGAAGACCATTTTATAGCAACAACTGAAGGCAATACTGGTATCTTCAGCCTGATCTAAAATGATCCACTCTGGTGTTCCCCTTTTGAGAAACTTCACCTATTTTCAGATTATTAATCTCTGCTCTTTAATGGTTGTCTCACACCAAGCACATAAATCTTCCACTTAAAAAGTTCTGCATAAAAAGGCAAAATAATCAGAATTGAACAGCAGAACTTACAAAGAATTTATATTTCCCAGAAACAACCACCCAGCCAGCTCAGGAACAGAAAAGCCAAAATGCCTTTATATGATTACCAGGAACCCAACGTCACTGCCTCTGTCAGAGCCTATTTCACAGGATACTAGGTTTTGTTCTAAAAATTAAGCTTATTTATTTAATAATACAGACAGAAAGTAAACTCCCCTGCCCCCCACTTTTACCTCTGGCATCCAATCAGGTCCTCCAGCCTAAGGTGATGCATAATTATTCAAGCAGCATATGTATCCACTCAGTTAAGTTCCAAAGGCTTTAGTTCCAGAGATTATTTCTTCTGCAAAGTTAAAAAATTAAGTATATCTAAAGATTCTCTCTTCTCCTAATTGCTCAGCTGGATTTCCCCAGTTTTTGTGGAAGGTGGGGAGGAGACTATTTGATTATTTCACTTCCTCACAGAAACTGAGCAATTTATGTTGTAAAAGATATTTTAGGCTTGAAAAAACAACCAAAATAAAAACAAAACAAATAAAACATTACCAGGAGCAAGGGGTGCTCTGATTAGAAGTGGGGCACAAGCTGTAGGTAAAACCCCTCTGACCACTGCAAGGGGTAAGCACAAACCCAAACAAATCAATACCCCCAGAGACTATCTCCAGGATATATATATATATAGATATAGATACAGATATATAGAAACAGATTATATAGATACAGATATATAGATATAGATATAGATAGATATATGTGTCATGGAAGGCATTCTTCACTTTATGCCACAGATTTCTCCCCTCTGGGTGGTGTCAGATGTTACAGAAAATGGTCTAAAAACCATGATGAAATGAGTTTCATACCTGCTCCATTCAAATCCCCAGCACATGGACATTCAGAAGCATGAAAGGAGCTAAAACCACAGAATTCCACAATAAAATCTGAACTGACCAGCACAGTTTGTATTACTCAAAATTTCTACTTGTTGTTTTGGCAGGAAAATACAACCAAGTTCCTTTAGAAGGCTGGGTGATGCCAGAGGTGATGCCTTCACTGCAAATATTTCAGTTTCTTCTCAGGTGAGTTAAACCAGAGCCCATGTCCAGGGACAAACACACAGTAAATCACAGGAGAAAGCACCTTGGGGTAGAGAATACATTTATTCCCTAGTGATCCCAAATTCATCCCTATGAATACAACGCTAATGTCACAATATTCTCATGATATCCCCAGAATGACACCCAGTATACCCCCTGCATGCCGGAGTCAGCTCTTTCAGCTACAAATACCCAAACAAATCACAGGGCTGGATTAAAAACAGCTTTAATTTAAACTGGCATTCTCTTACAGGAGACAAACTCTTTGGTATTTTCTAACCATACAGTGTGGTTTCACCAACAAAAAGATTTATTTTATACTACTCCCCCACAAACCATAACGATATTTATTTCCCCTGTTCTCTCACTCTGCATACATTTAATCTGCAGACTGCCTGATGAAGGATGTCCTCAGTTCCACCACTCAGTCTAGCAACAGTATTTCATGGCTGCTTAAAAAGAAAAAAACAAAGCCAGTCCATAATTTAGAAATAATAAGGCAACAAAGAATGTATTTGTCCTACTGATTTTCCCACTAACTCACTGATGATTTAATAAGAAAAGACACTGCTTGAATTTCAGACCATAGACTTAGCCTGAAAACCTGACACTTCAGGAAAAAACATGTTCAGATTTTATTTGTAACTGAGTTTTCTAACACTATAATTGGGTAAGAATTAGAACACATACAGATTTTATACAATAGGTTTTCAGACAGGAGTCACATTTCAGAGGGCTTAGAACCAAAAGGCCACTATTATACAGGGGCATCATTTAATCACTGCCATTCCCAAGGCCTTTCAGTTTCAGCACAAAGTAGGGAATTATCACATTTAGTCTTTTCCACCTAAATAACAGATAATAAAGTCAGAAAACTCTATGCATAGTTTTTGGCTGATGTTTTTATTCCTCCCTCTGATTTTCTCTAACACCAGAGCGTGACAGATGTCTCTTCACTCTGCCTGTACCCCTGATGTGATGCCATCAGTACAATGTTAAACCAGGGTCATTCCTCCATGTATTCCCCAAACCAAGGGTATGTCCTCCTGGAGCTCCTTAACCGGAACAAAATTAGCTGTAAAATAGCACCTTTCCTCATGTAGGGTTATTTAAAAATAATATTTTATACATCTATACATTTAAACAGCCTCAAAACAGCAAGAGTGAAAGGCATCACAGATCCTTTTTAACAGCAAGAAGGACTTAACTGGCCTTTATATGGGAAACATCAAAAAAACAAGTCACAGGAAGAAATGTGGTTTTAAGATAAGCTGCAGGAAACCAGGGTAAGGAGTTGTGCATTACAGGACAACCATAGGAGATGCTGGGTTTTCATCATCCAGGATGTTGCATCCAACGTATACTCCATGCCAGGCCAAATAACAAAGTCATGTTGGCTGCTGGCCCTGTTATCCAAAGCACTCAGGAAAAAAGTAAGGTAGGCTGGGGAAATTACCCTCTGCACCTTCCAAATACCTTCTGATTAATTCTGACTGCCTGGTTTTCTCAAGTCAATAGTGAAAAGCCAATGCTGTGCCAATTTAAAAGTTCAACAAGAATGAAGGGAGCGAGTGTGGAAATCAGGAACTTTGTAGGAAAAGAAAAAGTAAGACTTTATTAAGGAAAATAAATATTTTCACTAGTTACTGTCCAGACAAAAGCAATTCTATGGAACATGCATTTATTTTGCTCTGTGATAAAAATGGCCAACTCCAAGCAAGAATGTTATTTCCCAGCATTATCTTTAGAGCCCTCAGAAGTAGGGCTGACTGACCAATGATTTGTCAAACCAAACTTCAAAACAATAAAGCAAATTTTCTAAACAGAAGACATGCTTCAGACCCTATTTTTCCTTCACCACTCAGCAGAAGAACTCCAAGACACCTCAGAATTGTACAAGTGAATACAGCACTCTGTGTGACAGAGCTCAGTAGGCATCACATGGAAAATGTTCCTCAAGTTCTCAAAAAACAGCAACTCAGTGCTATCAGCAATTCACTGTTCTAACAGTAACTAAATCTAGCTTTTAAATTCAATTTAAAACAGAAATACTTCTGGTTAGAGCTTCCCAGAAACAGGTCACCTCAGGTTTCAGAGGATTTCATGGTCCCTTCCCTCCTCAAGAACAGCAGGTGAAGAGATACCAGGGAGTGATGGGAAGAGTGTAGGATCCAGGACCTCCAACCAAGGTCCCACCAACCACTCCAAATCTCTTCCCCAGCTCACTGCACCCACCAAGGGGCCCTGCCCAAAATGCCACACAGATCAAGTCAGGTGAGGTGTATCAGATGGGTCCAATGTGTCAGATCAAAGCTGTCATCAGTCTGACCTGGAACTGCATTGGGATAACTCCAGTCCCTGGTGGATGTGGACTAGAACAGATCTTAAAAAAAAACAAACCCAGCACTGCTTCAATTCCCTGTCCAGATGATTGCACAGGGATCCCATATGGCCTTTGTGAAAGCACACAAACACTTATTAATTTTATTCCCCTTCCACCTGCTTTTATCACAATGTCACATGGCTCCCAAAGGCGACTGCAGTCCAGACTCTGAACAGGATCTTACACATCCCATTTTGTCTGCTCATTCCCCTTCCTGTGCTTCTATCAGAGGCAAGAGCATCAGCTTCCATGATGACCTTTGAACTACAGAGAAGAAAAATTAAGACATTACTTAAAATATTTTTAACGATAATCTCTTACCCTCAGGAAACTCCAGAAGCAACCTGTAATTACAAATATCTCATCTGATGGGGCCTAGCCTTGGTAGAATTTCCTGCACCTGGCACATCACATTCAAGATTACGGCAGATATTACCACTAGAAACTGCCCACAACATCTGGAGTTTAGATCCCAAGTTCCCCTCCTCTCTACAAGCAGCTTCAAACCTAATTACATGTTTCCAGTAAATGTCCCTAAATCCCCAAGACATGAGATGCAGATTCGTAAAGAAAATTCTCCGACAACTGACCCAGGCAAAGGCCTACATAAATAAAACTGCACAGCGACAGAAAAACCTGCTAAGATATAAAATAAGTAATGGCAGATGGGATGGAAAAGAATATTTTCATTTGAAGTACAGCCAAAAACATTAAAGACATAAAAGGGGAAATGCAAAGAGAAGACCTCTGTGAGTTTCTGCTTTCTGGAACTGCATAACAAGTCACTGTAATGACATCAGAGAACTCTGGACTTCTCCCTTCCCGGCTACAAATGAGCAATCGTTCTGTACATTCACTTTTCTACAGATTGTTCCTTAAAAGTCGAAAAGGTTCCAGAATCCCTGACACCGAACACAACTTTAGTAAGACCCAGATGAAACCAAGGAAGGACTGTGAAGTTCTCTGTGACCAAAGCAGAAGCAGGACTTTTAAAACAGTTCCTGACAGACATATAAAGAAATAATCTCAGAGAGAAGAGGAAGTCCCAAAGTCAGGAGGGGAAAATGTGGGGTGCTGGTGGAGCTCTGGTTTGAGCTTTTCTGTCACTGGTCTGAGATACTGCCTGTCATTGCAACAACTGAACTGCTTACTTGCATCATTCATTGGTCAGAAGCCATCACCACAAAAATACCAGTTAATGAATGCAGACTTGTGTCACAAAACAGAAAAAAAGGTTCCTTAGTGATGCTTTGGTAACAGGTAACCAAATGCCACTGGGTTGTTTGCTCAACCATTCGCCCAACAAAGTTTAGATGATGGCACTGAAGTATATTAAAAAGAGAAACAAATAAAGAGCCCCAGTCTTCCACTGAGAAACTCTATTCTCATTTACAAAACCCTTGAGCAGATTATGAAAGAGGAGATGGCAGCTGCTAATTCAACTTGGGCCTAGAGGACTCATTCTGTTTGCACCCCTGTGTACCACAAACCTTCAATTTTCTCCTTTCAGTACTTGCACAAGAAGATGAAAAACTTGCACCCAGAGGAAAAAGACACTTAAATTTTACTGAATTTGGCCCTACAACATACTGGCACTGAAAACACTTCACCATTAATGAAAGAGGCAGAAAAAGGCTTTAAAAAGGCACATTTCAGTGCAATGTAGATACAAGATAAGTGGAAATAGGAGGAGTTGCTAGGACATAAGAAATTTTAACATATGCTAAAACAATCTTATTCATGTTCTCCCAATTAAAAAAACAATGTATCACCAATGCATTAAAACCTCATAATTAATGTCACTAATTAGAATTAAGTATTCTATGCAGAAAAAAAATGGTAACCCTTTTTATTGGCTACCATCACTTTATTAAAAACATTTAAGCAATCTTTTGAGGCACCTTCTGGAACATTGGTCTTTCTATCAGTTTGCATGGCCTGAAATAGGAAGTAAAGTGCCTCTGAAGGTAAAATATGTCCTTTCCAACAACTGTGCCTCATATGTTTTTATTGATTAAGACAATATTTCAACTAAGGAAATCCTAAGTAGCACAACATTCAAACTCCTTTCTTTCAAGACCGAAAGCAGCCACTGGCTAACCAACCACCATCACCACAGAGTACCAGTACTGCTTAATTCAAACTAGTTCAATTATCAGACCACCTGGAAAACAACTTCTTCAGGTTAAAAGAAACAGTGCAGTTCTTCACTTTGGTCCTGGGCATTGGTGACATTCCTCATCCCTCCCTCTGGATTCTGTAATGACCCAACTGTCCCAAGGCCCAGGTGGCCACAACTGAGACAGGGGACAGGCTCACCGCAGGAGTCTGTGCCATCTGTTGAGAAGGTGGGGATCACCCCACTGAACCCCCAAGCCGCACACTCCTGCTCCTGGAAAACATCCTTTACCTCAGGCCAGTGGAGAGAGACACAAGATCCTCATCTTCCCAGGCAGAGGCAAAGCCAAACAAAGAGGACTTGCACAGCTCAAGAGCAAACTGTGAGGGAAATCAGTTCATGTATTAAAACTACCTTAAATTAATCCCTGTTTGTAGTTTGACAGGAGAGCAGTGAAGTTGCCAGCAGATGCCAGTTTGCATGCTCTGGGGAGGTACTGGAGTGCTCAGTCAGGGTATAAGGTCTGCAGAAAAGTTCTGGCAATCCATTTCCAGACATACTGAAAAATATTTTGATCTGGTTATTAACATTAACGATACTTAAAAAAATATTGCAAACTGGCAAACTGATATGAGGGAAATATGGCAAATATCAGAGGCCACTTACAGCACCGTTGTTCTAAGTCAAGTCATTCAATGGATAGACAGGATTTGCTGAAGACCCTTCCAGCCTTCAGTTGTGCCTGCTTTCCCAGAGAGGATATTCTGGCAACTGAGTTCATAAATTCAAAAAACAGAGTCAGAACAGCAATTTTTATATTTGACCTAAAACATGGTTTCTTAAGTAATCCAATTAGACTTCCATGCATATTCCCTGCCACACTGTTTAACACAAACAAAAGTTCTCCTTGAAGCTCACCACAAAAGAACTACAATGAATAACAGCATCAGTACTGACAACCATCCCCTTCCAAACACAGAACCTGTGAGGGCAAGGGGTCTCAGCATCAATGCTCGTGCTGCCAGGCTCATGGAATCCCACACTGCTTCGGTTTGGAAGGGACCTTGCAGACCACTTAGTTCCATTTCCCTACCATGGGCAGGGACACCTTCCACTATCCCAGGCTACTCCAATCCAGCCTGGACTTGAACACTTCAGGAATGGAGCAGCCACAGCTTCTCTGGGCAGCCTGTGCCAGGGCATCACCATTCTTTCTCTCCGGGAAGAATTCTTCCCTAGTATCCAAGCTAACCCTGTCCTCTGTCACTGAAGCCATTCGCCCTTGTCCTGTCACTTCAGGGGCTGGAGTTACTTAGATACTGGAAGGGGCTCTAAGGTCTTCCTGGAGCTTTCTCTTCTCCAGGCTGTACAACCCCAACTGTCAGTTTGTCTCCATAGCAGAGCTGCTCCAGCCCTGGGAGCATCTTCATGCCCTGCTCTGGACTCTCTCCAGCATGGAAGTTCTTAAGTCATACTCTGGTACTGCTCCATGTTTTCCGAAGTATGAGGATCCAAACTCCCTCACTGACTCCATGGATGCCCTTCACGCAGCATGGTGAGAACGGCATGAGAAGCCTGTCCATACCACAGCTGCATTCCAACCCCTGTTCCCATCATCTGTTGCAGAGCAAGCCTCTGGCAGGCTCCAATCATCCTGGGCAACCTCCCTGGTGAAGCCAGGTCAGTGATGTTCCACCAGGTCCACAATGTCAGCCACAAACCGAATCAACTGCCTACAACCCACTGCAAACCGGGACAGGCTACCAAGACAGCAGGAGGTGGATCCTTGGGCACTGGGAAAGACCGAAACGGTGTTCATACTTCCTAGGAATAATCAACACTACAAGTCTACACTAGGAGATGTGCTACAAAACATTACTTTTTTCAGGCATTCACTGACAAAATATTGTTAAATATAACAGACAGATACCCTGAGAAGGAGGAGAACCTTCCACTTGAATCTCCAGCCTGCAATCTATCAATGCAACACACCCCAAATTTAGGAGGAACATGACCATGTTGCAGCATCTCCCCTTCCATTTAAATGCTGAGGACAATCCCTAAGATGAAATAAATGAGGGAGAGAGAAGTATTTATTTATGCTTACAAAAAGCTGTTTGGCTGAAAATCCCATCTCCAAAGCCTGACTTCTCCACAAAGCAGATTCTGCACTGCCAGCAACATGACGAATTTCTCCAAAGCCCTTAGAGCATGGCGAGAAAACCACAGGAAGCTGCTCAATAAAAATAAACTTCTTTTCATCTTACACTCTATATATTAATGTCAATTTCTCTTCCACTTCAGCTTCTGTTTCCCTTCTTTTCTCCCTCCCAGGGTATAGCAGACTTGATTTATTAGAGCTAATTCATTAAAGCAAATTAATTTGGCATCTATTTCTCAGGATCCCTTAGTCAGATTAGGATTCCATCATATTCTATCAAAAGCAAACAAATGCAAACACTGATCCTAAGCAACCTGAAACCAACAGATGCTTGAGAAGCTGAAAATGCCTCTAATGAAACTGCAGTCAAAAGAATAAATTCCACTTCAAGGAGGTTGCTAAAATTCAAGAATTTAAATAGGTCCAATCCTGACGCATTTCCAAAGGAAATCCTTGCAGCTCTGCATACTTTGGAGAGCTTAATTTACCCAGAGAAATGGGTGAACCACCACTGCTCAGCCACTGGGTGACTGCGGCCTGCAAGTTTTTTGCTTCAAAAGCAGCAAACTAACACAGTATTTAAGCACACACACAGCATTTCCCTTTCCTGATGATAAGCTGGCACAAGGCAAACATCAGCAGGGAAAATTAGATTATTGCACACCGGTCCGAGACAATGTACCAAATTTATGCTTTTTTTTTTTTAAGCCTTACCGCAGCACAGACAGCTCAACAGCAATGTCTCACAGTGCACGAAAATTAACACCCCAATAAAAATAAAGGTAGAAAAGATAAAACCATTTGGCTTTCCCTCTTATGTCAGACAGGATGGCCTTCACCTTGCTCCCCAGGGAGCACTGGCTCCATCAGTGCCCACTCTCCACTAATAAACTCAAGGCTTTGTGTCACTGGTGTGGAACAGTCAGGTATTGATACAGCACAAAAGCAGGAGCAAGGCGCTATCAGGGAATCCGCTGTCTCCGTTCGGTCCAGTTGCATTCCATATCTCCAGAATTACCTGACCGGAATTCTTAATTTGAGAGCCAGAAGAGACTGCACGAATAAACAGAAATATGCTGCCTTTGCAAGTTTCACGTTGTAAAGGCTGGATTTGCTTCCCGCTGCTGGTACGTCATTCATTAAGCACTTCATCAGCCAAGCGGCTACTAATTATTTCGATAAAAATTAAGCAGGATAATGTAAGGAAAGGGAAAGGAAAATCACCCCGGCTTCTGGAGCGAGCCAGAGTGATTCACGGCTCCCACACACAGAGATGACTTTCATTTGGAATTCACCTTCCCAGGCCTTTTGTTCGGGGCTTTTCCCCCCTGCTCCGAGGAGTGGGGGGGGCGCGGGACCCGCACCGCCACCGGGGACCGGGGCGGGGGGATCCCGGGGCGGGGGGGTTCCTGGGGCGGGGATGCTCGGCGGGCGATGCCCCCGGGCAGGAAGATACCGGCGGGCAGGAAGATACCGGCGGGCACATCCCACCCTCCCCCGGTCCTCCCGCCTCCCCGCGCCCCCCCCCGCCCCCGCCACCAGCTCCATCTTGGCCTCCGCCCGCGGCCCGGCCCCGCCGCGCTCACCTGCGGCCCGCGGGCGGGCAGGGGCCGCGCAGCCCCGGGCGGGCGGGGGCGGCCCCGCGGGGCGGGGGCGGTTCCTCGGGGCCTCGCGCGGGGCCCGCTCACGGCGGCGCGCGCTCCGCCCTCAGCGCCGGTGCCGCCGCCGCCGCCAGACACCGACCGGGACCCGGCCACGGGAGGGGGCGGCGCCGGCGCACTGCGCATGCGCGTTCCAGACACGCAGCGCCCCCGCCGCGCGCTCGGGCACGCGGCCGCAGCGCCGGGAGCGCGCGGGGGGATCCCGACGGGAATGGAGGAGGAGGGGGAAGGATGAGGGAAAAGCGGGAGGGGGAGCGGCAAAAACGGAACTTCCCTGACCGGGAATCGAACCCGGGCCGCGGCGGTGAGAGCGCCGAATCCTAACCACTAGACCACCAGGGAGCGATACAAAGACTCTTCGCTCGCCTTACTTGACTCACTGCCTCTGCGGTCGACCAGGGACAGTGCTGCCGGAGTTTGGGCTGCGGTGGGACCGGGAACTGCAGTACCGGGACCGGGGCTGCCATCCATCACGGGAGCCTGTGCCTGTGGTACAGGGACCGGGATCTGCAGTGGGATTGGCGGCTGCGGCACAAGGATCAGTGGGGCCGGGGGCTGCAGCTCCCCGCAGGAGTTGGTGACCGTGGCACAGGGAGCACTGGGCCCGGGGCTGTGACACGGGGATCTGTGGGGCTGGGGACAGAGGTGCAGGGCCTGCAGTCAGGCCGGGACAGTGGAGGAGCCGGAGGCTTGGGCTGCAGAGAACACCCTCAGGACATCACCCGTGGCTGCAGGCCAGAGGGTTCACCACCTTTAGGGCACTGTCCGGGCACACAGCCCCCTGCCCACACCCCAGCCCCAGTTCTAAGTGTGCTTTGGGCAACACCTTCACCCTTGCCCCTGTTCCGAGAATCCCATCCTGCCACCCCTCCCAACCAGCCTCACCTTGGGGTCCTCAGGAGCTCACTGCAGAGCCAGTTCCCTTTAACGAAAATGAGTGGTTACAATTAGAGAAGAAGAGGTTTTTAAGCTCATGAGTCTGTTTTCCCCAGTTGCTCAAGTTTCCTGGCACTCCTGGCTGTTCCCTGGGAAACATGGCTATTTCCCAGTGTTGGGTAAAAGCACAATTTCCACATATCCAGTGCATCCTGGAGCAGGTGACCCTGGAATGGTGACCTCAGGAACACTGAGTTATCCCTCCCATCACTCTGGCATGGCCCTGCTGGTGGCTTCTCCATGAGGCTCTAATGGCCTTTCCCGTCTGCTGCCTCTGACTCACGTTTTAAAGGGATGAATGATGATGGATCCTATTTGCCAACAGAGTCATCACAATGAATCACACACCCACACCCTCTCCTCACTCCAGCTCCATCCCCAGCCTGGCTCGTGCACCTTTCCCCATCCAAAACACCAGCTACTTGCAAGGCTCCCCAGCACTGACCTTGGATCTCACACAGAATCTGCACCCAAGAAGGGATGCTGAGCCCACCCCAGCACCCAGAGGGGTGCAGCAAGTGGGCCCAGGCTGGCAGCCCCTGGCCAGCGTTTGGCTCTGGGCACAGCTCACTCAGCCGGGATGAGCACAGGCTCCCACTGCTGGAGTGGTTGTCCAATCCCTCAGATCAAACATGTTAAATTCCTTAAGAAGCACTTGCCGTGGTTGTGGCTGAGGGTTGGGACATGGTGCCAGCAGGGAAAAGTGGCTCCTTCCTGCTTTCTGCAGTTAGTTAGTTTTCAATTTCGCTGTTTTATCTGCTTTGAGGGATGGAGCCATCTGCCCTCCCCTCACCTCAGCCTGGGTGCTTCCAGTCTCTCCTCCAGGATCAGGTCTCATACTAACCCCTCTGTCCTTAGCCCTGCTTGGAGAGATGTAGTTTTACCTATTGAAGTGATGTAGGAAAAATACCCCCAACCTTCAAAACAAATACCCAAACCTACAAAACCAAAACCAAACCCAAACCCTCGCCACCAGATGTCTCAAGCCTAACTGGGCATCCTTCCTCTGCAAACAGCACACTGACGTTCTCTGCTGGCCTCTCCACGACCTATTTGCCTGCTCTGCACTGCCCTTTTAAACTTTGAGACAGCAGCTCCCAGTTCCAGCCGTCCATCCACAATTCCCCCAGTGCCACACTGTTGTGAAGCCAGAGCTTCCATGGAGGTGACTGACTTCCCTGAGGAATCATACTGTCAAGCCACGCCAGCACCACAGCTGCAGCTTTTCCACATTAGAAATTTCTCCAGCCTCAGCTCCCACTGCCAAGGTTACTGCTGGGACTGCAGTCCCACGCTCCCAGCTCAGGAAAACCGTGTGAAGGAGTTTGGAATTCACCTGCAGCACCAGCAATGGAGTTTGCAGCTCCCCAGCCCAGAGCACAGGAAGAGGCCAGATAACAGCTTGGGAACAGTGTCCAGTATCTTGGAAAGGAAACTGTAAATATTATTTAGTACATTCCTTCATAAGAGAGCAGCAGACAAGCCAGAGGGATAGGATGGAATATATCACTTGCTTCTCACCTCAAGCTACTGCAGGCAGTTGGTATTTACCTGACGAATTCATAGCATGCACTAAAGAGAGAATTTCAGTGCTGTTAGAACAAGACAAAGACATTCACCCCATTTTCTCACAAAGGAATTCTTTATTGACAGTTTTCTTCAGTCTTTGTCTTAAAGAGAAACAGTTCCAAACCCAAGCTCCTGCAGTCCCCATTTCACTGGCTCTGCTCCTCACAGGAAGGCCAGTTCCAGTCAAACAAGGAATGCACATGAACGACACTCTACACTCCACCTATGGCCTAGTACATCTGCCCACTAACATCTCATCCCATGTCCCCAGGTCTGCAGAGGGAGGGAAGCAGGGGTGGGGGAAATGGAGATTAATCAAATCAGTGTCAAAACTTGCTTCTCTAAAGGGTCAGAGGCAGTTCAGTCCCTCCGGGGTGATAAACCACTAAAACTACCAGATATGTACATAAGTTTAAAGACCTGAGTAAGTCCCACTTCGCCTCTAAGGCACAGAATTGCTCACTCTAGGTATTTCTATGTGGAGGCACCTTGCCTAGAATAAAATCAGGCCTCTAGGAGAAAACTTGGAATTTGTCAGCTCCTGAGCAATGAAGTTGGACATCAAAAGAGCAAAACATCCAGCCCCTGGAGGGACTGGGTGAGCTCCATGACTCTGCCCGTTTTTTGTAAACCAAAATTAGAGCTGGGGCTTTCAACTGAGAAACCCATCCAGTCACAGCCAGATGTACCAGCTGGAGGAGCCCTCGGAGAGCAGAGCAGAGTCCCTCCAGTGGTATCCATATTCCAGCCTTCAGAAATTCCTCCTCCGAGAACGAAGGGATAAGCCGAGAAGGGAGAAGCAAGTTTCATACACTCGGGAAACAGAGTGCACCACTGAATTTAACACAAGAACTGGCTTTATAAACATGCTGCTATGACTGCATAATGCAAAACTCCAGTGCTCAACAACCAGCTTTAGAACCCTTGCAGTCTTCTCTACAGAAAATAAATCATAAACAAGTAAAGCATAAATGATGTAAGGCTTTGCAATTCAGCTTCAGAGTCCAAGGGAGCATTGCCCTAATATGCCAAAGCTTTTTTTTTTTTGTTTTTAAGCTTTATTTCTTTAAAGTTCATTGCATTTAAAAATAAAGATTCTTAGTTTTGTTAAAGCTAGAGCATTAGTGTAACAACGAGGCAGCTGCTAAGCGAAGTTTACCTTTTAGAAACCCAGAAAAAACCCCAACTGTTTAACCCCATCTACCTAACAGCTCCAATGAGAGCCAGAGAAAACAGTAACAGGAGAAGCCTGGGAGCTCCCAGAGTAGCCTACACAGAGAACAGAGCCAGAAGCTGAAGCTAAGGTGCCCATGCACTTGGCTTCTCCAGTTACTGCCCTCCTCATGCTGCTCAGGGCCATGTATCTGCTCCAAGCTATGTCAGACAAGGGAAAACTGTTTTCATCCACAGAAGTGGCATTTCTGAGCTACTTTAAGGAAACTCCAGCTTACATGCTCTCCTAAAAGGACAGCAGTGATACATTTAATCTACAAACTTTAGTGTAAAATATTATTTGTGTACAAAACTTTGCATTCTCTTTATTTGACTTGGATCCAGCAGCAGTGTCTATGAATGAAGGATGGATCTCTCCAGACTGGCGCTCAGCCCCTTCTTGGATTCACATGTTGTTGCTGTGGTGAAGGTCTGGGAGGGAGGGGGCTCTTCCAGTTGTGCACAGCTGTGCAAAGCCACATCCAGGTCTAGAAGGGAGTGTTGTCTTGTGGAGGCTTGTCCCCAGCTCCAGACGGGGAGTGGAGGCCGTCAGTGCTGTTCTCCCTGCTGCCCACCACTCGGGACTGGAAGGAGAGAAGAGAGTGAGGACAACACGAAAGCAGCACTGGGAATACCAAGTCAATTCCCCCTTGTCGAGGTCACCTACTGTAGCCAAGACTTCACATATCTGAGAGGCCATTTGCCCGAATACTAGTCTACAAGAAAAACATTGCAGAAATTAAAGTTTCTGCACAAGGCTTCACACTCTGTGTTTACAAGACAAAGCAGACTGTTACCTTTATGGTCCCAACTCTATCTTCAAAGGACTTGAAGGTTGCAGAATTCCTTGAAGAAAGAAGAGAGGAGAAAAAAAAAAAAAACAACAAATCAAGACAAGTTAGTTCTTAACTATATCAAATGGCACAGTGCAACTGGGCTCTGTGGCCATTCCCCTGCAATGACACCATCACCCAGAACATTTCCAGCTCCTCACAGCCTTTGGCACAAATCTCTCAGGCACACCAGGCAAGAACACCACATCCAAACTTTGACGGAAAACATTTATACCACGTGCAGTCCACTCAATTGCTCAAGCTAAAATGTTGAGAGAAACAAGTCCTAGTTCACTGGGGAATCAAAGCACAGTTAAGTAGAGAAGAAAACTCTTAGCTTTAAAAAACTCCCAACTAAAAACATTTTGTTTTAAACAGTGGAAAGGGAAAGCTGAGAAAGGTTTAAAACAAAGGCTTCAGTTTCCTGAATCACATCCCATGGGGAGGAAGGGGAAGGGCCATGTACCTGCACCTATCAGCAGCTTTATTTCTACAGGGGTGATCATTTGCATCAGGAAATGCTCAGTAATATCACAGTGTAATAAATTAATCAGAGCATTTCATATTTCTAGCAAAGAAAACCAGGTCACTTGTTTGACAACCCAACAAGCTGCTTCACTGGCGAAGGATTTCAGGGAATGCTCTGTACTGAGCTTCCAGACCAGGCAATTACTCATAGAGCTGCTCCCCCGGGCCAGGCTGCAGGAGCGCTGAGAGATGACTCGCCTCATCTCAGTTATTTTTGTTCCAAGGAATTGCTTTAGATTTGCAGCCATAAAACAATCTCTGTTGATCTAGAAAGAGGAGGATGAACAGAGAGAATTCTGTGGGCCTTGTCCAGCCCTGGCAGTCATTTCTCCTGCAAGGAGATCACCACCAACAGCAATGTGAGGGAAGGCCGAGGAGAGGGTTCCCATGAGGATTCACCTTGGTATCAGCAATGGCTGTGCAGCACATTGTGGCAGAACTGTAATCCTGCCCTTCAGGGACCTCTGAAACCTGCAAACTTCAACCAGACTTTGATACAAGTGAAACACTGCACTTAGTCCAAGAAAAGACAGGTGCTAATGACCTTAAGAGCTATTAAAAAACCCTTTAAACAGACAAACTGCAGGCTGTGGTTAATCCACGCTCAGAGAGAAACCTGCTCGAGAAAGGAGCCATTTGTCCAAGTCAGACCAAACCCCCCAGCAGTGATGGAGGCAGCTGTCCTCCCCCAGCCCCACTCAGGAGACACAGGCTACATTACCTCATGGCTGGCATACTTATCGAGTGGCGGATGGAGTAGCCGCTGCTCGGAAGCATTTGGGACAAGGAGGAAAAAGTTAACGACAATTTGACACCGTGCAAAAGCAGCCTAACCCCAGGTTTGAAGCACTCACTGTCCACACACAGGCTGCTGTGGACAACCCAAGTGGTAGGAGCCAGCCCTCTCTCCCCTTATTTAACAGCTGCTGCCCCAAATGTAGTTTTCCAGACGCAGGATAGCCAGTATTTCACTGCAACTGTGATACAGAAGTCAGTCCCAGGCCATTGGTTCGTGGTAGATTTCTCAATCTGTGTCAAAAGTTTAGGCAAGGCTTAAATAACCAGCTTCCCCTTTAAGGTCTGCAAAGGTCTGGCACAGAAACAAATGCTCTTTTAGAGCCTTGAAGAGTATCTTACCTAAGGGAATGTGAGATGGAGTGAGCCCTGGGAGAGGCCATGGGCAGCAGAGAGAAAAAGGAAGGAATGGTCAGAAACTTGCGCAGAGCTCAACACCAAACCCAGGGACACGGTCACAGAATCATGGGACAGCAAAGTCAACTACCCAGGAGGAAGCTTCTCAAAATAAATCACAGGAGCAAGCAAAAAAAAAAATGCTTTTCATTAACTCCAGACAAGCTAAAATGTTTCTCAAAGAGCAATAACAGCACCTACATCAACTTAGAACCCAGCTGGGGAGGGGAAGGAGTAGATGTGCAACAGCAAACCAAAACATTTTACCTACCCCTACCCATTGCTTTCACATGTTTTATTTAAACACTTTTTTCTAAACTGAAGGTTTTAACAAGCACCAGCTATATTGGTAGAGATACCTCCTTCCCCCATTTCCCCCTGTGGTCTCTCATACAAAGACAGCATTGCTCAGACTTCTGGTGAGGACTTGAGTAAGGGCAACCTGCAATGGATACCTGCACACGTTATCTTGCCAAGCCTGCAAATCTCAAAGTTACAGTTCAGAGAACAAATGCACTGCAGGTTAATAAAGATGAGATTAAAGGTATCATCTTTACCCTGTAACTTGGTTGCCCATTTTTAGGATGAGGTTTTGCAGTGCAGTAGCATCTCAGCAGTCTGAAACAACAGACTGAGGTTTCCTACTTTTATTAGGAAGATTACCAGGACACTCTAAAGGAGCTTCTCCTGCCAGAGCAGTGTTTTATTCCACTTAAATGTAATTTTTGTCTCTGCAGCAGGAAGCAGTCATGGCAAGCTGGATGTGAAGTATTTGGCAAGGAGTCCAAGGGCTTTTCCTGACAGCCAGAGCGAAGATGTTGGGCTCTGTGGTTTCATTTCCTCATATATCCAAGTCAGCTCTTTGGCAGGGCAGATGCCTTGAAATGCTGCCTTTGCATGTGAAATAAATTAACTTTCTACTTACTCTTGCTTAAAGGAGAACAACACAGATAACACATCCATGCACCATGCTGCTCCATACGGAATACCACAAGCACCAGTTCCTTGCTCAGTATCTTGGGCTGGACCTAGCAGTAACCCTTTTCCTCCTTCCATAAGGACTGAAAGTTGACATAAATTCCAGAATCTGCAGGCATTTTGGGTTCAGGCTAACATTTCATAATGAATTTGCTCGCAGCATTATGTACAGCAGCAAATTTCATCAGACACCATCAAGTGCACAGGTGGACACAAACCCACAAAGCAATAAAAAAGAAAACACTTCTAATTTTGCACTTTACTGGAATCAGTAAAATGCAGGAACAGAATGTCTAAAAGCCAATTTACTTTTTAACTGTAGGTGGAGATAACAGAGACATCTGAACAGGCCAAGATTTGAAAAAATCCCACCCACTAAGGAACATTTCCTCCCCTCAGAGCAATCCAGTAGAGCATTAATGCAGCGAGCACACGGTTACAGCATTACCTTCCCAAGGTTACCATCCACATAGCAAAATTATTTTGACCAGAATAAGACAGCAAGTCTAAAGATTTAACATGTTACTTGTATTAACATGTTACTTGTATTTAAAAACAATTTGGTCCAAGTATTTTTAATGGAATTCAGGCCCACACCCTTGGTGCATCAGAGGCTCTGTCCCATTCATCAGGCCTTCCTTGCATTTATCAGCTGGTGAAGGCTGACTAAACAAGGAAATCCCCTCTGTTATCTCAACACTTCCAGTGCTGGAAAATAAACTCGCTTTACAAGTGAATTTGTAGTGTAAGAAGGAAAAAAACCAGATTACAGTAATGGAGGTCAGTGTAGGCTACAAGGCCTGTAAGATTCTCTGGGAACAGAGATCGTCCTGCTAGTTCAGAGCAGTGATCACAGCAATACAACAGACTTCACTCCTCATCAGCTCTGATCACACATCAGAACACCAGAGTTCACCTGGCAAGGGTGAAAAGTGGGACAGCTCCTGCAAAACCTTATGCTCAGAGTTAAACCTTCTTCAGTATCAGAAATAGGAAGACTTGGATGCAGCACAGGAGAGAGAAGTCTGTTTATATATGCAGAGAAAAACTGAAAGTCTTAAAAAAAAAATCATTACTGTGTTCCCCCACAGGGCCACATATACAAATCCCACTGAAATAACTTTGGCAGGGATTCCCAAGTGATAAGGCAGAAGCTGCCTCTATTTCATAACACCTCACCCAATGTATTAGACATAAAAAGGAATGCAGATGTTGAAGCTGAGAAAAACCATTGCTGCAAAGGCCTGGCTCGTGCCTGGGCCATCTGATTATGTGGCCAGTTGTGACAGTGACTGTGCCAGGCCAGCTCTGCCACCAGGAGAGCATCCCAGTATCCTCTCCCTCCATCACCTGCTCCTGGGATAGCACAAACATTTCAACAGCTGCATGACCTGCATTCTCCCAACTCAAAAACAACAGGCAGGACCTAGCCTGCCAAAACAGCTTCTGCATGTCGCAACCCTGGTTCAGGAGTTCCCCAGGTCCCAAAAAAAGCACAGCTCCCATTCCTTTCCTGCAACAGCCTGGCCAGACTGCAGAAACCAGGCCCCAAATTCACTTATCAGTTTGGCAAAATGTGTTCTCACCACATCTTGTGCCAGTATCCGTAATCTGCTGTGATTACATGAAAGTCCCTTTTTCCAGCAGCTAGGGAGTTTCCAGGAAAGAAAAGTTACAACTTGAATGCTGGAAAGGGTAGGAAGCTAGCTAGTCCTCTGCCAAATTCAGAGATGTGAGCTACTGAAAACACCAAAAAATACCCTCCAGGAACACAGTAACTAACTCACTGAGGACAGAACCAGAATACATCAGTACTATGTGATCAGAGGCCAACAAGTTCTTACCACTCGGATACTCCCAGCCACAGTGGAATAGGAAATTCCCTACAAAGAATGACAGCTACCCATTCAATCCAAGGTCTGAGACAGCATGTTAAATCCAAGATCTAAAAATCCTTCCTTAGTAACATAGACAGGCTGTACATCCAGAATTAGCTTTCAAATCTAAGAAAAACATCATGAAGGGATTCTGCATGAAAAATGTGGATGTTATCATTAGTGGGTAAGAAATCTTGGGCTTAAAGTACTGAGGATAAATCACAAATTCTAACCTTGGGCTTTGTATAGCTGAGAAACTCACAGAGCAAGAACCTCAACCAGGAGAATCTCTTGCCACTTTTAAAGTTTAAATTTGCAATTGTTTTAGTGGTCATCTGGTTAAAGAATGGAGATAAACCCCAACCACAGAACAAAATTTTAATGTTGTCATAATCTTCTGAATCAATTGATATTTTCCAACCAACATGACATAACTGTGCCTGGAAGACATGCTGCCCTTCTCCACAGAATGTCAACACCCAGGGCTTGAAACCACATGGAATGCAGCAAACAGACTCTTCCCTTTTTGTTTTTAATCATAACAGAACACAGGAGGGATGACCCCTCTCTAATCCAAAGCAGTTACACTGAGAAAACACACCTCCATAATCCAGCAAGAAATGGAAAAGAGAAATTTTAATTCTAATTTCTTACATATGACATAAAAGCTGCAGTGAATCCACACAGCAGTAAAACGGGGAAGGCTGCTAAAAATGTTTGGTCGGTTCTCCTAAACCAAACCAAACTTAAATGCCTTAGAACAGGCTTATCCCCTCAGTAAGTCTTCAATAAGAGTTCAATCTGTCCTAAACTACAATGCACAGGGCCACACAGAAGGTGGCAGTCCATCAACAGTAACATGCTGCCAAATAAGCAGAAAAATGGAAGAAAGCCTAGTTATTGTCTAAAGCCCCATTCCTGTTTGAAACCAAGATCAAAGCCCCAGAATGCAAAGCAGAAATCTTACCTCATGTCACCAAGCTTCCTGCTGATAACAGAACCTACATTGGAAAGGGCTGCTGAAGTCTTCTGTCCTGCCTGGGAAAGGGTTTCCTGGGTCTTCTTATAACTACACAGAAAAAAATCATAAATTGAACGAACATGTTGGATCCAAAAGTGTCCCCATTTTGAAAAAGGACCCCATATTAAAGGAAAGAAGCTGGGTTAGTGAGCTGCACTGACTTCACTGAAAGAGCCATTTCCACATTTGCATATATTCAAATATTTGAAGCTTTACAAAAGCAGCAAGTGTAGGATTAACCTTTCCATACACTCACCTTATACTTTTGATATACGGTCGTATGTTTTTAAATCTAACAAAGATCTGCTAAAAACCAAAGCAAATTTCCACATGGAAGCTCTAACACCACAGCACCGTAGCCTAATTGCTCTGCAACCATATTTCCATGTCCTGAAGAAAATAAATCTAGGAACCTATTCCATATTATCCTTTCAGCCTTGAGGAAGCCATAGGATTTGCTGTGGCATTATGTTTTGGAGGAAAGAGGCAATAAGCAAGACCATCATCACCATACAGAAAAGAAATGCAGGAATTAGCATTAGCTCTACAGCAGCAGTTTAGAAATAAATAGAGAAGTTTCCTATCAGTTACCATTAACCACAATAGGTAAGAAGTCTGACAGCTTTTATTTGTCAGCTGATTATCTGAGTTTATACCTGAGCTGGAGACACTCAAGAACCTTTGTTTCCTTCAGATGAGACTAATCTCAGGAACAAAGATTCTTTGTGTCACTTTCATTAATTCATTCTCTCTAAACTACTCTACAGTTGATGATTTATGTCATTCTTCAGACTACAAAGAAAAGTCTCAGGCTGGGAAAAAAGTTGAACATTTTAAGCTTTTCTTATTCCAAATATTTCAGCTTGAGATTATTTTTTTGCCTGATGAGGACATTTAGTAGAAGGGCATTACAAACAGCCTAATGTTCTCTCATGCCTGAGGCTCCCCATGCTACAAACACCACGGTGACAGATGATTTACTCACATCTCCTTCTCTCCAGGCAGAAGTGCATGGACAGCACCACAGCACCAGACCTGGATTTGAGCAATTCCAATTACAACATGTTGGTTTGTTGGAGTTTGTTTTTAACAGCCAAATATTTCTGAATCACAAATATACACGAGACTTAAGCAGAACAAATCTTCATCAGCTTTTCCTTCCTTCTTCATCCTTCTCAAAGAGAATTCCTATAACCTACACATTTTTCAATTCTTGAAGTCAACAGCTCCAGAAGGACCTGAGTGTGCCCCAACAGCAAGGCCTCAACATTGCCTCTGCACAGCAGAATTTTCTGCACCTCAGAACAGTTTGGGAGTGAACTGATCAGCACCAAGATTGCTTGATCCCACAGAGTGACTGCCCTCCTATTGCAACCACTGTGTTTGAGGAGGATCTCATTCAGCAGCCAGGCTCCTCCCTGGCTGAGCCCTGTCATGGGATTTGATTTACTGCTGCCTAACAAATATCAAAGATCTCGTACTCACCAAAGTATGCAGTACTGACTCTAGGTCCGCATGGCACTCAGAGCTCAGCTCTGAGGAATGGTTTACAGCCTCAAAGGACACCATCGTGCCATTCACACTGCAAAATTGCAGGTATTATGCCCAGCTTCAGCAGATAAAGGCCAGAGATTTTCCAATTGTTTTTTCTACACCTGACAGCAGAATTTTTAATATAAACTAAGAACAAGCGCTTGGGTGCTGCTGCTCCCTGAGTGTGCTCCTTCCTCCAGCAGAACTCCTTGTGCTGGCACAGCAATGTACATCAAGGCAATGATCTGGATTAAATATAAACTTGGAAGCACAAGAAAGCAGCAGCTGGATCAGATGGCCAGCCTAGTCCTGCATCCACAGCTCCCACACACACGTACACACCTCACTGCTGCCAGGCAGAAGGCAGAGCCAGGGAAGCACAGGGAGATGAGCAGCTCTGTAACCCAGAACTGCCACCAGACACACATGTGGAGCTGCAGCTGTGACAGCCAGGGATCAGCTTATACAAGGCTTTAATGCAACTTAACTACACCCAGCCCTGACCTAAAAGTTGAAACTCTTCTCCTGCAAGTGCCACGGCCTGGTTTTCCATGGGTGTAAATTCACAAGCACTCACTTTCTTCCCTTAGCCCCAGCACAAAGCACAATGGAATAATCCAAATCTGGGAGCAATAAATATAAGCTCTGGCTAATACCCTGCTTTACTCACAGGCAACTGGCTGCAGCAGAAGCCGCAGAGATGATCTCTGCCCTGTGCTGTTCATCCTGTGGTAGTCCAACATTTCACTGCACCCCTCTCCTATAAACCCTCCAAGGAAGGAGTGAAATCTGCACCCTCAAATCCTCCTTTATCCATCAACACCAGCTTCCTCTCACTTGCTTTTATCCAGCAATCACCATTTGAGCTGTCTGGCTAAACACACAAACTTTGTAAGTCACCTCACATTCTGATCTAGGAACACACTGGGGTGATTTTGTCCTGTTTATGTACTGCTGGCAGAGGGAAAATCTGTGGCCAGGAACGGCAAACACCAGGAAATTCCACAGCATACAAAAGCACCATGAGGTCAGGAGTCAGGTCCATTCCTAGTTCACTCAAGAGCCTTGTTAGTTACAGAGCAGCACTGAAACAGGAAAGACAATCTATTTGCATAAAAAACCCCAAAGCATATTAATAAAACCTCACTCCTGGACTCCTTGAACTTGCCTTTTTGCAATCACTGAACTTTAGAGAAGTAGAAATTCTGATTGATTTCTGAAATGTTGCTGGAATCTTTCAATCGCCCTCACATCTCTGTTTCAGTCTCTATCTTGCCAGCACCAATTGTCACTCTGTCCAGAGCCAAAGCAAGTAGGAAAGCTAAGGTGCCAGAGCTCTTCAGTCCCTAAGTGCTCCACAAAACCACATTTCCACCACATTTCTGGTGTTTATGAAGTACTAGGAAACAGATATAACCAGAAGTTTTCCACTTTAGCAGGCACACCCAGGGAGGGACTCTGAACACGGCTGGAGTCAGCCACTGTCAGCAAGCACAAAACCCAAGGTCATTCTACTTGGCAAGTGAAATAGTGACAGTTTACAGCTTCTTAATCTTGAAAACACAGTTGAAAGTAGACCTGCATACTTCAAAGTTTTTTCTGCTACTCCTACATTTTATCTCTGCTCCTCTTTCACATGTGTTAGGAAGAAAACCGTGCATTCACACAAGCTGCTGATAACCAGCCAGCTGCAAGGACTGCAGTTTATACCCACCCCAGAAAACAGAAAAACTGGCTCACATCTAAAACCTACCTCCCCAGTTTAAATCAGCTCAGAAAATAATGACAAAACCTACCTGCTCCCACTGCAGCACTGTAAGGGATTGCCCTACATACTGTGGGAAAGGCACAGTGAGAAGGACAAAAGCCAACTTCCATAATATCCTTCCATAATTTAGTCCAGATGAAAATTTAATTTCAGGCATTTAGTAAAAGCACATCTAAGAGAGATTTGCATTCAACAACTGGAGTAGAACAGCTGTGAGGTTCAAGCTGTTTGAGTCTATTTGTGGCCCCAACATGACAGGAAACTGCCCTGGACACCACAGCTCTGTTCTCATCAGGTACCACAGCAGAAAGCAAAGCTCCTGCTCCCTGCAGAGCATGTTGGGGTAAGAAGAAAGTCAGTCTGGCTATGCCACAGCTTCTCAGCTGAAGGTCTAACGTGTGGCACACAAGTCTCAGCTACCCAGGGATTTCAGACAGTTCCTGAGACCAGGCAGGCATTTCTAGAGTATCACTTGGATACTGAACTCGGGAAAAGCTCCCTCTCCCAGCAGAGGCATTTATTGGGTTAAAAAAGTAAAAGCTAGGAAAGAGAAATGTCCAGCCAGATCTAGTGAAAGCAAAGGACTGGGAGCAGGGGTACAGGACAGTTAGTGGCAGCAGACTGGCAGAGGAAAACATTTGTTAAGGCTGAAGGTTAAGACACTCACGCTTCTGATTGAGTTAATTTTTCATTCCAGTCCTCCAGTGTGCTGCTGGCTGAAAGATATCTACAAACACAACTGAGGTTAGAGACAGCTTCAAGATTCACTACAGATGCTTCTTCTGACACTTTCCACATTATTAGTGACTCTTTACCCTTATAGTATCAGAGGCTTGATTTATCTGACAACAGCTTCAGCCTCTCTGGTACAGCCAGAAGGAAAAAAACTGTTTGAGAGGCAGAGAGACACCTAAGCCCCAGTTTCTTTTGTTTAAACATGATCAAACACTGAGCACAAAGAAACAAAGCCTGCAGTTTAAAAAATGTCAGGAAATGAAAAACTGCGTTTTCTGCTCTCTTCCTACATATTCTGTTGCTGGTCTGTATTAAAAGCACAGAGCAGTGAACCGATCTTAAGGCCAAAAAAATCAAACTGCCACACCCAAAGATGTATTTCACCCAATACAGCAGGAACCAGACAAACAATTAAACTTTTGTTTTTCTGATCTTTAGAAATCACGTTTGTCTATACAAAAACAGTACCTTAAGGGTTGCAACAACTAATACTGGAGGAAAACACACACTACAGAAGGTGGCTGCTCCCACCTCAGAAAGAACACAGAGGTGCTCAAAGGAGGGGATTATCACCCAGAATTCACTTGCCCCAGTTAGATCAGTGCCACCTTGCCTAATGATGTGATGCTCCCAATCCACGTTTTCTTCTTAGCTAAAGAATCTCCTTCAACACAAGACAAAGGGAGAGAAACTTCAGCACAGAAAGCACTCAAGGGCTCCTTAGGTTCAGCTGTGCAGCAGGAATCAATGATTCATGTCTAATATCAGTGGAGCTCTAGTATAATTAAAGAATATATTCCAGAAGCAAAAGTGGCTAGATGCTCTTTGTCTGCATTTGTCACCTGCTTGGATACACAGCAAAGATTAAAATTCATGGGTTTCTAGTGCTGACACTGGGAAAAGAGTCACACACCAGAGCAGCAGATTCAGAAGCTCATGAACACATTGGCAGCTGCACAGCCCCGAATTCCAGCTATGGGGAAGCACCTCCAGCCACTTCTCTCCCAGGTGACCATACAGAAAGTCAACAGTCAAACTGATTCCTACCACTTTCATGATGAGAAGAGAAATAGTTTCACAGTAGAGGTTCACTAGTAAGACACCTGAAACAACAGACTAACCTACCAATTACCAGCTGAAGAGAAATTGTGGTTAAATTTTTGTCCCCTCCATTTTTTTATTTTTTTTTCATAAAAAATGTGGTCTGGTAACTGATTGGAATTTTTCTTCTGCAATAGCAAGACCATGACAGAGATGATGACAGTAACATTTACTCATCTCCTCTGCAACTGAGGGATGTTTCTAGCTGGAAGCCAGCCATGCTGGAAGTAACAATCCTGCTTCACCCTGCCTCCACCTCCCAAGCAAGCCCTGATGCCTGGGAGAACAAGGAGCAGCACAAATCAGGGAAGGCAGCGAGGAACAAGGAGGTGATGCTGAGGAGCCCGAGGCACTCACAAGTCAGACTGTGTCACTTTGTCATTCCACTCTCCAAGTTTCTCAGATGTTTTCACATAACTAGAAACAGAAAGTGTTAATGAATATAACTTTAATATTCATTTTTTAGAAGACAATGACACAGATTCCAGTGACAAAGGAATAACAGAAATGGGGCAGGGACAGAGGAGGGAAGATGAGGAAAAGAATAAACAGCAAGATGAATGGCTCAACAATCTGCTCTACAGTATCACTGTCAATAACTCCAAATCCCAGTTAAGTTACAGGAGAATTTTTAGCCTGGATGATGCCTCCACAGGCACCCAGAGTCCCTGACACCCAGCAGGGACAAACTTACCTTATGGGCCCTCCTTTTGGCATTGTCAGCAGTGACCATACCCTTAATGACTGTTCAGGAACAGTCTCACTTCACATATTTAGGACAAGATGACTCTGCTGAAGCACACTAATATCGGAGATTATTTTTTTCCTAGGAAGTGCAGGCTTTTAATTCAGGCTATACGACCCAGGGAGTGCTTCTGAACTGGCACAAGCTGTGAAACTGCCTGCACTTCTCTTTGAGCCTGAGTTCAGAACAAGGTAGCAGCTGCTTGTGCCTCAATGAATGGGCAGAAATAGGCAAAATGAACCCCTAAGTGTGATCCAGATCACTAACCCCATGGGAAAGAGCAGCCAGCAACAATTTATCCTGATTACGGATATGAAAGTCCAGTTTACACAGACACAGAAAGGTTTTTTTTAGGTGTCTTTTACTCCACAACCCATCAGAAGAGAAACCTCCAGCCACTCAAAAGAGCTCTGGAATACCCTGCTGGGAAGTGTCACACAAAGTCCCAGTTAAGCACAGATGCATCACAAGCAGCACTTACGCATTGGAGACTTGGACATCGTGCCAGCTTTTGGACAGGTTTTGCTTTAACCCATCCAAGGGAGTCAGACCCAGCTTCCTCTTCAGCTCTCCACAGTGCCTCTCTTTGGCAGCCAGAACTTGTCTGAGAGTACCAATTTCTTCTTCAACCTTAGAGAAAGGCAGAAGTTTGTCTCAAATCACAGTTTAGTTAAAAACTGTACATTAAAACAAATTTTTACTTCCCTCAAAACTAGCAACATTTCATTAATTTTATAAATTGGGAAGATCATAAGATTAATTATTCAACTCAACATGAACTGTGCTGGAATGGGAGGCCACACAGATTTTACCTCCATACAAGTCACTGGACTGGTGACTTAGTGACACTGAGATGAACAGAACCCATTCCTTGTACTGTCATTTCAACACCAGACACGATTCAGTCACCAAACCTTATTAACTAAGATTATATATCTTGTATCTCTTTTCCTCTGATGTCTTTAAAGCAAAGAGTTTTTCCTCAGAGATCTTTCTTACAGCACTTTCAAAGTACTCTGGTGCTGTTTCCAGGCAGAGTGGGTGCATTTCTACCTTAGCTGCAGCTCAACAAGCCCTGCATGACCACCCAGAGCCGCAAAGTCCTCCCCTGCAAGTCAAAGAACCACCACAAGATTTTCACATGAAGGAAAAGACAATGGAGAAACAGCTGCAATTATCTTCAGCCACATTTCAGACAGAAATGATAACCTAACCTTTAAAGCCCAGAAAGTGCTCAAACTTTAGGATGTTGTATTACCAACCCTCATCTCTTCAAAAGCATATAGGCACCTAAAATAGCTGCCTGTAAAGAGTAATAAATATTTAAGAGAAAAAGGTAGGAAGAAAAGCTCATTAAGTGTTCCAACGTTTCAGTTTCCCAAGGAAAAATGGCTTTCTTTTGCTTATTATTTGCCTGGAGTGTTTTCTCACTTCACATGGAACAAAAATCCTACACTGAGCTCATGGCACCAAAAGCTGCTTATTTCCTTAAAGCTCTAAATTAGGCTGTACTAGGAAAGAGCAAACAACACACCACGGCGTTTGAAGTATCTGCCAGCTTTGTGCATTTTAACAATTAGCTAAGAGACCCAAAAGTAACACTACAAAATTAAAAACCGAAAAAAACAAACCCCAACGACAAAACACCGAGTCCTGCCCCTGTGGCTCCTGTTTGTTCCTTCCCAGCAGAACACAACCGGGGCACACGCTGCCAAACCGAGCCCCCCTTACCTTGGCGAGCTCGGCTCTCAGCTCCTCCTCCTCGGCCAGAGTCAATCCCTCGGGAGCAGCGCCCCGGGCCGCGTTATCCACGGGAACATCTGTCATGGCATCGGCCAGCAGACCTTTGTTGGGAGAGTTAAGGTTGATATCTGTCGCAGACAAGGAGCAGAGGGCACTGAATAAGCAAGCGGCAGGCGAGGCGCGTTATGCAAAGCGGGACGGGGGGAAGGGGCTGCGCCGGGCAGGGGAAGAGAAACCTCCGCCGGAGTTTCCTCCACGAGCATCGATCGGAAGCGGCAGCAGCACCGGGCATTCCGCGGCCTTCCAGCTCCCGTGCCCGGCACCGTGGGCGGGGACGGGGCCCGGCGAGGCAGGCGGCGCTGTGAAGAGACCCCCGGCCGCTCCCCATCCCCCGGGCCGCGTCCCCCGTCACGGCAGCGGCAGCTCCCGCACCGCCGCCCCCGAGCTCCCCCCGTGGCCGGGACTCTCCTCCAGCAGGAGCCCCAGTCCCGAGCGCAGCCCCCGGCCCGTACCCTGGTTCGCGCTCTCCATGGCGGCGCCCCGGGCCCGTGCAGCCGCCGCCGCCCCCCGTGACGCGCTCAGCGCGCGCCGCCCGCCCGTTCCGGGGAGGGTCGCGGGCACAGCGCGTCAGCGCCGCGTCGCCACGGTGACGGTGACACGTGTGTCACTGCCGGTGTCACTGCCGGTGTCACTGCCCCCGGCGCCGGCCGCGGGGGTGACGTCATGGAGGGGTCAGCGCGGCCGGGCGGGGCCGGGCGGTGCCGTGAGCGCGGCCGGAGGGCAGGGGGCAGCACCGGCACGGGGCACCGGGACAGCGGGCACGGCCCGACACACCGGGCACGGCCCGACACACCGGGAACGGCCCGACACACCGGGCGGCACCGATACCGGGACAGCGGGCACGGCCCGACACACCGGGCGGCACCGGCACCGGGACAGCGGGCACGGCCCGACACACCGGGCAGCACCGGCACGGGGCACCGGGGACTTCCCCGCCTGCCACGCCCGGCCGCTCTGTAGGACCCCCCCAGCTCCGTTCCCCGGAGCTTCCCGCCGGGCTCGTTACTCAGCGCTGATCACTCAGCACGGTAACCAGCCGCGCTGCCTGTCCCCTCAGCCCTCCTTCGGGTTTTGGGGTTCCCGTTAGGCCCGGCGGGGGCTGCGGTGCCCGGAGCCCTCCCGGCACCCCCAGCCCGCTCCCGGTGTGCTGCTGCAGGGATCGGGCCACTGCCCGCTCCAAATGTGCCTCAAAACCGGGTTCTCTCTCGGTGTCACCTGCAGTGGCATCAAAGGGGAAGCAGTGGCAGGAGAGGCAGGTCTGGCCCGTGCCTGCTGCGGGCAGACCTCGGCTCTGGTGACAATCTGCGGTTCCCTTCGGAGGGGCCAGGAGTGGAGAGAGAGCCCAAACGCCCCGGCAGCACAGCCTGCAATTCCACCTGGGTTTGTGCGTCAGGGCACGGGGAAGCCCTGGGCTGTTCCCTTCCAACTATTCTGCAATCCCTTCTCTGAAAATCCCACTGGGTTGGGACCTCATTTCATTTTCAGAGCCTTTTCCCCAGTCTCTTCGGGTTCCCCAGGATGAGGCATGAAAAGGGAAGTGAATACAGATGGGGAAATGGAATTTGTCAGAGCCCTTTCCATCAGCACCTTGGCCACCCGAGCAGAGGGTTTGCACCCACAAGAGCTCCTGGAAATGCCCTTCCTGGAGCACAGCACATGACCCCCATCTGCCTGTTTGGCCTTGGAAGGACAGGGAGCACTTTAATAGCTTAACTTTTTATTAGAGGATTTTTAAAGGGGTTATTGTGAAGTTTGGAGCTTTGGTGCACACCTCATTTTGAAGCTGAGCTCAGTGGAAACCCAGGGAGTGGCTGAATGCTGAGCCCATGAGAAAAATCTGGATTTTTCCAAGCTCACCAGAGCCTGAGTTCCTGAAAATCTGGCCCCGAGAGGTGGCTGCGGCAGGAGGAGCAGGGAGGGCTGCGGCTCACAGGGACTGCTGTGGTCTCTGCCAGCTCAGCCAGGCACAAAGCCCACTGCCAAGTCCAGCCTCCCTGAACAGCCAGGGATCAGGCTGTGCCTCACGGGGTTGCCCTCCAAAAATCCCCTGCTCTAGCAGCTGATTTCCCTCTACCTTCAGGCGCTGGCTTTTAATTAAATGCATCATGGTGCCAACTTAATCATTCCCCAATCCTAAAACCTTGAAGGGTGTTGGGAAGTGCAGAGCAATCCCAAATTTGGAGAGAGGGGGAAAAATAAAATCCCTTTTGTGTTTTCGGATCTGCTGGGGCTCTGCCGGGGCTGGGGAGTTATTTGGGGGACAAAATGTGTGTGGAGGCATTTGTTTGCCCTGGCAGCCACAGCTCTGCACCCTCCACATCTTCCCGGTTCCCTTTTTGCTGCCGCCGGGATTTGTGCTCCGTTGAGGCTTTTTTTTTTGGCCGTTTGCTGGTGAATGCAGAAATGTCAGACCCGGGGCCAGTTCCCTTCGCTGACGCCCTTCCAGCCATGAGGAGGCGGAGGGGGAGGAGGGGGAGGAGGGGGCCTTTGGAGATTTGACGGTCTCGTTTTGGAGGTGAGCGGCATCTCCCTGTGCCCAGGCACACGTGTCTCTGGAAATCGCGTGTCCACAGGCACCACGTTGTTTTCCAGCCCTGAACTACAAACCGCTGTTTCCCAGCAAAGCAAAGAATTGCGTGAACGGCCACACGAGAAGCAACACCCGTGGGAGTCCCCGGGCACCGCAGCTGCCGGGATGGGGATGCTCCGGGTGAGCACCGGCGTTCTTCAACTGCCGGTTCCCGGTGTCTGCGCCGGGCTCGGGCAGGCGCCGCTGCTCCGTGGCTTCGCTGGAAGCCGCCGACTTCTGGGCTCTGTGCCCCCTTTTAAAGCAAGCCCTGACCTAGATTCCCTCCCTGCCCGTGCACAGCCGCCGGGCTCTGCTCTCCCGCCGCTCCTCCCCGCGGCTGGAAGGGGCCCAGCGGAGCGGGCCGGGCTCCTGTTCCTTATGCCAGTGACATCCTCCACGGAGGAGGCAGCCCGAGCTGCGAGGATGCAGCCCCTATCGGCCTTTCCCGGCCCGGCGCAGTTCCCAGGCGCGAGGTGTTAACGGAGCATCCCCCGAGCAGGAGGGGCCGCCGGTGGGACTCTCTGCTCGGCAGAGATATCACTGCCCAGAGGCAGCGGTGATGGTCTGCGGCCAGCCTTTGGCTCTGGTCGTCCTCCCCCCACGGCAGTGTCCCCGTTCCCATTGGTCCCCAGGCGTGTCCCCTGCCACGGGCTGACACGGGGACATCATCAGCCAGGGGGTGCGACGGGGAGGGAGCACAGCTGGATGGTCTCCTGCAGAGTGGGGGTGCAACAGGACCCTGACCCTCCCTCCCTCCCTCCCTCCCTCCCTCCCTTCCTTCCTTCCTTCCTTCCTTCCTTCCTTCCTTCCCTCCTTCCTTCCTTCCTTCCTTCCTTCCTTCCTTCCTTCCTTCCTTCCTTCCTTCCTTCCTTCCTTCCTTCCTTCCTTCCTTCCTTCCTTCCTTCCTTCCTTCCTTCCTTCCTTCCTTCCTTCCTTCCTTCCTTCCTTCCTTCCTTCCTTCCTTCCTTCCTTCCTTCCTTCCTTCCTTCCTTCCTTCCTTCCTTCCTTCCTTCCTTCCTTCCTTCCTTCCTTCCTTCCTTCCTTCCTTCCTTCCTTCCTTCCTTCCTTCCTTCCTTCCTTCCTTCCTTCCTTCCTTCCTTCCCTCCTTCCTTCCTTCCTTCCCTCCTTCCTTCCCTCCTTCCCTCCTTCCCTCCCTCCCCATGAGAGTCAACCCCCACTCATGGTTGTATACCTGACCTTTCCTTGGGTCACCCACACACGCAGCCACACAGGCTAACACTTACCTGGGCACTAGTGGCAAAACATACATTTAAGAGCAAAAACCAGCATTTAAAAATTATTATTGCAGCAGCCCCTGGGTCACAAAGGCAGGAATTGGGAGCTGGACACATTGGAGGATCCCCTGCAATCACCCTGTGAACTGCCCAAGTGCCCCTTGCGTGCCCCCCCCAAAACCTTTTATGCTTCAGGTGAGATCCTCTTTCCTCATCCCACAGGTGGGAATGGGGGTGTGAAGCGATGTTGGGGTTCCTCTTCCCATCCACCACTGGCCCCTGCATGCTGCAGGGCATCACCTACCCAGTGCTGCCTTCCGCTTTTCTCCAGACCCAAAATAGCCCCCGGATGGTGGTGGGGGGATGCCGGGGGTGACGCTTCCTCTTTCTGAAACACCACCGTGGCTGCTGGGGAAGGTACAGGGACTCTCAAGTGGGGATGAGCCGAGGGGACGTGGGCACAGCTGCTGGGGCTGATATCAGGCATGGATCCGGAGCATCCTCTGGATGCCCAGCTCCTTTCCTGAACCACCCCAATATCCCCCACTTTGCCACCTCCCTGCCTGTGTGGGGGGTTGGTGTGAGCACCCGGACCATGTGGCTGCATCCCACCAAGCAGTCTGGGGTGGGCTGGGGTCCCAACATCAGCAGGGGTTCCCCATGCCCGCCTCTCACCTCAAGCAGAAAGCAGCACCCACGGGCTGCTAGAGGGGCTCCCATTCACATCCTGCTCTTCCTCAGAAAATGTCAGAGACTCCCTGACTGCTGGCTGGGCTTTCCCACTGTCAGCCGGAGTCCCCCTGCTCCCACCACAAACGCCCTCAGGAACCATGGGAACAATCTCAGCTGGAACAAATCAGACTCTTCTGCTCGGAGGCCACTTTTGAAGACCACACCACTCTGCCTGGAAATGGATCCCTTAATTTCTGCATTGTTATCCCAGCCCGTTTGGCTGCTCTCAGCTCCGAAACAGCTCCTGGAGGCACCCGGGTACTCCGTGTCAGCCACCAGTGCTGCCCCGACTGCGGGGTTTCCCTCACCTCGTCATCTCTTGTTTCCATCCTCATCACTGGGAATTCCCCCAGCAGCATTTGGGGTGAAGTTGCTCATCTCCGCAGTCTCAGCAGAGTCCAGGGAGTCACCAGCGCTGTGGGGCAGGAGGGGCTGTCCCGTTCCAGCCCCACAGCAGCACCCTGCTGCCCACAAACCCATCCCCGTGCCCAAGAACATCTCAGGGGGATGCAGGGGACATGGAGGGATGTGGGGTGAAGCCTCTGGTCATGGGGCTTCCCATGCACCCCCAGAATGATGTGCACACCCAGGAGTATGGAATCCTGTTGATGCCTTAGGATTTTAGCTTTTATATTTTTCATATATTTGTAATTGTTCAGTTCTTTAGTGTGTAACTCTAAACTCCATATAGAGTGTTAGCTACTGCTTTCCCATTTTGGTCAGATAAAGCAATTCCTCTCCAAGCGTGGGAATCAAGGACACCTCACTGTCTCAGGCCCTGAGAAATGTAAACAAAAGTGAGTTTGGTGGGGCAAACTTCGGGTAAATGACTTCATTACCTGAAGCTGTAATTGGAAGATTAACCCCCAATATACAAATGGACCAAACTTATAAAAGTGTGAAAACCTGTGACCATTTTGGGTGTAGCCCCTGGGGGTGCTCCATCTGCCCAAAATGTACCTGAAGGCCCTTCAATAAATATAACCACTTTTATTCCCTTATTTTGTCTGGCCTGTTTTTTGGTAGCCCAAAAAGGCACCCCCGTGGGCAAGAATACCTTAGGGGAATGCAGGGGACATGGAAGGACATGGGATGAAGCCTCTGGTCTCGGTGCTTCCCACACACGCCCAGAATGATGTGCACTCCTGTGGGGACACGCACATGCATGGGGACAAGGGACATGTGCAGCTGAAGGAGCCGCTGGGTGACGGAGCCACGTCCCGTCAGCGGGACCTCGAACCTCGCAGCCTGGCTGGGGCGCAAGGGAAACATCCCGGGGACATGGCGTGCAAAAGCCACGCTGCTGTCACTGCAGCTGTGACCGGCTCTGGGCGTCAGCTGCCATCCCTGGGAGCTGGGGCAAGGATCCGTCCGTCCAGCCCTCCCTGGCGCTCCGGAAACGGGCTCAGCAAAAACCCTCCTCCTCCTCCCCGCTTCTGCCTGATTTCCCCTGCCCTGCCCTGCCCAGGGCTGCTCTGGGACCTGTTTCCCACCCCGCAAGCCCTGCTCTGGGATCCATCCAGCACCATCTGCCGCTTGGAAGAGCCCTGTTCCCTAAGCTGCTCTAATCCCTGAATCCTATCTGCGCCCCGCAGTCGGTGTGAGCTGCCGGCAGCGAGCATCTCCCCGGCTTCCGCAGCCCACGCTCCCGCAGCCCACGGCCGCGCTCCCTGCGGCCCTCCCGGCTTTTCCTGCCCGTCATCCTGGGGCTGCTCGGGCTCTGTGCAGTCCCTGCGCTGCGGGAAAATAGGAAATGCTGGGAGAGGCAAGAGAAGAAAAGCAATAAGTGATGCTCGACGCTGCTGCCTCCTGCCTTCCTTTGCCCTGGGAGGGAGGCGAGCTCTGAGCCCGGAGAGCAAGAGGCAGCCCCGGCATCGGGAGGCGAGAGAGGGGAGAGATCCCCCGGGATCGGGAGCTGTGGGGCAGCTGGCAGGAGAAGAAAAGGAGCGAGGGGCCGCGGAGATGTGGGAGGAGGCCGAGGGTGAAAGAGCCGAACGCTGGACAGACCCGGCGGCTCAGGAAACCGGGGCAGGAGGAGCGGGGGGCTGGGGAGGTCTCCCCCGCTCTCCCCGCCGAGGAAGCGCAGGGGAGAGCTTCCCGGAGGATGCCGGGCACGGAGGGAGAGGAAGAGCCGGAGACAGCTGCACAACATCTGGCAGCGGCGCGGCCCCCCGGGACCCCGAGGCAGCCGAGCACGGGGGGGCCGGGCCAGCGCGACGCTTCCTGCCACCCCTCCGCTGCCAGATGTGCACCCCGCTCCCCCCGGCCCTGCACCCCCACCCTTCCTCCCCGCCGGGACGTGCCCAACACCTGCTTCCAGTTCAGTCCCAGTTCGCCGGCGCTCCCAGGACCCCGCGGTCCCCCCAACGCCCAGGGGACACGCGGCCCCGTCACCTTTGGCATCCCCATCCTCTGATGGCCTTCCTGGCTCCTGCGGGGCGGGCTGGGGGAACGATCAGTGCGTGTCCGCAAATGGGGCGCCTTCCCTTCCGTGGCACTTGCCCAGATCAAGCCCGGGTGTCCAGCAGGGAAGGGCAGGGAGTGCAGGATCACCCCATCCCGGCCGACACTTCCCACCCGATCCCTCCTGCCCTGAATCACTGTCCGGGACAGGGAGCTGCCCATTGCACGGCCCCGGCAAATAGCTGGGTAAGGTTGAACAGCAAGACAGGATTAGCGGCGGGCAGGGAAAATAGCCTCTCCCTTCAAAAATAGCTTCCTGGGATTAAAAATAGCCAGAGGTCCTGGAGCCGTGGCTGCGGGGGGACACAGGCACCAGCTGGGCCGGGCCACCCGCTCCCTCGCCGGGGGACAATTAGGGGCATTATGGAGAGCTTAGGGCTGCTTGGAGCCATCTGGTCACAGGCAGAGCCCCTCGGCACCGTCCCTGCAGCTGGGTTAGGCCCCTCCAGATGATCCCGTGAGCCCCATGGTGGGGATGGACCCCAAATCCTGGTCATTCCCCTTTCCAGGCAAGCCATGTGGTGCAGCTGATATGCTGGAGGGAAGGGATGGTATCCAGAGGAACCTGGACAGGCTGGAGAAGTGAGCTTGTGCTGTCCTGAAGAGTCTACAGAGATGCTCCAAAAGCTGGAGCACCTCTGCTCTGGAGACAGGTTGAGAGAGCTGTGGACATCCAGCCTGAAAAGGAGAAGGCTCCAGGGAGACCTTACAGCCCCTTCCAGTGCCTAAAGTGGCTCCAAGAGAGCATGGGACCTTTAGACAAGTCCCTGGAGTCACAGGACAAGGGGCAATGTCTTCAACCTGACAGAGGGCAGGAATAGATGGGGTGAAATTTAGGGAATTGGAAAGAATTTTTTCCCTGTGAGGGTGGTGAGGCACTGGCAGAGGTTGCCCAGAGAAGCTGTGGCTGTCCTGTACCTGGAAGTGTCCAAGACCAGGCTGGATAGGACTTGGAGCAACCTGGGATAGTGGAAAGTGTCCCTGCCTGTGGCAAGGGTTGGAACAAGATGAGCTTTAATGACCCTTCCAATCCAGGATATTCTGTGAAATCCCCAGGGATGTTTTAGGCTGTCCCAGGGCACAGAGCAGGGGTTTCTCTGTGGGTTGGATGGGGCAGGGGCAGGTGAAGTCCAGCTTAGGGTTCTGTGAGTGTCCCACGACATGGGGACTGCCCCACATCCCTGGCACTGGAAATCCCCATCCTGGGGTGATGCTGGGACATGACCAGGCACCCCAAATCCCAGCCAGCCCCGTGGGATTTCCTCTGTGTCACAGCAAAGTGGCATCAAAGTTGGCCAGCAGTTTCTGGGCTGGGAATGTAGAGCTCAGGTTTCCCCTGAAAACTCCAGCACAGGCTGAGCCCTGGGTGCCACAGCACTGCCAGGGAGGTGGCTGTAGTATCACCACCACGTTGGGGACCAGAGACAAAGGTGGTTTCAGTGACTCCTTGAGGGTCAAGGACCAAAAGCCAGCAGTGAGCACTCTGTCCCCACACAGCCAGCCCTGGGAGGTTTGACATTTTCACCTCCACCTCCTGTTTTCTGCTCTCCTCCCACCCAGCGCTTGGAAACGGCTCCTCTTTCTCTCCCTGCTTTTCTTCCCGCATTTCCGCTGGCTGTGGGCTTTACACAACATCTCCCGGTTGGAGGAGAGAGGAGACCTCCTCCCACTCCGGTGGGAGCGCTGGGTGTGCTGGGGCTGGTGGGAGTCTCTCAGGTGGAGAGATTTTAGCAGGAGCCTTGTAAGGAATAAATCTTCTGTCCCTGGAGTCCCAGAAAAGGGCGAGTCCTTGGATCGTGTCGCTGCAGCCAGAAAGATGCGTGCGGAGTGACAGTGGGGACAGCTGGCAGGGAATGGCAGTGTCCCAGTCAGGAGCGGGGACAGCCACCCTCGGGGAGCAACGGGGTGGGGTGGCCCGTCCGTGCCCCCCCATTATCACCAGCTCCATCCGTTCCTCAGCCCCCCTCTGCCCCCGCCAGCATTATCCAGCTGATCCCGCTCGCAGCCTCCCTAAGGCACTTACAGGGGTTAAAAACAGCAACTGGCCCAGCCCTGACCCCAGGGGACCCTCCGAGTCCCCAGCTCCCTTGGTGCTGGCACTGACCCGATGCAGGGTGGGCAGTGTGTGTGTGTGTGTGTGTGTGTGTGTGTGTCCCATTCCAGGACACTGCCCGGTCACCCCATCCCAGCTGGGGTGGTGGAATGATCCCCTCATCATTCTCTCCCTGCCTGCTCAGGCAGAGAGACCATGGGTGACATTAATGGGTGCTGGGGGCTGTTTGTCTACTGCAAAGGAGGGTAAGGCGGTGCCACAGCACCCAGCTGGTGCCCCCTTCCCGGCGCTCTTCTCCCTGCTTTCCCCAAAATCCCGCCCGAAGGCAGGGAGATGAAAGCGGGGTCACGCTGCCCTGCCTACCCACATCCTTCCCGCACATTCCTCTCCCTCCTTCATCTCTCCGGGGGTGCCCGTCCGCGCTCGGCTCCGCAGCAGCCCAGGCTGGAGGAGACCTTGGCGTTTTCCCCTCTGTTAAAAATAGCCTGAGATTTACTTTCTGGCAGCATGGAAAGCCCCCGGGGCGGCCGAGAGGAAGCAGCCGGGCTGGGGCAGGCAGGGGTGGCGGGGGGAGAGCGCGGAGGGCAGGAAATAACCCCCGGCAGCGGCTGCCCTGGACGGGGAGAAGGCTCAGATGCGAACAGTGTGTGGTTCATGTGGAAACTCCCAGGACAGCAGCCACAGCTCCGGCCCTGAGCATCCTGCGCTCCGGCCAAATGCCTCCGCCTGCTCCCCGCGGCCAAGGTCAGACAGGGCTGGGAACAACCTGGCCTAGTGGAAGGTGTCCCCGCTCATGGCAGGGGGCTGGAACGAGATGAGCTTTATGGTCCTTTCCAACGCAAACCATTCCATGATTATACAGCAGGGCTACTGCCTCTCTGGATTGTCCCCAGCACCTCTGGGTTAGTCCTAAGCCCAGCCCCATATCCCCACACCTTTCCTGACACCATCCTTCCCACCTGTGACTACAGAGGGGAGGTGGGATGCTATGGAAGTTTCCAGTATGCTGCGGGAGCCCTGGGATGCTGGCAGCCAGCAGGCAGGGAGGGCAGGGAAGTGCCATGCTGAGGGAGCACTTTGCTTGCCACCACTCCCTGCCCTGTTCCCTTTGGATCCATCCCAAACCACTCCTAGAGTGCTGGGCACTTGGTTTGGTCCCTGTCCCCCTCCATGACCCTGCATGGCCATGCCTGGAGTGGAGGTGGGCAGCTGTCTGCACACAAACCACAGAGTTCTGTGCTGCTCTCCTCCCGGAATTTCACTCCAGGGGTTCCCACCCACCCTCCGAGGATGCTCAGAGTGCCTCTGCCTGCGTCTGCTTCCCGTTGTCCCCCTGCCTAAAGCAGGATGGGGGGACGGGGCTGCCCCCGCTTCCGGCTGGCACTTCCCATGCTGCTGAAGCATTCTGTCCATCCCCTGCCTGCACACCCACTCTCCGGGAGGGCAGGGCCCCTCCTGTGCCGTGACCTCCCTCTGCTTCCCAGAGGGACCAGTTCCCGTTTCCTGGGGACCTTTTGGTTCTTGTCCCCCTTCCCCAGCCCATTCGTTATCAGCCTCACTATCATTTCCTCCCTGTCCACCCACCTGCTTATTTTAGCTGCTTCTTCCTTCCTCTCAGCTGCTTTTGGAGCAGAATTCGTCCCCGCTCCCCCTGGCAGCCCCCAGCCCGGCCACACCACCCCCTGCCCTCCGCAGCCCGAGCGGGGCCGGCCGGGCGATGCCGGCAGCGCGGGGTGCCAGGACGCGCTGCCCATGGGCACAGTTCCCTGCCCGCCGGCCGGGGATGGAGGCTCTAATTGAGGCAGGATCCTGCTGTCGCTCCTCGGCTAATTGCAGCCTGCGCTGCCCTGCCAGGCTCCCTGGCTCTCCGGCCGGTCCCTCCCCGAGCTGCCTGCGCTGCCTGGCCTCTGCCTGAACCCTGCCTGCGGGCTCTGCCCGCGCCCGGCCTGCCTCCCCCGGCCGGCAGCGCCTTCTGGAACTCTCCACCCTGCAAACCGGTTTGCAAGGCAGCGTCTTCCATCAGGGAAAAACCGATGGGTCACATCCCCGCTGCCCCGCCTGCGCCCTGCCTGCATTCCCGCATCCCTCCCTCATCCCCACACCCTGCCCGCATTCCTGCATCCTTCCTGCATCGCCACATCCCTGCATCCATCACAGCGTCCCAGGAAGCACCAAGCGCTTCTCCCCCAGCCGACCCTCAGTGATTAAATCCCATTCCCAAAGCAAGGCTGTGATGTTCCATCACAGGAAGCTTTAAGGAGAGAGCTGGCAGAGCCATCAGCCAGCGCTGACCCCGCCAGGGACATCCCGGGGCCCCGCCAGCCCTTTTCCCTCGATCATTCCCACCCCCCGGGCCCAGCTCCCAGCAGCACTGTCCCCATTCCCGTCGTGTTCCGGAGTGCGGGGGCTGCCAGGGAGGGCTCCCAGCGTGGCGCTGCCAGCGGAGCCGGGAGATGTCGGCAGCTCGTTATTTATTTAAAGCTCCATCTTTGCCGGGAGTGCCTGTCCTGCAGGAGGGATCCGGCTGCCAGGGATGGATTCGGCTGCCAGGGAGGGATCCGGCTGCCGGGGAGGGATCCAGCTGCCAGGAGGAACCCTGGCCAACAGCCACCCTTGCAGGGGCTTTTCTCCCTGTCCAGAGCTGGGCGATGCCCCCCTGCCCCGGGGGAGGACATAGCCCCCTTTGCAGCCGCCTCTCCCCCTGCCTGGCAGCAGCCATCGAGCGGGATTGGGGAACGCTTCCCAACACCCCCGCTGTCACTCTGAGCCGCCGAGTGGGGTTTGGCCTCGCCACCGCAGTGGCTCAGTCCCTCAGTGGTGACAGGGATGTGTGGCTCGGGCGCCGTTTCCAAGGTAACCCTGGATGAGCTCGGCCTCCGCATCCCTCCATGTCCCCACATCCCTCTGTGCCCCTGCATCCCGCAATCCCCCGCACCGAGGAGCCTCCCACTCGGTGCTGTAGGGGCTTGGTCCCTCCAGGGATGGGGATGGGGAGGGTACCGACCACAGGGAGGAGGGATAAGGAAGTGCAGAGGTACAGGACATCCCTCCCCTCCCCGTTCCCAGCACAGCTATCCCCTGGGCATGGGTGTGTGTGACCTGTTCCAAAGAAAGGACCTCAAGGACCTCGGGGACCAGGTCAGGGTGTTCCCGTCCTCCCTCCTGGAGCACCTCCCAGGGAGAAAGCTAGAAATAGAATCTGTGGTTCCCCACCCTGCCCTGGGCAAGAGGCCATGGCCGCGGGTGGGAGGGCGCCCTGAGGCCCATGGATACCCTGGATGAAGTCTCTCCCCAGGCATCTCCCATCTCCTGTCCGGGTGAGATGGGCTGAGTGGACAGTGCAGAGGGTGCAGGGGTCCTTGGGGTCTCAACCCAGGGAGGTGGGGGATGAGAGACATATGGGTGCTGTCCCAGTTGGGACATGCTGGAAGGAGACCTGGCAAGGCTGGGAGCCTGCCTGGGCTACCCAGTGCCTCAGAAAAAGCCAGTCTGGATGTATTCCAGGCAGTCACCCTGTCCCTCCAACCCCTGCTGTGCCCCAGGCCAGTACAGCAGCACTGAGCCTTTCAGCACAGATGGGTGCTGCAGCCCCCACTCACCTCCCCATCCCATCCCTGCAGTCCAACCAGGATGAACATCCCAAATTTTCCATTAATCCTGGCTTGTGTTAAAACAAGTCTTTCAGGATAGGCAGCCGAGGCTGGAGAAGACTGGGCTGCTCCACTGGGAATGGCAGAAAGGGACTCAGCAGGGGTGGGATGCTCCCAAAGGGAAGCAGAGCTGCAGAGAGGATGCTGGACTCGTTTCCCCTTGCATCGGGAGGCCCAGGGGGGCTGTGAGGAGCACAGGAGACCGGCTCCCTGACCCTGACCCACCGGCTGCCGTGAGGAGAGGAAGCAACTCCTCTGCCAGGATGCTGCCAGCCCGCCCTGGGCACTGTTTCCATCGCAGCCCTCCCTTCTCCATCTGCTCCTGCCAGCTCCTCAGGGCCCTCCTGCACAGGGCCACCGACAGCAGCGATTTCTTATTACAAATATGTTCCGGTCCATCGCCCCCCAGATCTGCATCCCTGGGACCTGTGTGGTGAGGAATTCGATTCCTTGCCGTTAATGAGTTTATGCCAGCAAAGGGCTTTGAAGACATAATGCTCTGTACAGGAGCTGAGCATCATTTTTATTATTGATTTCACTGCCAGCCCCTGAGATGCTGCTGGAGGACACAGACCTCTGGGTAAAGCCTCTCGAATCCTTGGGGAGGTAGTGGGGAAGAATATGCAAAGAAGGAGAAATCCCTCCCCTGTGGACAGACATCTCTGCATTGCTTCCAGGTTTGTGCCCTTCCAAGAGCAAACCCCACATACACAGCAGGACAGAAAACCTCTCCTTGGGATGGAGAAGGGGTTGTATGGCAAACCCCCACATCGGGGCTGGGGAAAGTGATCTGAGTCAGCCATTAACAAAATGTCATCCCGCCACTCTTCGGGGCCCTGGCGCCACAAGGGACTCTGCGCAGTGAAGGACCTGGAGCAGCAGAGGTCAGGGTCAGGGTGGGGACGTGGGTTTGGAAGCAGCAGGAAGAGCGTTCGGAGCCTTTTATCAGCCTTGGATGGTGCCAGCCACACAAAGGTCCTTGACTGGCTCTACACAGCTCTGTCCCCACACGCCCTCCCCAGGGACCGGCTGTGCTGGCAGCTGCCCTTCCTTCAGAGCAAACATGGGGTGGGTGTGCAGCCTCCCCTGACTGCTGATCCCACTGGAGCAGGATGTGGCATAGGATTCCCTGCCTGCACCCACCATTGCTGCCCTGCCCTGAGCCTGGAGCTATTGAGATGCTCCACGGACCCCTTGGGCTTTAAACACTGGGGAGGATTTCCTGCCAGCAAAGGGCACCGCTGTCCCTCGCCCTGGACTGTTCCTGGCCATGGGATTTTCGGGAAACGCCTCCCTAGTTCCCCACTCCTGGGGCCACCCATGGTCATTTCCCGTGGTGGGAACTGGAGTGGGTGTGGGGCTCACGTCTCCCTCCCAGCACCCAAATGGGGAAATGCCACGCTGGGAGAAATCACCGGGAACTGCAAAGCTGAGGGCTAATTATCGGCAAGGGAAGGAAGTGGGGAGGGAGATGCTGTGCTGGGGCCGAGGGTGGGGAGAGGAACCGGGCTGCTCCCAGCTCCGCCACTGACTCACCGGCAGCCTTGGGAAAGCCACCTCATTCCATGGTTACCAAACACAGACATTGATAACGCCCTTTGGCAATCACACCCGAGCAATCTGATCCCGGGATCGGCATCCCTCCCTCCTGGGTACCACTTCAGGGATGCTCTGGAGCCCTCGGGGCTGCCAAATGGGACTGGCAGAGATGTCATCGTGGTGGTGAGCGTGGTGAGGCCACAACTGTGATCTGGCACCAGGAAACAGCTAAAAAGCTCAGGTTAAGAGAAAATACAGAAACCAAGCAGAGCCCCACTTTTGCTTCCTGTTTTGGGGTCTCCATCTCTGCCACCAGGCACTGTCCTGGGGCTCCAGTTTGGTGCAAGAGGCTGATGTCACCTCGGTGCTGGGGACACGGCTCCGGGCATGCACCGTTCTCGGAAGGGGGGTGCCCGGAGCTCACTTGGTGCTTGGGGGATTTTCGGTGGAGTTCCCGTGGGTCCTTTCTCACGGGTTGCTCCTGCTGAGGGCAGAGCCAGCACTGCAAGCAGCACAGGAACCACGGGCCTCCTGCCCATAGTAGGAGCACCCTTGGACACATCAAGGCTGAGTTTTGGGGTCTGAGGAGGGAGCCCCCATGCAGCAAACAGCCCCCTGGGCACGGAGTGGGGGCCAGGCACTGACCCATTTATCAAGGTCACGGCTGTGGGCAGCGCAAAGCAGAGACGATGTGACTATTTCGGTGAGCTGAGGGAACTTCACTGGCCTGATTCCCATAAATAAAACATGCAGGGAACAGCCCCTGCTCTGTCCTATTAATTCTGGACCCCAGGGGCCTGGCTCTGTGTGCATTCAGCAGCTCAGCATCGCCTGTTCCACTCTCCTCTCCAGAGCCTGGCTGCACTCAGGAAGGCTTGAAACCCCCAGTTTCCACAAAATGCCAAGTGTGAGTGCTCTGAGGGCACTTTATGGAAAATCCATTTGTTTTCTCAGGCACAGAGGCAGTTGGGAAGGATGCTGGTGTGTGGGTGGGTCAGGGAGCGGAGGACAGCTCCAGCTTACTGCAGCCCCCAGCCCAGCTCCCTGGTTTTAAGGAGCTGGAGCTGTTTCCACCCACTCTGCTTCCCCATCTCCCAGCACTTCCCCAGCACACCTTTGCCTCCCAGCTCTCCAACAGCAGCCATGGCTCTCCCATGGCTGGTTCCTCCAGCCCCTCACAGAAGGCATTAACAGAACAAGGGAGTTTAATTATCTGGGTTTTCTTCCAGGAGGGCATGAACCTGTCTCTCCCTTGAATTTATCAATTGCTGCCAGATTTTATCTCTTGCTTTCAATTTGCTTGTGATGGTGTATTCTGCACTGGGGGCACCATGTCAGCAGCTCCCTCCTCTCTCACCACAGACACAGTAAATGATCTTGCTCTTCCCTCTGTGGCATCAATTCCTGGCTGCTTTCTCTGACACCCATGGGTGCTCACACTGGATTTACATCCATTACTGACCATGCATTGTCCACCCAGCAGAGCCACAGAGCAAACCTGGGGCGACGCCAGCGCTGGGAACACGCCTTGCCCTGGGGCTCTGCTGAGATCCACGGCCCCACCAGTCATACCCAGAGATGAAGGGCCCCCATTTTCAAGTGACTCAGACTCACCCTTCCTTCCTCAGGAAAACCTGTGATCAGATAAAGCCATCAAACTATCTGGTGAGAATAAACACGCTGCATCTGCACGGATGCAGGCTGTACCCCCGCTAACCCCACAGGGCCCAGGCAGCCTCTGCTGCCATAACCCCGTCCTTTGCAGGAACACCTCCAGCCCCAGGCAGCACAGCAGGGATTGCACACGCATGTGCAAGGCTGGGACCCGCTCTCACTGTGATCTGCACCCACTGCAGGTTGGGAGGGTCAATTCCCAGCTGGCACCGGGTACAGCATCTCCCCATCCTCCCTCTTCCCACAGAGCTGTATCCATGCTGCACCAACAAGAAACGCATGGAGAAAGCAAAGGGTGAGAAGAGGAGGAGCAGAGGGTGGAGGAGGGAGAGAGAGGGAGGGAGGGAGGGAGGGAAAACATCTTAAAAAACCCACAATTGCCAGCAGATGGGCACTGCCCCCGCCAAGGTGCTGCACTGGCAGGCGGAGGGGCTGGCGAGGAAAAGAGCAAAGGGAGGTGTGAAGTTCTCCCTGCAGATTAAACCAAACCCACACTGCTCTGGTGCCCACTGAGCCAAGCCTGTGAGTGGACTCGGGGTTTGGGGATCGAGTCTGGCACAGACTGGACCCCTCCAGGTCCCCCAACTCCCCACAGCCCTCAGCCCTGTCGGTGAGATGTTGGGGGTTTTCAGGATCACGCTGTTCCCACACTATGTGGGGGTTTGCGTGACACTGATGGGGCCAAGAGCCCATTTCTCAGGGAAGTTCTGCTCCCCTCACCCCAAAATACCCCTGGAGGTTGGAAATGAAGGAGTGTGGTGCTAGGATGGAGCTACAGGTGCTAGGGGAGGTTACACCAGCAGCCCCAGCACTGCCTTCTTCTCTGGGAAAGGCAAGGATGGAGCGGGATGTGAGCAAGGCAGAGGGGAAGCACAACAGGGCTGCTCAAGCTGATGCTGGGTCGAGCAGGATGTGGAGCTCAGGGCTGGTGTGACAATGAGGGAGCAGATAATGTATTACAGGGAACAAACTCCTGGAGGGATAATAAAAATGAGTGGGTTGGATTTAGAAAAGAGCTGAGAGGAGAGCACAGACATTTTTGGATGGGGGTTGGAACTACTAAATCCAGGGGGAAAGAAAATAAAGAAAGCATCTGTCTACTTTGTCTTCTTTGCCCATGTCCCTGTGCTACTTCCCAGAGATCAGGGGCTCTCCTGGGTTTTGGGGCCAGCTGTGGTTCTACCTCTGCTTGGGAGCACCCCTGTGCTTGGCTGTGGGTGCTGGCCCTGCCGGCACAGCTCCAGCTGGAACAGGCTCCAGGGCTCACCAGCCACGGGGTCCTGCCTGCCCTGGACCCCCACACCCTCCTGGCCGATACCCCCGGGCGATGCTCAGCTCTGCCCTGCCTGCCCGGAGAAGAGGAAACATCTTCCCGACGGCGTCTGGCTCCGGCAGGGATTTTCCGCTGCCTGTTGGCCACGTGCTGCTGGAGCCAGCTCAGGTGCTGGATCTCCCTGGCTGTAATTCCATCCCTGGGCTCCTGTAACAGCTCTGGCTGGGCGGCACGAGGGAAGTGACCGGGGCGCAGGTCCGAGCCCCGGCCCGGAGCTGCATCCGCCCAGCGTTTCCAGCCCAGCCTTATCTGGCTGTGACTCCCCATTTTCCTCCTCTCCCCTCCTTTCCCCCACTCCACCCCGTGCTCCCGGCAGAGTTTCCTGCAGCAGGGCGAGGGCTGGGGGCTGCGGGGTGCTTGGCCAGACCCCTCCCAGCTGACCCCGGCTCTGCCCAGATAGGAAATCCTGCGGGAACTGAAGCCTGGGAACAGCGGCCGAGTTCTCCCCAGGGCTTGGCAGCACTGGGATTTCGCCTACGGATCACATCAGCCAGCCAGGCTTCTCTGGGAAAAGCTGGGAAAAGCCCAGGGAAGGGCATGGAGACCACCATGAAGGGCCCATGGAGGACACCCACCACCTAAATGTGCCATACACAACCAAGAGGGTTTTGGCACTTAAATGAGCCATTTTCCCACTGGGAACGGTGGGAGGAGAGGGAATCACAGCAGGAAAAAATGCTGATCAGTGTGATGCACGGCCACAGGCATGACCCAGGTGTGTGGAAACCAGGTGGGTGTTCACAGAAGGGTGCAAAATGCCATTAACAACCTCTGAACAGCTCCAAATATAAACTAATTATCGACAGCCTCATCGCTCCTCCTGTCAAGCAATTTAATATACATTCAAATATCTTGCAAAACCCTTCTTATTTACTTCAGAGCATTTTGTGAATGTTTTGCCAGAGTCCTCCTGATTTTTCTTGTTATTATTTTAGAATGGGAATCAACCAGAGGTGTGCTGCCCCCCGCACGCTACAGCTCAGCTCCAGAACAGCCCTGTGGGGAACCCTGAAATTGGAGCTGTCTGAGCAAATTCAGGACACTGGAGGTAAAACCAGAATGAACCATCAGGGCAGGAGCAAAAGAAAAACAAGTTCTCCACACCCTCTGAACTGAGGAGGCTGGGAATGGAGGTGGGTTAATACTCCCAGAGTGGAGTGTCATCCCAAGCTCCACATCAACTAGAGCAAAACTTGACTCAGTGTTTAACCCAGCTAAACCCTGGCTGTGGACTGAGTCATTAGGAGAACCAGCAATTGCCTGCCAAAACCCCAAACCACACTTCTCAAACTCCAGGAGTTATATATACATATTTATATTTATATATATATATTTTAACTGTTGCCTCTGCCTGTTGCCAGCACAGCTCCATGACACGCACAGCTTTCATGGATCACACTGAGCCAAGGACACCCATACAGCCCTGCAATTTCATTGGGTTCTGAAGAAAACCAAATCTTTGCAAACAGAGGGATCTATTTCAGTGAAATCTCTCTAAAACCCCGGGGTTTTAGGTGTTGTAGTAAGGAGGGTTGGGCTTGACTGAGAGACAAATCATACTTTGAAGGATGCAGGACGATGGGGACGTCACTGCTTCTGTCTCCTGAAAATAGGTTTGTCTGTTTCTAAAGGAATGCTGGGAGCCCCTGAAAATAATCAGGAAAGGTTGCATGAGTAAGGGAGGGTGATAGTGGAGGAGGAAAAATCAACATTTATTCAGAATGTGCTGACATTTTGCTGTTGATATCAGGACAAAGCCTGGCTCAAGCACCGATGTTTCCCAGATGTACAGAGGTGACAGCAAAAAGCTGAGAAGGAGAAGATCTGGTTAAAGAGCACTCACAGCAGTGAGCTGCTCCTCATCCATACCTGGGACAGGAGGAAACCAGGGAAGGGATGAAGTGCCAGACCTCTGTGATGCAAAATACAGCAGGAAACAACTGAGAAGAACCCAAGCTGAGAGAAAGGAAAGTGGAGGTTCTTTATTGCAGGAGTAGGGCGGTGTCAGCAGGGCACAGGGATCTCTTGAGCTCCAACCAACACACAAATGGCCTGTGGCTTCTGTGTGGGACTTTGAGGGACCCAGGTTGGCTCCAGGCTCCCAGTGAGATCCACAAGAATCAGTGTTTGGCTGCTGCTGGGCCACTCCAGGGAGGAGGACAGAGAAGGATGAGACAGAGCCAGAGCAGCAAGTTGAGGACAGTGGAGATGGAGCAGGCAGGAGAAGGTGGGGACAGAGTTTGTTGCACCCTCCTGCACCCCCATGTCATGGCCCCAGCATCCATCATCCCTATTGTCACCTACAGCCTTGGGGGAACCTAAATGGACCCCCCAGAGCTGAGCTCACCCAGGCCACAAGAAGTTGGGAGTGGGGGACTGAATTTGACAGCCTGGATGCTTCTCCACATGAGAAGCTTTGAAAGGGAATGTATTTTTGGAGCATTAAAGATCAACTGTTTGACTCTGGCCAATCCTTTTCAAGAGCAGCACCAAAGGAGGTCAGTGGGATGTGTCTGGTCAAATATTTTGTACATGACCATCATCTCTCACCCCCTCAAGTATTTACAGACCTGAGAGCATTTCCTGCTGTTCCCCCCTGTTGAGTATCTGGTGTCTGCTCCAGCAGGATGGTCCTGTGTGTCTCAGTGCGTGGTGGAGCCACCAAGGACCACCCCAGCGCTGCCCTTGGGTGCAGAAAACAAAACTAAATCAGCACAATGTGTTTAGCCCCACAAATGGCAGCAGGTTTACCCAGCCAGCAGTGAGACACAGCACAGGATAATGAGAACAAATCTGCGGGGGTGGTGGTGGTGGTGGGGAGATGGGGTGGAAAGGGGGAGGTTTATTCTCCAGGGGTTTTTTGTAATCTTCACTCACCATATTTAGTAGGCTTGTGACTTGCCCTTGCTAGCTCATGGAGAATTCCCCCAAGTGTTTACTCCCACAACCTAGCAAATGCCTCAATACACATCATGGAAAAAATACAATTGACATCTTCACTCCCACTAGAGAAGGAATTCCGACTTGCCCGGCACAGACCGGGAGTATGAGCCTGTGAGAGAGACAAAAACTGCTTCATTAGCTCCCCTCAGATGTGGTTTACTCCTCAAATGACCTGGTCAGGGCTGCACCACCTCCCTCCTTTCCTTCACCTAAGGAACCCCTGACCTTTGGTCAGGGCAGTGGGGACAGGAATGTGGGTCCTTTAACCCTTTCCTCTGACATCTGCCAGCTGCTCTCCATGCGGTTCACAAAGCTGATGGTCTCAGGATTTCCAGGGATTCAGAGATGCTGTGAAGGGCAGAAACGGAGCTCTGCAAAATGGCTTTCCTCCTGCTCTACCTAGGGAAGAGCAGGGTTTGGTGATGGAGAGCCAAGTCTAGCTTGTACAGAACATGGAAATCAAATGGGGATCACTGAGAGCAGAGATCACAGATCAGATATTGGCCAGGATTGCTTTGGAACTTCTATTTCTACAATACTTTAGTAGAGGAAAAAACAGTAGTTAGGTCATTTGGATTTTGTCAACGTGTTCCCAAACTGCCCACATGACAAGGACACACAGGAAACCATTTAAACTTATCAAATGTAGAATCTCCTACAACTGCAATGAACATAAAGTAGAGGAGAGCTGGAAAGAGGAGCTGAAATGAGAATGCTCAGCACTTCTGATGATTTGGCATTTCTATCCAGGAATTTCTTTGCCCATATTGGCAAATTTTGTCAAGGGAAGTGGTGGAATTACCATCCCTGGAAGTGTTCGAAAAATGTGCAGATGTGGCACTTGGGGACAGTTTAGTAGTGGGTTTGGTAGTGCTGGGTTAACACTTGGACTTGATGATCTTGGAGGTCTTTTCCAACCTCCCCAATTGCATGTTTTTGCAAATGAGACATGGTATGAATGCAGCACCCAGACATCTCTCCTGTGCTGCTGTCCCCCAGTCTGGCCCCACCATACCCCAGTGCAGGAGACAGTGGGAGGATAGCGCTGACTTATTTGCCCTGGAGAGATCGTGGAGATTGTGCAGGAAGCAATTACAGAGGTGCAGGGACACTGAAAAGGCAGCAAAATTCAACAGCACGTCTGCAAGTCCATGGTTCTTAATTTTCCCACTCAGTGAGGATGGAGCACTGGCACGTGGTGTCAGTATGGCTGTGCTGGGGGTTCAAGTGCTCACATGCTCTTGGCAGAGCAAAAGGAAGACATCAGGGCAACTCCAAGCGCTCTTTTACTACAGGAATATGATCTTTACCTGTTGTCCCAGTGGCTAAAACCCATCAGTAGTGTGATACCACCAGTCTCTGCCAGGGTAGAACCTGTGGTATGGTGGGTAGTGAGGGATGTGGACTCAGGCTGGAAACACATGGTCTGTAACCCCTGACATGACATTACACTCCTAATCTTTCCTTTTCACACCAAAAATCACAGGAACTACCCCAGATTTTTCCTTCAAGCTCTTATTTTTCTATGCACATCCTTTCCTTCTTCATGAGGAGAAAGCACCTCTCAGGGCACACTGAGCTATTGCAGTATTTACCTAAAATACAACACAAACTTCTAATTAAAGGAGAGGGGGCTTGGCAAAAGAATATTAAAGCTTTTCAAGTCTCCTGAAATCCTTTGTGTGGAACAGCTTTGGGAAACAGGGCCTGCTGCCACCCTCCCCCTCTTGGGAGCATTCCCCAGGGCAGTGCCCGGGCAGCAGCTGCTGCTGCTGCTCCGGGGGAGTCAGCCCAGCCTGACACACAAATAAATACCACAGGAAGAAATGTTTTCTTCCAACAAAGACCTGGGGAAGAAGCCCTGGCCAGAAGGAGGGGAGGGGAGCGTACATCCTGCACCTGAGGAGTTTGGGGTAACAGGGGAAGCTTGGCCTCAAACAGAGGAGTGAGGAAAGGCAGGAATGGTTACAGCCGCAACCAGGTACGATGCAGATGTCATGCAAAACAAGACACAATGGCATGAAGATAAAGCTCCAGTTTCAACAACCCTTTTAACCTTTGCATTTCAGCCTGAAAAAAGGACGGATTCAAAAGCACAGGAGGATTTAATACCTACAGGCAGTGCGGGGGGAACAGATTCCTGTGAAAACCAGCGTGAGCATTTAGGGTGGAAAAGGGATTTTGTTTGTTCAGCTCTGGTGCTCCTCACCCACAGGTGACAGAGGCTGGAAAATGTGTTCCACACAGGATTGTGTGTGCAGAAAGAGCAGGTGGCAGCAGGAACCCCCACCCAGCACCGATCCTGCGTTGCTCAAGTCTAAGAAATTGTGTCCTTGGTTGCATTAACAACTTCTCCAAAGTCTTCATTTGCATTTTAATGGAACTCTTTCTAGGAAGGTGGTGCTTGGACTCCATTGCAATATAAAATGAAGAGGTAATTAAAAACATTCTGGAATGAAAAAGCATTTTGTTCTCATTAATCAGGTTTATTCAAAGTATTTTCAAAATTAAAGGTATTTAGGGTATGTGGGAGGAAACGGGGGGGAAAACATACGATGCAACATCCGTTTATTTAAATTACAGATTAAAAAGTGGAAAATACACTTTTTGTGAGGGGACATCCTAGGGATTAAAAGTACCTTACAGAAATGGATTTGAATGAAGAGTAGGCATAAAAATCAAGTCTAAGATTTCTACAGCAGTCTGCCTACTTGAAAGCCAGAGATGAAGGAAATATTTAGGATGAGGGAAAGGAAACCACGGAGGAAATTTTTAAACCTTCGGAACGTAATTAGCCAGGCAATTACCGTCATTACACACCTAAGTCAGTTAACTATACAAACGGCCAACCCCGTTGGTCAGACACTTATTTCCCCAATTTCGGGCGCAATCACAGCACGCAGATGTTGATAAAACAGTTTGCAAAAATTTTATCTGCTGGACCAGCTCTTGCTTTCACAATCCAGCGACCGCACAGCACCGAGAGCGATTTCCCCGCTCACCGCAGCCATCGTGCGATCGCGCCGACTTCCCCCAGCTCCAGACCTATCCTGCCCTGTTAAGCTCCGGCCTTTGAAATATAGGGCAGTTTCTGTCAGAGCCTTCAGCACGACAGTCAAAAGGGCAAAGCCCTGCCCTTTGTTGCAGCGGGAGGTTTTCCATTGCGGAGCTGGCTGTGATCTCCGTCCGCTCTGATCTCCATCCTTCCCCGACCACCGGCCATTACGGGTCAGGGGGCTCCGAACTGCACTTATTTTACATTGTTTCATTTCAGGGGACTGTGTGAACTACATCTCAGTGCGTACTAGAGGGGAAAGTGATTTTTGTCCGTCTGTCCCTGCAGGGTCCGGAGGAGGCTGCGGTACTGCCCCGCTCCAACACCCGCCGTCCTCCATCCCGCGGTGGGGCTTAGGGGACGCGCCCCGCTGAGGGCGCACAGCCGCCCCTCCCGGGGCCAGGCGCACCTGCCGGGGGCAGGACACACCCGGGGAGGCCCTGAGAGGTCCGGAGCAGGAGCGGGGTTAGGATCGGGATCAGGACCGGGACCAACACCGGGAGTAGTCCCGGGGTCCCGCCGCCGCCCCCGCCTCAGCGCAGCCCCCGCGCTGTCCCGGCGTGCCCCGCGCGCCGCGCGCCCCCGCCCTCCCTCACTTCCGGTGTCCGGCAGTGGCAGCGCCGCCGGTGGCGCCCCCGCTCCCCCGGCGCAAGGGGAGGGGGGCGTGACAAGGGGGCGTGGCCGACGGAGGGGCCGCCGCCCAATCATCGCCCGCCGCTGGGGGAGAGTGGGCGGGGACAGCGCCGGCACGCGCCGCGTGGCACCGCCCCCCCGCGCCCCCCCCGCCAGCCGCGGGCTCGCGCCCCGCGCGCCCGAGGGAGCGTCGGGAGCGCGCCCGGGCGCCCCCCCCTTCCCCCCCTCCGCCGGGTTCTCCCCCCCACCTCCTCCGCCCTCCGCCCCCCCTTCCCCTTCCCCTCCCCACCCGGGAGGAGAGGCACGGAGTGACCGACGGAGCCACCGCTCCGGCCGCTCCGCTACCCCGCTCTCCTCCATGGGGCACAGGTAAGCGCCCCGCCCCCCGCCCCCCGGGGCGAGCGGGGGTCGCCATGGCCGCCCCCCCACCCCTCGAGGGGCGGCGGGGAGCTCCCCGCTCTGCTCCCGCACCGCCGCCCCCGGTGTTATCCCCGTTATTATCCCCCTTGTTATCCCCGTTTTTATCTTTATCCCCGTTTTTATCCCCGTTATTCCCCCCTCTGCCCGCCCGCCGCGGGGGGAGCGCGGCCGGTCGCGCCCTGCCCGCCGAGGGGGGCACGGAGCCTTCTTTGGGACGCGATGTCCTATTTGGTGTGGGTGGATGGCTTAACTTGGTAAGTGCCGGGTTTAACCCCCCTCCCCCGGCCCTCCCCTCCCCTCGCTCCCCCGCCCGCCCCCCCCCCTCCCCGTAACCTCCAAAAGGGGAATTTTCCAGCTGGTAATTTCTGCTGCGTCAACACCCAGCTCAAGGGAGAGGAGAAGAGACAAGGGGGCATTTTAACAGCAGCTCCACTTGCGGATAGCCAGCCTCAATCCCGGCTCCAGCATTAAAACCCTTTCCGCCCCCTAAAATCCAGCATCCGTGCAAGTTGGACCAAGAGTTTGTCAGGAGTGTGGTTCAAAACTGCTTGGAAAAAGGGATGAGGTAATAATACTGGTGAAGCATGTTGTATTTCTCTCTTTCTGCCTGTCTCTCTTTCTCTTTCTCCCTCTCCTCCTTTTTTTTTTTTTTTTTTTTTTTTTTTTAAAGCCAGGCCTGTTTTGGGTTATTGTCTCCCCCTAAAGCCAGACATAGATCGCCTGGCCTTGCCTCCATTTTAATTGCAGGCTGAAATGGGGGAAGTGACCCTCTTTAAAAAAAAGAAATACAAAAAACCCCAACAAGCAAACAAACAAAAAAAGCCTTGAAAAAATAATGCTGTTCCTTTGGGGGGGATATAGGTGATTTTTCATAAGGCTGTAACAAGTGCAAAAGTGGCTGGAAATGTTCTCTGTCATGCTGGGAAACTAGTGAGGTATCCTCCCCCCTCCCCAGAAAAAAGTGCTGCTAGAATTTGGCGGAGGGGAGAAGGAGAGGTGCTGGGAAAAGCAGGGGTTGTGCTGCTGGATTGCCTTTGTGTCTCTGTAAATAGACATGTCAGTTCCCAAAGTAATACAAGTAGTGTCTGATAACTCAATCCCAGATGACAAATAGAGAATGGAGCAGATTTTCAGGACTGTAATAGTGGGAGGATTTCTCTTTTGAAACGGAGAGGAAAAAAAAAATGTTGCTACCTCCTGAAGAGGTTCTTCCCCGGCGCGTTATTGTGGAGCAGAGCATTCGGATGGAATCCGGAGACATAAACCCATATTTATTTATTTTTACACCTGACCGGGGAAAGATAAACAAAGGAGAGTTTAACAGCTCTTTAATGAATTCCTCATGCTTTTTATTTTGCAATCCCAATGATTCATTTGGCAAGCCTTGCAGGACGGGATTATTATCAGCATTGTTTAAAGCCATGCTAATTAGGAGATGTGTTTAGCAAACAGTGGCATTGTAGACACCTGTACCAAAGTTCTTGTGTGCATTTTAATTACATCACTGGTATCATTTTTAGCATTTAGCTGCTGTCATTGAGATGTAGGTTTCAGTTTGTGGACTCAATCAAGTATTTATTGAGTGTGGGTTCTCTGTATGCACAGATCATTCCTGCTACTAATGCATTAAATGTGTTTTCTCAAAAAAGACAGGGAGTATTTTTTTCTCTTTTTATTTTCCTGTGGGGATTATAAGAATGGGCAGTGATACCCAAGAAGAGTGAGAAGAACATAATTTTTGAAGAAGAAGCTTTCTGTGACTGGACAGCTCTTTCACTTTAATCAATACCTCACTTTTTTGCTTTCATAGCCTTCTTTAATTGGAAATAAAATTTAACTTTCCCCTTCTAAACTCTCTCACTGTTTGTCAAGTTTTATATTTTGAAATCCTTAGTGATGGAAAAAAAGGGTGGAGTGTATTATTAGTCACAATATTTTCAACATGCAGTGTGGAGTTACGGCTTTGAGGTGTTTTTTGGGAGCTGTCAGGGAACAGGCAGAGGAGCTGCCCATGGGCTGGAGGGAGAGCTACAGGACAGGATTCAGGGGGCTCCCAAATTGCTGGAAAATATTCCATGGTTTGTTGCATTCATGGCATAACTGTAGCTGAAATAGAAAACGAATCTTTTGGTTTTGATGCAGCATGTCCAGGAGGGGGAAACTCACTCACAGCGAAACTTCTCTCGCGGTTGTTTTCATAGACTGTGCGTTCGCCTGGGTGGAATTGATTCAATTTCTGGTACCAAAAACGGGGCATTCTAGTAACTCTCACCTTAGGTGTTTATTCCTGTGCTTTAAATGCTGCTCTGTTCTGGAGTGTGTAGGACTGAGCCTTTGAAAACATGACCTGTACTTGGGGTTCTTGGAGACTGGAGAAAATGGGCCACTTTCTCCCCGTGGTCTTTGTTTTCTGGGACAGTTGTACAACAGTGGATATGTTCTTCACGAGAGGATTTTTTTTTTTTTAATATCTGGAAGTGCTTAGAGGAAAACCAGTTTAGCAGCTCCCCCCTCCCCAACAGCCCTCTGTCAAAAGGAAAAATGCCTCATATTTGGAAGATCTGTTAATTGCCTGCTTTTCCTCTGGTGATGTGTTGTGTTGCTATGAGGTTGAGCATATTCTTTTTGTCTTTGCTATCCACTTGGGTGGATTTTTTTATTTTTTTTTTAGATCTCTGTTTTTGAAGTTTCTAAGCAAAGTTTCCTCTCCTCCCAGCAGCAGCACAGAGCAGGCTGACACCCAATCCAAACTGCCACTGCCTGCTTTCAGGGCAGAATTATTTCATAAACAGCTCAGCCTTTCCCAGGACATTTTTCCCTTCGTGTTGCTGGTTTTACTGACTGCTCCAGAGCACTCTGTAACGCTTTCCAGACTCCCCCTAAATTGGTACAAACCATTCATGGGTTTTCCGTGCTCCTGTATGTTTAGTTTAATGGGCAAACAGAAGGGCAGGGAGAGGGCTTAGTTTAAGTCTTTGAAGAGCTACCTGCAGTTGTAATGGTTATCCCACATGTCTGTTATAATTCCCAGGAGGCAGCAATCTGTGTCCATTCCTGGCTGTGAGCACTACCCTGGAAAATTCTGACACTTTACACAGAGAGATTAATTCCGTTTTTATATTTTGCTCCTGGCTTGGGTTTGGCTGAAATATTTTGAAGTGTGGAGCTCACCTGTGTTCTCTTTGTGTGATATTTGAAACTCCAAGTGTGTTAATAGTGAAAGTGAGCAGGTTGTGTGCAGAGAGCAGGGGTCACGTTAGGAGAGAGCACAAGGAGCGACCGTGGCTGTGAGGCAGAGGCAGGAATTTGGGCTGTGGGAAGTCCTGCAATCCTACTCCATCCCTAAAACATCTCTGTGGGAGTTTTTATGATATTTGAGCAAAGCACAATAACAGTCAGGGCTCCAGTGTTAGTTAAAATTTGTTGCTTGAAAACTTCACTTTACTCCTTTCCCAAGGACTTTTTGTATGTTTGTGTTTGCAGCCCCCTTAAATACATCCTTCAGTAGTTGGGTTTCTCAGTTCCCCCTGGATCTTCGGTTCTTTCGGCAGGATGAGAAATAAAAGCCTGTATCACTTCATGTGCGGCTTCTTTCCTTGAGAAACGAGAGGGAAGAATCTCAACTTCCCTAAACAGATCAATAGTTTGCTGGTTTGTGCTGCCTTGGTGTGTTTGGATGCACAAGGATGTCCAATTTAGAGGGAAAGCTGCTCTTTGGGACTCAGTTCCCATCCTCCAGCTGTTGACTGAACGTGTTGGTGTGTAACTTCTTGTTATACATCTCCCCTTCTGTGAAACAAGGGTTTACTCAGCTTTCCCAAACATTTTCAATTATGCTGGTGAAAAATTGTACTAGAAGTGCTTATTCTTCATAAAGGCAAACCAGTGTGAAGTCCTGGCTGAATTCCCTCTGGGATGTGGTGAGGTCCATGGGTGGGGTTTGCTGTCCCTTACCAAGTCAGCTGTGGTGCAGTTATTTTCTGAACAGTCGCTTTGACTTTCTTTCATACCCATGTATTTAAGAAACATCAGGCTGCTGCTGAGATGTTGGTTTGGAATAGATTCCGAGCGCTCCAGAGGGAGGGTGAGATCCTTGACAGCCGTTCTAATGAGATGGAAATGTGTCCCACTTGGCAGTGTTCAGTTGTGCATAGGTAAGGATGTCCCTGGCACAGGATGGGAGAGGTGGCTTTGCTGAAATGTGACAGGTAGATGCTGAATTAGAGCTGAAATTCACCTTTTTGCCTTGATTTTTGGGGATGTGGCCGGCTTTTATTCCAGCCCAGACAGTGGTGATCTTATCCTGCTGCTGACTTGACTCATGTGTGCCCTTGGGAAGGAAAACACCCTGCAAATGTTGGAAGTTGCCCTGTGTTTGCTTTATAGTGACTCTGAGTTGGAATCTCCTGTACTGGAAAGAGGCAACAAGGTGTCAAAAAAATTCTACAAACACATCTATGAGCTTGTGTGCTCATAACAAGGAAACAGGTGCAGAGCTCCAAGCAAAGGAAAATACATTTGTTAACGAGAATGTCAGTGTGTACCAGGACCTTACCTGCCCAAGAAGCCTACTTAGAAAAGTGAACAGGGTTTTGTCTATTAAGGAATATGTTTATACCTTTGTATATTGAAATACCTAGTTATCTTTCCTAATTATTTCCTTGTCATATGTTGAACAAACTACTTATTCCATCCAAGTGAGTTTGCTTCCTGATATTTCTCACCCCATGGAGAAGAGCTCTGCAGAAAGCTGATATTTCAGGGCTTTGGGTTGCTCTCTTAGAGGAAAGGGTTAAACAAAATTTGCATCTTTTGCACTGATACAGCATCAGAGGAAATAGTGCTCAGATCATGCCCTGGAACAGAAGAATCAATGGTCTGTATTGGACATTAGGTGCTTAAAATATCCAAACCCAACTAATTTAAGTGCCAATAAATGAAGTAGTCAGGGCCCAGTTGCTCTTAACAGTCCTGCTACTATGGTTGAAGAATGAGGTGGTGGCTAAATATGAAATGAGCTTTTTGACTTCCTTCTTGTTACCAATGTGTCCTTCTTGGCTTCACTTCTTTTTTTTTTTTTATAGTAGTTGATCAAATCTGGATTATGAGATTTGTGCTAAAAAGTAAACCAGGATCCTTACCCAAGGCACGGAGGACTTGTACCATGAATTACACAAACAGAATTAGGTTGTTCTCAGAGTCCTTCATATGCTATCTTTAGTTTTGCACTGGTTGATTCTTTTACTCTTAGATTATTCATGACTCCTTGTGTGTCTTTTCTGTCTCTTAGGTGATCTTTCTCTTGGTTTTTACCCTTGCTTTACTTCCTTTTAAAAATCACCTCATGATTCTTCCTCCTTTGGCTCCCTCCCTTTTTACGTATTGAGTTTGGGAACTTTGGCAAAGATCCCCTAACTAAAAAGCCAAAAACCAATGAGAAAAATTTGGGGGAAACCATTCTTCAGGGCAATTCCCAGTGTGCTAAATTTACAGTTCTCCAATCCTCTTTTTTTTATTTTTTTAAGGTACTTTTAATGTTGTTTTCTGACTAATAAATGCACAAGGGCAGAGTTTTTTACTTAGATTTCTTTTGTGACTTTTTAAAGTAAAAGCTTAAGATCTTGTAGGATATCTTAAGGAGATCTAATGGCACTTGGACAGGTGTCATATGAGCCACAGGCGTTTGAATTTTTCAAGTTGTTTTTTAGTCTTTGTTGCTAGAGTAGCAGATATATCTGTAGCTAAATTCTTATATTTTTTTTTTGGTGTCACTAGACTTCTCAAGCCTGGTACCCTGTACCAGTTCTGCCAAGTTCTTACTGCGTTCTGCAGGGTCCGTGACACGAGTAGTGTTGGGTCTGTTCTCCCAGTGCAACCAGATGAGAGAGAGAACAAAGATCAAAAATAGGGGAATGATTTGAGCAGCTGTTACTGTACCAGGATGGAGAGAAGATGGGGAGACAGGCAGATGGACAGAGGTGGATATTACGGGGAAATGAATAAGGAAAATGCAGAGGTAATCCAAGTGCAGTGGAAATATTACTGTGCCCTGTTGTAAAGGTGCATCCTGTTGTATTAGCAACTTGTTACCCACTGGAATATTGTATTTCAGGCTGCATAGCTTTTACAGGCATGGAAAATAAATCTTCTGTTAGTTACTTGAATCTTCATTTTTGTTTTTGGGGTCTTTTTTCAAAGTTTTTTTTTTCATGTTTGCAAGAGAAGCAAAGTGATTTCCTCAGTACTTGTGTGGATGCTGCTTGGTAGTTAAAATCTGAGGGTGTGATTCAGTTAAACTGGATGTGAATAAAACTCAAATCTCTTCCTTTCACGCAACATGGACACATGATTTTTCTGTAACCTCAGGCAAATATTTTGGTTTGAAGGGGAATCACTGTAATCATGAGGTGAGGTGAGATTAATTCCAACCCCACTTAAAGCATGTGGGTGGCAGAGGTCACAGAAACATTAACTGAAGCTTACATGTCAACTGCAGCAATGTTGTTAAAGTTTTTTTAATTCCTTTTATAAAGTGCTGTTTTTTGAGAGTGATGTTTTCAAAGCACTTCTGGAAGCGTAGTCAGAAGTGATTAACAGTCTTAATACTGGTGTGTTAAACTCTTTCTTTACATTAACACAAGGGCTAAATGATTTTTCTTGCATGAGTAATTATAGGAATATATCAGAATGTTTCTTGTTAAAATGGCAGTGTTGTAAATATGCAGTTATTTTAAATGTTGCATGTGACACTGAAGGGGTTTGTATCGAGTTAAAGTTTGGATTTTAATTTTTGCTTCCTATTCTTTCCATTCCCAAACACAGGACATCTGATGAACCTTCTGGAGCTTCTTACCAGAGACCATTTTCCTCTCTTCATTGAAACATGCACTGTCCAGCTGTGAAACATTGCAAGGTTTATTTTTGCTAACAGGAAACACTTTCAAGTATCGGTAAGTTCTCAGCATTTAAAGATATTTTTGTCATGTGGTATGGGAAAGAGAAAGGGAACCTGGAGAAAACATTGTTATGAGGGCTGACAGTTCCTCACAAAACTTGATTTAACATTTATAACAAGGACTAATTTAGAAATCTCAGTCACCTGCAGAAGTTGGAGAAATACCTCTGGCTGTTCTGCTCCTTCCTTGTGGCAGAGGTGCCTCCATCCATCACAGTCACTCAGTTCTCATCTGTTTGGTCACAAGAGGGAAACAGGTGCAGAGCTCCAAGCAAAGAGAAAGTGCAGGGCTCAGCTTTGTCATTTTTACCAATCTGTTCAGGCTCTTTTTGTGCTCTAGGACAGGTGTAAGTGAGAGTTTTAACAGTACTAGCCCCAGGTCTAAGTAGAAATAGGTACTCCTTGTTACACTTTGTTAACAAAGTAATTCCCCATGTGTTTGGGTTGGTCTGGCTCCCTCACTTCACCACTTTATTTTTTCTTAACTGTCCAAAAAAAAGGACTAAAAAGAGCTCGCCAAAACAATTGCTATGGAGAAGCAATCAGAAATAGAGAAAGGCAAGACTTGGCAGTCCAGAATAGAAACTGAGAACAAAGTCACTGGTGTTTGCTTCAATTGGGTCATATTTGTTTTCAAGATTTTCAGTTCTGCTGTTAGCCATAAGAATGCTTGGCTTTTCCTTATTACTTCATTTGTTTATTGGATATTTTGTTTCACCTTCTATAATGTCATTAATTTGTGTTGGAAAAGCTTTCTTAACTTTTATCTTCTGATGTTTCCTTTCACAATCTGTTACTACAGAAGGTCAGTCTTGAAATCACCAGTATTGATTTATATCTTATTTTCATTAAGAGAGCTAATCTGTGTATTGAAGGTGTTTGAAATGCAGAGATCAAAAAGGACTTTGTTATGACTAACAATATAAAGCTTTGAATAAAGCAGACTTCAGAAGTGTAAGATTATAAGTTAAATGTTGCCAGTGTGGAGTATATGCTATTCTGAAGAAAATAAAGTCTGTTTTATACGAGAAAAATAGGTGTAGAAGATGATAGTTTTAGTGGATGTGTCCTCACAGACAAAAGCCTTGGTTGTAGTTGAACTATTCCTACTCCTTGTACTGTGCAACCATAAACACCTGGGTTTTCTCTGAGAAGCCTGTCTGTACATGTGTCTTACTATACCTAAATTTATCTGTATTTTACACAAAACTTAACAAATCTTGGGATTGATCGGTCTCTTAACCCAGAATGGTGTCAGCCACTAGAAACTGGCAACTAAACATTTCAAGAGCAAATTCTCCTGGGTGTTCCACTGCTAATTTCTTTCAGGAGCTGTACTGATAGCTTTTAAACCTCAGTGTTTTATAGGTCAGATAAGGTGAGTCTCTTTAAAGAGTCATTAAAGTGAGAATGTTTTGAAAAGCTCCCAAACAGGAAACCCTGTTGTTCAAGGCTCTGATTGAAGTTTTAGTAGCTAAAATTAGACCTTTTTGTTCCCATACCTTTAAGAAGTAACTCTTGCTTACATTATTACAAAGTGGTAGCCAGGCTTTAATTACTTTTAACATATTAATGTGCTTGGAGTTGACTTTTTTGGAATTCATTAAGTCATAAGTTAAAATGTAATGACTGTGAGTTTGGAGGGAAAGGACTTCAAAGCATTTCACTGTAAGTTTATTGCTAATAATTTGTTCTGGTTTTGTTTTCTGTCATAGTTCTGTCTTTCTCCTACAAGAGTTCACACCAGTGCTGTCAGAAGGTCACAAACAGGGCACTACCTGTGCTGCCCTGGGGTGTTGATGTCCTCAGCTGTTATAGGAGAAACACTAGACCTGGAACCCAGTTTGTTACTGGTAAGAAGTAATTGTCACGGATTTTATTGTTTCTTTATTCATTAATGTGGTTTACATGTTTTCTTTAACAAAATCAGCAAAAAGCACTTGTTACTTTTAAGAAAAATATAGCAAAATATGCATATCTGGTCTTTTATGTTTTCTGGTCTTTTCTGTTTTCCCCCTAAAATTTTTAACTTTACATTTTCTAAATTTTGAATTCTAACTACCCTCCTCCCAAAATGTGGAGGACAGCAGGTTTTCACTTACCTCTCATTTTCAGTCCTGGTTTTCTCTTTAAATTCTTCATGTGCTGTCAGAGCTAATGAAGGATAATAAATGAATTTTTCTGTGAAATCCTGTGTTTTGACTGCACTTTTATGCTGTCCAGCTCCTGCACATTGGCTGACCCATAACTTCAGGTGGATGGTTTGACAAGTCAAAGGTCACAGCCAAGTCTCTGGTTTAAAGTTTTGGAGTAGAGTGAAATGTTTAATGATGACTTCCTGCTATTTTAAGTTGTGCTGTTGGAGTTAGATTTTGCTTGTGGCTCTTGTTCGGACTGTGGAAACAAATCTTTAATGGCATGGTGAAATGCTGGAAGTGTGTAGTGTTCTACTCTGCTGTTAGAAGTTTACTCATGGACTTTCTGGATGGTATCTGCTACAGATTCTAAACAGAGATTTTAATCTTTTATTAAATGTTGTTTTAATGCTGTCTATGATGCAGCAACATTGGCTTGAAGTTGGAGAAATTTTAGTGAATCCTGATCAGACCAATGTTGATAAATTTGTGCAGGGACTTGGGGCTCTTTTTGCCTTGCAACCACTGACAATTCAGTGAGCCTATCAAATTTGGTAATGAAAATGGAATTAGTATTTAAGTTTACTGAAAATCATGTGCCCCCCCCAAGCCCTTTCTATACTTCTATAGTTCTCAAAGTGAATGGTGAAATTTTTATTTTCTTCCTGTGAGTCCCAGCCCATGAGGCTGAACTTGCACTGGTGGGCTGCAATTAAACTTTCCCATCCCTGGTCATCAGGGAGCAGTGGTGCACGTTGTTTGCATGAAACCCTGAGCTCTGAGTGACCCCTCTGGCTCGAGGGTCTGGTTTGGTCTGTTTATAAACATCTGCCTCCTCCTCCTCGAATTCAGCATTGTGGTTGGAATGACCAACTTAAAACAATAGATGATTTGTTTTGGGAATAAGAATAGGGTAAAAGAGTTTCTCTTTTGGCAACTGTTCATTTTTGTAAGCTGTTACTTATATCTATCTTGGACAAAACTGATCATGTGTGTATAATTTGGTGTTATATAGTATCAAGAAATTAAAACTCCTTCAGAATTGTGTGCTGCTGTTCCTCGGACACGCTTGTGAGAAAACACTGCACTTGCGGAGATTTGTGCTTGTGAAGCTCCTGAACAGTGTCTTTGCAGAGAGTTACCTTCCATGAATATCCTGAGTCTTCTTTTTCTCTCCTTTACTGTCCTTTTCAGTTCCTAAGGGGTTTTGTTCTCCCTTCTTTTCAGCACAGGGCAGATGGAGAGTAGGAATCGTGTGTTTCTGTTGTCTTTAATTGGATAAAAGTGAAACTTGCATGCACACTGTGTCTTGTGCAAGGAAGCATTTCAAGCCCAATCTCACCTTGCAGAGCTCCTTTGCAGAGGAATTTAAAAAATGTTGGAATGTCTTGGGAGTGGAAACATGGACAGGACACAGGGGAAGCAGAGAAGTGGGGTGTGTTTGCTGGGTTTTTCTGTAATAAAGCACTGGAGTGAACTGGAGTTCTTCCTTAATCTGTTTTTACTTTTCTCTGAAGGGAGGAGGGGGAGGAAACAACACATTTTTGGTTAAATTCCAGTTGGCATGTTTTCTCTAGGGAGCAGAGTGGTGGAGGAGTGCACTAGTGAGCATTTTGGTGCTCTTTACCTTTGGTCCTTGGTATTAAGTGTAGAAACATGCTGAGAAAATTGATATAGACGAAGTTCCATTTAGTTTAAATCTTCAGTTCACTTACATTCCCAGAAAAGAAAAAGTAAACAACCAACCAAACAAATCCTAACAACAGCAAACATCCCCCCTCAAAAAATATTCCAGGCCTTTTTTTTTCCCCCTGTTTTCTTTCTGAGGGAAGGAAGTTTATTTTTGTCCCCACTATTTCCCAGGGGACTGCTCTGCAGAGGATTTTGTGTGCAATTCATTTCTCATCTTGACTTTTTGTCAAAATTTAAGTAATGCAACAAATTTGTGCCCCCTAATTTTAGTGGTGTTAAGATTTTGGTTAGGAGACTCATTCATTCCTGGGCTGAGAAATTTGCCAACAAATAAATATTTGCTCTTCTTAAAACCTTTCCAATAGAAAGCAAAGTGTGATTTAGACTCTTACTGTGCCATCAGGTGCTATTTTCATGTTTAAATAACTGAACTGACAGTGTAAAATAAACCATTTTCATGGGTTCACTCTAGCTAGGGTTAAAAGACTAGAATTACTGTACTGCCTGTGAACTGGCTTATGAAGAAAGCCTGATCTGCTACAATTTTATTTTGTGGAAAATCTTCAGATGAGCTGTCCCGGTTCATTGGCTTGCTGGAAAGCTGTGCTGTGGCCATGTGGCCTAAAGAATTCTGGTAGATGCTCAACTTTTAAAGCCTTCATGTACTAAAAAGATCTGAGATGAATGATGTATTTTTTGGTTTATCTTCGAGGTCTGTTTCTAAGAAACCTCCACAGTTTATTCCATCTTCGATGTGCTTCTACAGAAGTTTGAAGGGTACAGCTTTTCTGAAGAAATCTTTCCACAACATTTTTAAAGTGGAAATAAATATCCTTACCAGGGAAAGGGAAAAAAAAAAAAAAAGAAAAACAAACCATCAACAAGCCACAAAACAGCATGTGAAATTGGAACATGAGAGCACAGGGTTTTAAAGCTTCCTGGATTTTTAACTACTAGAAAATTGCCTTAAATTTAACTTGGATTAATTCCCTGGTGATCCTTGACATTAAACGGATGTTCTGGTTTGACATGGGTAGACAGAAAGCTAATTAATTCCTCTGAATTTGAGGCGTATTTAATTTTCTCCCCCAAAGACCTCTTGTTTAAAAGGTACAATGCTGTGACAAATGTTGGCTGTGGAGCGACATGTGTGAAGGAGCAGGCCTTGTGACAGAGGAAGATCAAGACATCTACAGTGATAATTCCTGATTTGGAAACAGTTACATTTTATTGATTACACCTCACTGCTTGCTTAAAAGTGCTGTAATGTGCCCACCTCAGTAAGGAGCCTTGCATAGATTTTTGTGTCTTTGTGTTTAGTAAAAATTCCCTGATATCTTTTCTCTGACGTTATCTTCTATTTCCTGAAGAGATGAGCAAGAGATCCATCCATCCATCCATCCATCCATCCATCCATCCATCCATCCATCATGCCTGAACCTCAAACTGTTCCAGTCTAAACCAAAAGTAGCAAGAGACACATTTTAAATCTTGTATTTCTGCCACAGACAGCTTAAAAAAGGACAAGGTGTGTCTGAGGTGGACTGTTATCAGTGGCTGAGACCCCAACCCACTGAACTAAACTGAATAAATATATGAGATAGCAAAGAAGTAAAATCTCAAGGAATTTCCAGTTGAAGAAGGAAAGATGATGTGCCATAAATTCACGAGAGCAAGTGGAGGCATTGACAAATACTGCAAATCTGTATGAAATTAAGGAAGAGAAAAATATCCTTGCAGGAGATTTCCTGCCCCTCCTCCCCACGGTTCCAGGGATTTGGTGTCTTGGAATATGGATTTTAATATCCGTGAAGGAACAGTGAAAGGAAATGCCATATCCAAAACATTCTGACCCTTTCCTCATTGTGGACTCTGAGGTTTTCTTACATCTTCCACTGAATTGTGTGGATATGGCAGCTGTTGGAGACACGACTGGTGATGGACAGCTCACTTTATCCTATGTGGCAATTCATATTTCCTAAGGGGACTAAGCTGACTCTTCAGCTCCTAAAAGTAGATGCTGTAGTGGTTTCTGGAATAAAGACAAAACTGAACTGTCACTCTGCCTTAAGAGGTGGTTTTTCCAACATGGAGATGTTGGGAAATGCTGGCAGCCACCTCCAGAGCCTGGATTAGAGAGATGCTGTGCTGGCTGGTGTCATCACAACCTTTTCAGGCCAAACATCTGAAAATTAATTTATTTTTCTTTTTGTATTCCCCGACCCTGATTCTTGGTTTGATTTTCATTGATTTATTTTGTTTATTTGAGACAAAGATGGTGTCTGGATGAGGATTTGGTCTGAGGTCTCTGGGCAGATTTCTGTGGTGAGTAGGTGTGTGCAGCTGCACTGGTACTGGCCTCTTCCAGTTCAATTTAAAAAAAAAAACATTGGCTTCTCTGTGCATTCTGTGCTTAATTCTGCAGAAAAGCTGCACGGCTTTGAAGTGGATGAACACAGTTCAGCCTGTTTGTGTTGCAGGAAGATGGTCCTTCCTCTTTTGAGGGAAACAAACATTTCTCAATGATCAGGGACTAGCTGGCTTTGCAAATTAGAATTTCTGTGGCTGCAGAGGCAGTTCCATCCTTGCAGAACTGGAGGAGCTTGGAGCAGTCTTACGTAACTTGAACTTTTGAATCATCAGGTGGCTCTCTTGGAGAAGGTCCCACCTCACGAATGTTCTGTGGGCTGGGAGGTGCTTTTCTAGCCCACAGTGTTGACTAAACTGCTGTTATTTTGCTCCTGCCGATGATAATAATAGCACAGGGTAGAGGAAGGGGGCAGGCTACTTGTGGATCTGTGTTCCACAGCCCAGGAAGCACACTTGAATGTGCCAGGGAAACTTCCTGAATCACGGCTGTGCTGCCCACTGCTGCGAGCCAGTTTGAGCAGATGGGATTGAATTTGTGTGTGAATCCCGTGGACGTTAGAAAGGTGCTCCAGGCTGGAAACAGCATCCTTAATGCCAGTGCAAACACTGAACCATGTGTGCTTCAGGGCTGTACGACCTCAGAGGTTTTGTTTTTATAAGTAACAACCAGTAGCCTAAATCCAGGCTTCTTGATGAGTGTGCCTGCACATAATAATGTTTGGAACTGGGTCCAATTTTACAGTTGTGTGTTGACATGTTGGCCCTCATGTCAGTTCTTCAGTTGGGACTTTTTATATTAGAACAAATTTTAAGCTTCTGAGAGAAAGGAGTAAGGTATCCTTCACCTTGATGCTCTTAATTAAACCATGGACCGTTAAACTCTTGGACCACTAAACACTGTTCCAGAAGTAGTAAGTTCCAGAAAAAGTGGTAAAGAGAAAATGGCAGAATTGAATGCTAAAGGATTTGTAAATCTGTGGCATCAAAGGCAAAGATGGAGTTGCAAAGACAGTAACTGGAAAAAATGCAATCTGAAAATCCTTGCACTGCTGATTACTGTCAACACTTGGGACCTTTTTTCTGTTTTGGAGTGTAAGAGGAGGATAATCTGGAGCATAACTTAGAAGATACCTTGCTGCTGGCACTAACTAGCCTTTTATTTTGGATAATACTGCCAGATTCTATGAAAGGTGATCAAAAGCCCTGTGAGTTTTTCTCAGCTTTATGTTGGTCATAAAGGTCATCATCACCTTTCTTTAGGTGATGATGAGAATTTCTCTACTCAGTGTCTGAGGGTGGCTGCGGGATAAACTTGGAGATGTAAAGCAATAGCATGTTTATTGCAGAGTATTGGTTGAGCTTCAAATAACATTAATTTCATAGTTGTGATCTGTTGCCAGTTTAGTTTGGGTGGGGACTTAAAACTTTGTGATCTGTGGTCTTGGATTTGTTTGTTGTTCTTCTGACTTTTAAATAAAGTTTATAGCCCCTCCATGGCAGTGTAGCAAGGGAGATGCTGGGTTCAGTCAGCTCTTGCTGCTTGAGGATTCCAGCTCTTCAGTCTGCTACACATGATGCTTGTTCCCTTGAGGAAAATGTGTTACAGTGTGCCCCTCAGTAATCTGTGGGCATCTGAGCATGGTTTCAAGCACAGTATCTCTTTTAAAACCAAACTTCAATGAATTTACAGTAAAAACTGACAGCTGTTGTTCTTGGGTTACCTCAGATGGGTTTTCTTACAAGTCTGTAGTAATTTAAAGAAATGTTTCTCTGGGATGTTATGAGCCACTGGAGGATTGGCTTCAAATCTAGTCCTTTTTAATGTAAATTATTTGAAGTCTGGTCAAAGTAAGGTGCATTTTGTAATGAATGTGGAGGCGTTGCAGGCAGTAGCTATATTTGTGGCACTCTTCCCAGATGAACCTGTTGCTTCTTTTGGTACAACCTGGGGTTTGTCTCAATCTTGTCATGGATTTTGTAACCCTGTCATTTCCTTCCCCCCTGCAGGACTTGTGGAAGAGGAAACATAAAGATCTCCAAATGAATAACCGAAAGGAAGATATGGAAATTGCTTCCCACTACCGTCACCTGCTGCGGGAGCTGAACGAGCAGAGGCAGCACGGGATCCTCTGCGACGTCTGCATCATCGTGGAGGGCAAGATCTTCAAGGCTCACAAAAACGTCCTCCTGGGGAGCAGCCGCTACTTCAAAACCCTCTACTGCCAGGTCCAGAAAACCTCTGACCAGGCCACAGTCACTCACCTGGACATCGTCACTGCCCAGGGCTTTAAGGCAATCATTGACTTCATGTATTCCGCACACCTGGCGCTGACCAGCAGGAACGTCATCGAGGTGATGTCGGCTGCCAGCTACCTGCAGATGACAGACATCGTGCAGGCCTGTCACAACTTCATCAAAGCAGCTCTGGACATAAGCATCAAGTCTGATGCCTCGGAGGATCTCGTCGATTATGAGCTGGGAGCCCCTTCGAGCGGCAGCACGGACGCTCTGATTTCGGCAGTCGTGGCTGGCAGGAGTATATCCCCCTGGTTAGCTCGGAGAACGAGCCCGGCAAACTCCTCTGGGGACTCGGCCATTGCCAGCTGCCACGAGGGAGGGAGTAGTTATGGGAAAGAGGATCAAGAACCAAAACCAGACAGCCACGAAGACATTTCGTCCCAGTCTCTCTGGGCTAGTGACATGGGCTATGGGTCTTTGCGAATCAAAGAGGAGCAGGTGTCACCGTCCCATTACGGAGGGGGTGAGCTGCATTCTGCCAAGGATAGTGCAATACAGAGTGGGTTCTCAGAGCAAGGAGTGGGGGATGGCTGGCAGCCCACGGGCCGCAGGAAGAACAGGAAAAACAAAGAAACTGTGAGACATATTACACAGCAAGTGGAGGATGACAGCAGGGCAAATTCTCCCGTGCTGCCCCTTTTACCTGCCTCAGGATGGCCGTACAGCAGTCGAGACCCAAGTAAGTCTTTCTTCCAGTTTTTGGGGATGAAACTGAGAACTGAGAATTGAGTTAATTAGATCTGTTTATGGGATGATCTTATCAGCTTCTGGAATAGGAGCTTGCCAGAAATACAAAAATGTAGAAACTTGTGTTGCCAGCAGTTGAGAAGCACCAAGCACAGTGCAGTCAGTCAGGAGCCTTAATGGAGGCTGGTTCTCCTGTAAAACTGGTGGTTTTGTTTTGGCTTTGAACAACATAAATCACCCCAAAACCACCACTCTAACTGCTGGAATTAGTGAGAGGAAGGGTTAAAGGAATTTATTTTAGCAGGTGCGGACATTGATGTCAAGGTTGAAGAATTTTCCTTGCACAGTGTATTGATGATGTAATTACACCACACACACAGGTGTAATTTAGTCTTACCGATACCATCTTCAGAATTTCCTGATATTCAGGTGTCACTTTCTCTTGGGTAAGAAAACCACCATAGCTTCTTGATGGTAATGGCAGGGTAAGTGTTCAGTAACTCTCAAGAACAATATGTTTTTCTGAGGCATCACTATGGCTTCAAGTGTATTTTGATGTGTGACTACTTGTGGTCTGAGATGAGTGGCTGCATTTAAAGTGTGTAGCCAGTGAGAAAATTGTTTTCTTAACTTCCTTTGAATCTTCAGTAGTTATTATTTTGTCTCAAGATAATTGTCCCATTTAATTCATTAATCAGTGGCATTAAATAGATTCAGGAACACTTCTGAACTAGGAGTTTGGTGTTTTTTCTAAGGTCTTATAGGAGTGTGTTAGTAAACTCTCTCAAGCTGACTTCAAGAACAGTCTGTGCTGTGAGTTAGCCTGTGTTTCATTGCATACCAGAATCCAAGTCAGCCAGGAGAAGTGTGTGAGATTATAGACTTTTATGTTGCCAAATTTGGATTAAAAAAACAATACAAAGGATACTGAAAGTCTTAAAAGTCTTTATGGGCTGAAAAAGAAGTTGCTCACATACTGGAGTTTAAATGTGGTTTTCATTGAATAGTAACTGCAAATGTCTTGAGATTTATTACGTTTTATGGTTATCTGCTGCAGTAAGATAATTGCATGTAATTATTCTAATTAGCTGATGATAAAATCTAAACAATGTCAGTTAGAAGAAAAATGTGAGAATTTAAGGTTACAGTGATTTTTGAAGAATCTCATTTTTGCAATGCATGTATTTTATCCTTGTTTTGAGTGAAGACTCAGCATGGATTGCATGGTCTCTGTTCTCATGCAACTATTTTTCATTTTCCATGGCATCCCATTAAAACAGCTCGATCACTTGTACTGTCTGAGGAATGTGGGTTTGGACAGGTACCTGGAGTGAGCCAGACATGTTGGAGTGGCTGCAGAAGCAGAGCTGCAGCTCTGATCCTCTTGGAAAGCTGGTGTAGATTGAGTGTCTTTACAGAAAATAGTGCAGAACAGAAGAGATTGTATTACTGGAAGCTGAAGGAAACTTAGATTATTTAATTCCTAATTGTTAAGGAATTAAATTGCAGTGGCCGTTTGCAGATGAGAGGAAGATGGCTTGGGGGGTTGACTCAGCACAGTGCTGAGACAGCACGTCAGCAGGCACATCAAATTATTTGTTCCAAATCTTGCCTTAAATGCAGTTTCCAATAAAGGAGGTGGTTTCAGTGGTGGGAAAAGGGCAGCTGAATGGTGGTGGCTGGGGGAAGAGTTTCAATATTCCAATAGTGCTGGTAAAAGAAAAGGAAAAAAATGAATGGCAAGACTTCTTGCTGTCCAAAATGAACAGGCTTGGGGGCTGCCTGTGCTGGCAGTGGCATCTGGCAGAGAGCAGTGTGTCCATGAGGAACAAGGGGGGTGTGTGGAGACTGAGCTGCTCCTGGGTTCCCCATATTGACCATCTGGAGAGATGAATGCAGGTAAAATTCTCCTTTCTGCCTTGCTGGACAGGGAGGTTCCTCTGCATTGTGAGGCTTTAAATTATGGCATGGGTGCATGTGGGCTTAACAGCAGGGATTGTCTCTGCAAGCCCTGTGTGTGTTGTGGTGTCTTTGGGGATTTTTTCAGTATGATTTCAAAGGATTTGAGATCCATATGTGTTCAGTTTTGGTTAACCTTGGACACCTTGTCCACAGGCAGCCTCTTGTGTGGTAAACCTGTGGTTTGGGGGAAATCAAATGGGCACTCAGGTGAGGCTGCTGCTCTTTCACTGGGAAGTACAAGCAACCTTGCTACCCCAAAAACATCCCTGTCTGGGGCCCTGCATGCAGAAGGGTCTTCTGGTCTTGCATGGGTATTTCCCATATTGAGCAGATGGGAGATATTTTCCTGCAAGCTTCACATTCTGAGCTACAGGGTTGCTCTTAGGCTGGATTTTGGTACCCCAGATTCTTCCCTGTCCTGTTAGAATTCAGCACTGCTATAGGGGTGTTGCAGACTTGACTCCTAAGTGCGAAGAATAATTGATTTTCTTGTGTGCAAATGGGTAATGACATAGTGCAGAGACTTGTAACAAGTATTTGGGTTGTGTTTAAATTTCAGCTTGAAGTTGTCTTTGATTTAGTCATGTCAAGTTTCATTTTTTAAAGCAGACTTCATAGTCTAGGGCTCTCTTTTACCTCATTTATTTAGAAGTGCCCCTATCAGCGATATTCACAGCTAAGGTGGAAAGCTACTCACTTACTGAGGAAATGGGTGTTGGATGTTCTTTCAGAAGTAACTGAGAGGAAAGAAAGTTACCTTGAACTCTTTGTTCTTTAAGGCTTGTTCACTTTTCTGATCTAATCAGTTATTTTAAGATGCTTCTTGCTAAGGCTGAAAGCTCTTGTTGGGTTCACTGGAGTGGTTTACAAACGCCTCTCTACTGCTGGGCCAACACAGATGCTGCATTCTGGAAATGCAAAAGTTGATTTAGGAGAATACTTCTTCAAAGCTCAGTCTTCCTTCTGAAATTGTGCAAGGTACTCTTTTTGTCTTGGTTGCAAACAGCACTGCATTCCAGCAGCATTTTGGAAGGGGAATCTTGCAAGTAACCATTGCATCACCCTTTAAATACAGTGGTTATTTGGGGCAGGATATTCACAGATGAAAAATATGCTTCCTACTCCTCTGTTATATATAGCATTATTTAATTCCTGTCCTATTACAAAGAAGCACATTGCAGTCACTGAAACTTTGCTTTTGAAACAACTGGGCTCATTCACACTCAGCAGATGTGTTGCTTTCAGTGGGAAAAACTTTCTTATCAGTACAGACAGGTGTGTCCCAAATATTTAAGTAGACTATTTAAATACAAATCAATGGCATCTCAAAAAAAGACACAGATTTTATTTAAATTGAAAGGGTAAGAAATTTTTTTGCAAATCTGTTGATTTCCCATATGCTGGTGGGGTGCTATTGAGCGTCTTTAACAACATTGGAGATTAAAATAAAAAGGAGTGTCTGGAGTAATCTTATTAATATTAATCTAACATAATGGAAATAGCAAGAGAATGTTAATGTCTACCATGAAGATTGTCTTTTTCATTCAAGAAAGAATGATCAAATAGGATTTGCAAAAGAATGCGAATGAAAAACTGAGGTGCTGGATTGGGATTGTGATCCAGCTCTCAGTTTCTCAGGCTGGTGTCAGTCAAGCACAAAGCTTGATGAGCACCATCTTTTCATGCTAGTTTCTATTTATTAATTTGGACTGTCTGTTTAACATCAAACACATTAGGTTTTGTCTTTGTCATCCTGTTTGGGTTGTTCAGGATGTCAGTCTGTCATTCCTTGTAGGAAACATTCATCTATATGTTTTCCTCACCAAGACACATTAACTTGAAGCAGCAGTTCTCCAAAGTAAACTGAAGGATGGGCTTTTATAAATAATAACTTTATTCATAATTGAGTAAAGAAGAATTTCCTCCATGGACTTGCCAAAAGAACAGGTTTTCTAAAGAAACATGTTGCTCTTTCTTAGTCTTCGTATCAAAGATGCTTATGAAATTCAGAAGTAGTCTTATGCCTTGAACATCTTTATTTGCCTTAAGTTCCTGTTCCTTTAACCTTGCTGGATAAAATTTTTATGGCATTACATATCCTGAGTGTGTGGACTACAAGATCAGGTGGTGTTTGGAAGGCTCTTGCCAAAGAGAATGGATATCTCTACTGTTAAGCCAGCAAAGCGTTGCTGGTTTTGCCTCTTCACGTAATGGAAAACTCTGTCACTTGAAGGGTGTGTTTTGAAGAATTTATTGATGGCTTTATTAATGTGTTAGTTCAAGCATGGTAGTTATGATTCAGGAATTTATTTCCAAGGAAATACTCCCACACATCTTCTGAGTGTTTGCACCCAAAAGCTGCAAGTGAATTTCTGTGTGCCAATTGACTGTGAAATGAAGCTAATTATTTTAAAAACAGAGCAGCCCTTTCTAAAGGCACTACAGTTTGGGAACTCTTTTCTTTCCTTTAATACATGTAGCAGAGTTGCTGTGTTCTGTTAAGAAGAGCTTCAGGACTTGACTAAGCCCAGACTAGGGATCCCCATGGGAAGGACAGGCGGGACTTCACTGTGTCCTTCTGACTTTGCAGAGCTCACAGTTCCTTTAACATTTTCCCCATCAAAATCTTTAATTATGCACAAGTTTCCTCCCTCCCGGTGAGGAGCAGTTGAAGTGGCTCGTTTTCCAATGCCACACGTGTGACTGCAGTGGCTGCTGCAGGGAGCTGTGCTCCCCGGGAAGCCTGGAGACAGCTGGTGTCATCAACATTTCCCATCCCTTTTTCTGTCTTGCTTTCCAGAGAGCAAATTATGATTACAGGAGCTGTTGGGGGAGCACAGATGCTGAACAGTTGGATCTCGTAGGGAGCTTACATTGCAAAAGGCTTCAGAGGCAGGCAAGGGAGAACTCATTCCAGATGAACTCAACGAAGTTTCTGCAGGTGAGGTGTCTGGACCTGAGTACAGGCAGGTGAATGTGTGGATTGCCTTATTACAGGATGATTTTATTCTTGAAACCAAGTTGTTTTTTTCTCAGGAAGCTACTGGGCTTCCTGTAACTCTGTCCCTTTATCAGTGTAAATCTTCAGATCTTCCCTTGATTCATATTTTCAAGTCATTATTAAATAAGTAATTCCCCTGAAAATTCCCCTGTTTCCTTTGTGGTATTTGGCAAGCATATTGGTCCAACTAGAGGAATCCAGATTTTGCAAAATGAGAAAGGGAGGGGAAAGATGAGTGTGGTACTCAGGATTCAGGTGTTTAAGGAACTCCTAAAGATTTTTGCTCTGTTCTACAAGAAAAAATAAATGTATTGAAGGACGTGCTAAGAGAAGTTTTGGAAGCAGGCAGTATTGAAATAATGCAACCAGAAAAGTCACTGTGATGAAATACAGTCAGTTATTCTTTCTTTAAATAGATTTTGCTTTGAAAAGAGGGAATCTCCAGTATACCTGCCATGATCTGAGTCCTGCTTGCAGTGGGAAAACTTCAGCTGTTTAATGGTTTGTTACAGCCATGACTGAAAACTGGGCTGGCTAAAATTTCAGGTGTCAGGTGAATGTCTGATATCCTAAAAACCAACACAGGCTCAAATTTTAATAATTTCCTACGTTTAGTTTGTTGCTTAGGCCTTTTTTTATTTATTTTATTTATTTATATTTTATTTTTTTGTCTCATTTTGGAAAGATCACTTTTTAAGCAGGATAGATGTTTTGGATTAAAACAGTTTATTGGAAAGGTGTTGGATTATTTTTGAGGGTAAGTAATGGTAAACTACAAATTGCCTGCCACTTGGAAAATTAAGTTCATTACTGCATTTTTCCACCTTCTTTTACAGCCATGACGTTGCAGTTATGGTACAAGGTGTTAAAATCTTTGCTGCAATTGAGGGGATTTTGCTGGGGAGATATTTTGATGCCCTGGTCCCAGTGGCGCAGCCAGGCATGGAGGGGTTACAGCTCTGTGCTCTTTTGCCACCCCCTGAATTCTTTCTTAGCCCGAAATCGGCTTAGCCTGCATTCCTTGGGCTTAGGAGCTGCCCAGGTTTCTGGACCTTCTCTGGAACCCTTGGTGTGCCTGAAGCACCAGTGCACTGAGTGGAGGTAGCTGAGACTTGCCTCAAAATGCAAAACCAAAGGAAAAAAAACCCAAACCCGACCCCAAACACCACAAATCTCTGTGTCCATATCGAGAATTTTGCAGAGGGTGCTCAGTGAATAATTCAGGTTCTCTGTATCACCAGGGCTACAGGCTAATGGAGTTAGTAGGATACAACCTTTACAGGAGTAACTTTGGAGTTTCTGTTATTGAAGGGTTTGGTCAGGTTATTTTCAAGTTTGGAAACTCAAATCATCGCTTTAAACCCAGACACACTTTACTCCCTGGCTACACCCTGGCTTTAAAATGGTTCCACCCTAACCCAGCTTTAGCTCAATGATCAGTGTCTGTTTCCTTTCCCCACCCTGCATTCCATTTTCCCCGGGCTCCCAAGCCCTCCTCCTCCTTCTCCTCTTCCTCCTCCCCGTGGTAGCAGTTCTGATTCTGTTAATCTGTTTTAACTCCAGAGATCAGAGGCATTTCCCCTCTCCTAAGTGCCCTTCTCACTATTTGATTTGTTCTTTGTGCTCTTCTTTACGGAGATCTCAACTTTCCAAAACCTTTTTACCCCTTTTTGGTTCTTTACTTTGAAATTACAGTGAGAAAACAAGAAGCGTTATTTTAATGTAAATTCTATTCCTGCTTTGCAATCAGCTCTGTTCAGGACTTTAATTTTCTTACTTGCAGTGCTGCTTTTGCATTAAAATATAGTAGGAATTAATTCTTAAGATGCAGTGCCTGGGAATCAAACCCAAGCTTTTCTGTACTGGTCTCTGATTTATTTTTTATTCTCTTTTTTTTTTCCTTTTTGTTTTCCAAGGCACTTGAAAAAGGTAAATATTTTGTTTATCTTGTTTCAAAAGGTAAATATTTGTTCTGAGGATTTTCAGAGTTTATAACTCAACATTCTGTCACGAGTGCTAATATTCATATTTAATGTGGTACGTGAATGTTTTATTTCTGTCCCTTCATGTTTGTGTCTGCCTCTGTCCCAGGGAGCAGCAGGGAATAGTGTCACTCCTTTTATTGCCTGAATTAAGAGACTTGGAAAAAGAGGTTAAGCTTGCAGCACTTTTAAAGTGATAGTCTCAAGTTACTGTACAATTCTCTGCATATTTTGGAGAAACAAGAGTGGCTTAAGGTATTTCTGCACTGCCCAGTCATTCCTCCTTCTGCAAAGGATACTGTATTATCCCTTTTTAGAATAGTTTCTTAAACAATTAACTCACCCAGTTTAACCATTTCTCTCTTTCTGGGTTTGTTCTATCTTTTTTTAGGAAGATTAGCAGTTGGCCAGGCTTGCTCTGTAGCCCAAGGAGCAGTTGAGTGGAGGTCACTAACAGGAGGTGGGGGAGAAGCAGCAAGCAGCAGGGTTTGGGCCAGGAGCTCCTTTTGCTGACCACAGGAAAGTGCCTGCAGAATTTGATTCAATGGTAGAAAAGCAAATATTACAGGAAAGAGATGAAAATCGATTCTTTTTTTCCAGGTACCTGGAGGAGTGGAGGGAATTTTCCGGTTATTTGTACTGTTTTGAGGAAGACAAAGATGGGGATACACTTGTGCTTTAGGAATATGCTGCAGGAATAGCAACATAAAACCAGGTCATATTTGTGTAGAACAAGCTTGGTTTATTTTAGCAATAGTGTTCTAGAGCTAGTGAGGAGATTGTTTCTGTTGATAAAACACAGATAGTGAACATCCTATGGCTGTAGGCTGGAAAATTATATTGAAGCCTCAGCTGGCATGGGCTCTTCCTGAGCCCTCCAGAAACAGGAGCAGCATTGGAATTTGGCACTTTCCTGCAGGACTGTGTTTTGTGAGCTCAAATCCTGAATGTCGTGGTGGAACAGCTGTAGTAGGGCTCCAACCTGAAAGAAGAGGGGTGGGAAAGCACAGCCTGAAGGAGACCAAGTTTTTGATTCCATGAGGATTCACTTAAGATATCTTACAGCCTTCAACATAAAGGCAGCTTTTAAGGATCATATGTGTTGTGGTTAAATATCTATGTTTGCTTGATTGTTTCCTGCTCTAAGAAATTGGAACCGATTCTGAATGCTGTGCACATTTATTGTATCCACATGTCTGCTTGTTATGGTTGTAAAATAGTGCAAATTAAACCCAATATAGCTCATGGCATCACTTCCCCATGTAAATACAGCAGTGGGTGAGAGCTCTGGAGTTTGCTTAACAAATAGTGAGTTGTGAAACAGTTTTGGAAGATTTCTGTTAGAAAGGAGGAGGGAACTGAAATACAAACTTCAAGGATATTTTTAGCAGCTGGTAAGAGATTGTCATTTTTCTGCCAGCCTGTGTGCTCTTTTTTTTTTTTAATTCCCAATCAAAAACACACTATGAAATGAAAGCTATTTTTTCTTTTTTTTTTCCCTGAGAGTTTAAAAATTAATTGTCTTTTGTACAGAAGGAGATCAAGCCAAACCTTCCTAAACTTACGCAAGAAACATCATCCCTGGAATTCTAGATAAAATCTACTGTCAGGCAGATACTTGACCCAAATAGGTTGAAGAACCTCAGAAAATTAAGTGTTTTATTTCACCTAAGTTTTTTTGGGTCACATTTTGTCAGTGTACCTGAAACAAAAGCTGAGTTTAAGTGGCTCCCACTTTCCTTTGGTACTTAATTGCACCCCCACACTCTCCTGCAGTTGTTCCGGTGAAAATCTCTGTGTGACCATGTAGAGAACCAGATAGGGGAACTGATCTGCATTTAAATATATCTTTTTTTAATAAATCATTTTATTTTTAACGTATTAGTTCCTGTCTCAAGTTCAATCACAACTATACGTGTGGTCTTGGTGCCACTGAGGGAGTAGCAGGGGAGAGTGCAGGAATTTGGGATGAGAGAAGTTGCTGATGCTGGGACCTTTTCCCTTTCTGCTTGTCATGATGCAAACAGGAAAAAAAAAAAATGTTCTCCATCACACTAAGAATTATCCAGCTGTGTGCAGGAGATCCAAAACATCTGCCCCAGGAAGTGTGATGCCTGCATCCATCCCAGGCTGCTTCCAGGCCTGATGCTGCTGACTTTGTTCATTAACAACTTGTGTGGTGGGATGTTGTGAACCCTCAGCGGGTTGTTGGATGGCACCAGGCTGGGAGGGATGATTGGCTGGATTGTGCCAGGCACAGCAGGAATTCCACCAACACAAGTGTGTGTGTGGCACAGGATAACCCCGTGCAGCAGTTTGGGTTGGCAGCCAAGGAGAGAGAAAGCAGCTTTGCAGAAAATGTCTTCTCTTGAGTAAGGAGCTGAAGAGGAGTCTGTGTGCCCCCACAGCCAGGGAAGGCTGGCTGCCTGCCCTAGGAAGAGCATTTGGAGTACAGGATCCACTTTGGGGATCTCCAGGCCAAGAAAGACTTTGACAAGCTTGAGCAAGCGCAGCTGAGGCCATCAAGATGATGTGTGTGAGGAGAGGCTGAGATAGCTTGGTTTAAAAACTTGGAGAAGAGAAGGGGGGTAGGTATCCGGGGCCAGACCCCTCTCAGATGTGGGTTGAGAAGGATGAGAGGTAATGGACACGAGTTACAGGAAGGGAGATTCTCACAGAGTGAAAGGAGATTGTTCACAAAGTTGTCAAAAGGTGGAGGAAAGACCTGGGAAAGTTGTACTCTGTCTTCCCTGCTGATATTCACAAGTGGGCTGTTCAAGCCACTGGAATCTAATTCTAAAAGTAGCTCTGAAGTCACTTTCAACCTAATTTATTCTACAATTCTTAAGATGACTCCAGGTGACAGAGCAGTAATGCTGCCCTAGGTCAGGATGACTTCTCCCCTGTCTGATGGTGACACTGCTTCCGATTAAGTCCAGCTGCTCCTCTTTCCAGTCTGTACTTTCCTGGGTTCTTGCCTTGCTGACAGCAGGACTCCTGTACCCCAAGGTCTCTTCCCTTCAGTTCACCTTTCCACCCTAATTCTGCCAAATTGGGTCCTGCAGGTGGGGCAAGCTACAGGAAAGGCTCAGGAGCTTTTTGTGGCTGGCTTGAATTGCCATTGTCTTTGGAGGTTGTGGGACTTGCAGAGAGTTTACTCCAGGTGCTGAGTGGTGAGACCTGCAGTTCAGAAAGGTGTGCTGGAGGAATGGCTCCTGAAACAGCCCTGCATTCCACTGGGGGTGAGGAGGGGCTGGGAGGGCTCCTCAGAGATTGCTGAAATTTGCCAGGTTGACGGAGAAACACACAGGAACAGTTTTAAAGCTCTGTAAATGGTAAGTGAGGTTCTGTTGCTCTCCTTTGAAGGGCTCCTGTGCCTGTGGCTGTCTCCCCCTCGCTGTTGGGGGTCACCTCGGTCACACAACCCCGGACACTTGGGACACCAAGGGACAAACATCCCTGCTTTGTGCTCCTGCCATACGGAACGGGGCTTTGAAGAGAAGGTGACAGATTTCTTGATCCCCTCTTACCTCGAGACTGTGATGAAAAGAGCAATATTGAGAGAGAGCAACCTGGCAAAACGTTGCCTTTAGTTCTTGGGGAAAAAGCTTGTTTCTGCTTTGAGTTTTCCAGCAGCAGATGTAACCTTGTATGGCTTTTATTCACGCCTTTCTCTCTTCTCATGGGTTTAGTTCTTCAGCTACTGATTTCTAGATGTTCAACTGTCTACATGAGAGAGCAGGAATAAAAGATGAAAAGGGGAAAAAATAATTAAAAAAAAAAAAAAAAACTATGAAAGAGAATAATAGCATTGGGAGTCTGGGAATCCCCATTGGGGGTTTACTGAGAAGGTTAAAACACAGTACAAACAAGAAATAAGTGGTGTGAGAGAAGCAGACGCTGAGGAGGTACTTTGTTAACAGCTGAGTTTAAGCTGTAATGAGAAAAAATGACAGAAACAGGGAGAAGAAATACAAGAGAAAAAAATTGGTTTGCGTATTAAAGTAATTAATTAAGGTAGTAAAAGAAATCTTTAAAATGGAGTTTTTCGTTGCTGTTTCTGGGATGGCTTGTGTGTTTTGTTCAGTTTTTGGAATGGATTTAATGCTTTTTACTGTCAGCTTTCACCTAGATCTTTGAAAATAAATTATCACATTAACATTTGGTTTTAGTACATTGCATTACTTTGATTTGTGCCAGAGCCCTTTCCAAGGGGCTGCCAGATGTCTGTAGTGCTGGTTTTTTTTGTGACTAGTGCAACTTGTTTTTCCCATTCCTGGGTTTGTGACAGGAGCTGGGTTTATGGGACTTCCAGAGCTCACACAGTAGCCACCCTCTGTGTGTTGGTAATATTGTACTGCTCCTGTTGTCCTGGTGTGAGGTTTATTCTTGTGAATGTGATCTATTCTTCATGGATCTGTTAAAGCCTGCCTGGTCTGTGTGGCTGGGAATGAAGTGTGTTTTGAGCTCAGCTGGGATGGGTGACCTCTGTGAGAAGGTGCTTACAGTCCTTGTAGCCCTGTTTTGTGATGCTTCATATGTAGGTAAGAACTTTACTGTTGTTTTCAGAATTACATGGAAGTACTATTGCCAAAATTGTCAAAAAATAGGCTCTGTGTTTTATTTGACAATAAAAGCCAACAATAAAATATTCATCCAAGTCAACAAACTTAAGAAAGCTTTTCTAAAGCTTCTGTGTTTTGGAAAGTAGGCTGGTGTAATAAATAACTGCAAAATAATGATTTGCTAAAGAGACTAATGAGCTCAGTTTTCCGAGCAGCATTAATCCCGTGTTTAGCTCGGGATTTCCTGCGCATGGAGCCCTGCAGTCGCAGGGGCTGTCCCAGCAGGGTGAAAAACGAGCTCTGGAGGGCTGGGATGGAGCTCTGGGGCCCGTGGCAGTGAATACTTGCAGAATAGAAGCTCATTGACTAAAGCCTAGTTTACGCGGGGCTGAAGCTGTAGTAAACAGTTTGGATTACTGGGAAGTGACGGATGCTCTCGATTCATATAATTCTTTGGCTAAATCTTGTTAAAAGGAGCTGCATTCTAGAGAAAAGAGAAGTGGTTTTGGAGGCGCTGTGGAGAGGAACTTGGTGCATTTTTTGGGTTTTGGTGTGCTGAGGCTATTTTAGTACTTATGTGACTAAGTGGATATTTATTTTGCCATAATGTGTGTTTGATTAGATTACATCAGCTATAAATACTGGAAGCTCTGAAGCATCTATTTCACTGTCTGTCTCTAATCTTGGCTTTTGAGGAACATTTAATGTCTTGTTGTGGTTACAATTAATCTGCATGTGTTTTAGCAATTAGTGTTTATGTGCAGCGGGCAGCAGCCAATTCTGGCAACTGTCAATCAGCAGCTGTAACAGGCTCTGAGAAAGGAGTGCAGAAAACACAAGGTGATTCCCTGCCTGCCTGGTTATTTGGGAATGCACTTTTGTGGGCACACACACTCTCTGGCCCAAGTTATGTGCTGTGATTTCCCATGTAGGCAGTGGGACAGTGGTATTATCGTGGCTTTGATGTGATGAAGCTCTCTGTTACCTTACCAGTTTAATGGGCCAAAGTTTAATTTGCTTCTTTCACCACCTTTAGTAACAGCTGCTGGGTTTTACTGTCTTGTAATTTTCCTTTATGTAGGCATGCTGGCTTGTTTTTAAAAAACCTTCATTATCATCTAGAAAAGTGGATATCCTGTGAGCCACTAACAGAGGGATGACAAAATACGTAACAATTCAAAGCATTTGAATTCTTCTGCTTGGCTAAGATTTAATAAAACTGATAATACAAAATTATACAAGCAAAACACAGATGGAGGTGGAAAAAATGGTTGGTTTTAAACAGAGAGCATCTCTGGTAGTTCACATTTGTGAGCTTCCGACTGTGTTTGTAGCCCCCAGCCTTGGGCTTTCCCTACATCTCCGGGGTGTGGGAGCACTCTGCCTATGATTGCTTTTTCCTTATTGTTTGCTTTGAGACTGTTTGTTTTTTAAAGGAACAACTTAGCAGTAGGATGTACTGGCAGAACAGTGCAGCTTAGTAAAACCAATCTGAACATGTTTTGGAATCTGATATGCCCTGAGCTGGGACTGGGAAATTCTCTGGCTGCTCCTGGCTCCGCAGGCTGGACACCTTGAGCGAGTCCCCACGTCTTTCTCTGGCAGCCACCACCTGTAAAATGGAGATAAAAATAATGATCTTCCTTCAGCTGTTTTCCAGGTTACAGGAGGTGGGCACAGTACCAGTGTCCTCATTAGCATTTTTTAATAAGGCTCTGCAGATTAATGCCTTGCCCTGGTTTGAAGCTGCAGAAACCAAGTGCTGGTTTTTCCCACTCTGCCTCCTCCCTTCTTCTGTACAGGAGTGAGTTTATTGCAGTGCTGTGTGTGGACAACACCTGAATTCCTTGTCCTGAAGAGCACAAAGTGAATTTGTGAAAGCAGCAGGTATTAATTTTGTAATTGTCCTACCACTGGTTTGAGCTCTAATAGTTCCCTCTTGCATTAAGTAGATTTAAATCTCTTTTAAACTCGGAGGCAATAAAATATTCAGGATCTGCAAAATAGCTTCTTTCTCCATCTGATAGCTTATTATCTGTGCCTTCTCTTTGGATATGGATTTTTTCCCTTCTGTATTGATAGGAGAAATGCCACAAAGGCATAAGTTTGTTGGGAAGCTTCAGCTCCGTTTGCCAGGTGCTCAGCTGGGCTTTGAGTGTGTCAGCTGTGTTTGCTGCTGCAGATTGGAGTAGGTAATTGCAATTTGTTTTAGGCACTTTTAAAATGGGCTAACAGCCCTTTTTGTGTGTAATTTTTGTTGTTTCATGTGAAGAATAGAGAGGAGTCTGAGAGTCATTTTCCTTTACATAAAAATACATAAATTATTTAATCTGATAAGAGGAGTCAAAGTTCAAACAAAGGAGGCTCTTCAATTAGACTTCCCCAAAAATACAAAAATAAACTGTGTTTTTGCAGGAAGGAGTTAAACTTATCAAGCGTTTTCGATTTTGTTTGGGTTCAGTAATTGATATATTTGTTACTAATATGTTATATTTTTATACAGTTTCTTTGTAGTTACATGTTGTAAAGTGGCTGATCTGTATATTTTTTTTTAAACTGTAACACTTTTATATAAAAACCCACTCTTGATATATGCTGGGAACCACTGGTTACTGTGTATTTTTTAGAGAAGTGACTCCAAGGGATTTATATTCAGCGCCCCGCTTTTAGAGAGCGTTTATTACTGGGCTTCTCAAAACCTTCAACACAGCGAAGAAACAAGAGTGGCAATTTGGGCTACTGCAGTGAAAAATTAGGGACAAAACAGAACTTCAACCTTTGAATGTAATTTTCAGTACTAGCAAGCTATCCTGAAATCTTAGTTTAAGAGAAATAAATAGTCTTATCCAGGTTGTGGGTAAAATACACATCCCCTCCCTCTGCCCTGCCTTCTTAGCGAGCGGTACTGAGCTGAAGCCCGGCTGGTGGGGCAGGAGGGAACGGGCTGGAAAAACAGAGCCAGGAAAAGGGGGCTGAGAGCAGCGCTCCCACCTGAAAAGCAAAGCCAAACCAAGTGTTGCTGCATCGCTGGTTGTGTTTCCCAGATCCCCAGCGAGGCAGGTCCCGGTAGTTTCCCCATGTCTCTGACAGCATCCTCCCTCCCGCAGGCGCTGATGCGGCCGGGCCGGAGCCCAGCAGCTCGGACAGCAGCAGGGTGGAGCGGCCGGACCCCTACGGCACCGTGGAGGAATCGCTGCTGGCAGGGGAGTCCAGCTACATCCACCAGCCCCTGACTCCGGACAAGGAGGACGCGCTCCAGGCCGCCACGGTGGCCAACCTGCGAGCGGCTCTGATGAGCAAGAACAGCTTGCTGTCGCTGAAAGCCGACATGCTGGGCGAGGACAGCTCGCTGCTCTTCGAGTACCTCCCCAAAGGCACGCACTCGCTCTCCCGTAAGTTGGCCTTCTTCTACTTTTCTACTTTATTTTTTTGGTGTTTTTTTTTTAGTGATACTTGAGGGGAAATCTTTAGTGAGAAGAAAATACAGGTCACTGCCTCGTTTGTTGCTGTTGGTGTGTTTATATCCAGGTTTAAGTCCTGTTTAATCCCACTTTCCATAAAATTTGGAAACTTTTGTCTGGTATTGATCCAACTTTAATGTTAACTGCTGAAGTCATAGAAGAAAATATTCAGCCTGTAGTGCTTGCCCTCAAATTTCTGTTTTGCTCGTATGCACAATGGTACTTAAAAACAAAATACAAAGTGTTTGAGTCATTATGGGAAAGGTTTTGAATACAAACTTGATTGATGTTGAACAGTTTGAATGTTGCTCCTGTATCTGTGGAAAAAATCGGGGTATTGTAGATTGCATGATCTTTACTTCTTGCAGTTTAATTTTAGACCTGTAAGCAGTGAGCAGCTATTGATTTTGTTGTGCTTGCACCTGGAAATTAATGTTTTTCTACTGGTGATCTATTGGAGACAGCTGATGTGAGCCATTAGGTGTGGACAGCTGATTTTTTATCATATTTTTGTGTTTTCTTCATTGCAACCTGATTCTCTAGTGCATAAAGAAAGAAATTATTAATGTTGTATTTAAATAATACTCTGAGAAGATACATCATTTGTGAAATAGAATAGAGCAAGCAACGGTTTCCTGAGTACTACATGCTAATTTCCAGAAGAAAAAGCTTATGCTGAGGAAAGTGACCAAGTAAATAGAATGAAAAGTTCACTTAGTTATATCTATTGTTCTATTTTCTTTTCATTTCCTCAATGGGAAAAGATAAATAACTTTAATGGTCATAGAATTAGAGAATGAATCACAGAATCCCAGAATGCTTTGGGTTGGAAGGGACTTGGAAGATCATCTTTTTCCAACCCCCTTGCCATGGGCAGGGACACTTTCCACTTGACCAGGGTGCTCCAAGCCCCATCCTAGTGGCCAACTGGTCCCTAGAGTTGTGTGACAAAGGGAAATAATTGCACAATGAAGTATCAGACTTAGTGTCTCTTTTCACTTCTCATGTCTGAATAATAGGATTGTTTTTTAAAAAAATACAAAAACCTTGAAGTTTCTGTACCTTGTTCTGTAGCTTAAATATTTGTGGGAAATGGCTGGTGCAGTGTTCTGGTTTATTTTGCAGTAACTCACTTCTGGAAGAATCTCCAGTTCAGTCAGATTTGGATGGTTCAGATTGGGCTCCAAGGTTGAAAATCCCTCAGCTGCAGTGGAACAGCACAGATGTGGCTCAGTGCAGTGGCAGGGTTTGGGTGCAGAGTGCCCTGAGCTGGCACAGGGATGGGTGGGAGCCTGGATCGATGCGTGACCGCGGGTGATGGATGCACCACGGGCTCGGATCTGTGGCTCCTGACAGGTGAAATCAGCAATTTCATCTTCTGTCTTGATAAATTGGAATAATGACAGGGCTGCCCTCTACCCATCATCCTTCTCCTTGCTGAAGGATTTTAGGTTTTACTTAAAAACTGAAGCACCACTTGACATAAAGATAAATGTGTACGAAGCAGTCATAAATCCAGGTTAAAAATTAGAGATTGCCCAACCACCTAAGAAGCAGCGTCTGAGGATGGGCATGGTGCAGGCAGGAGACCAGCTGGGTTTAAAATAAATCTTGATACATTTAGAAAAGGGAGTAGTTCATAGTTTACTGAGGGCTGCCATGGACCAGGAGGTCCTGTCCAGCATGTATTTGAGGTCATTTTCCAGTCTTCTCGCTATTACTTGGATTTCATTCATTCAGCTGTGCTTCTTTATGGAAGCAAAGTGAAATGCCCAAGTCAAAAGGAAGACTTCCTGCTTGGTCTGGAGCTCTCACAGCAGTCAGGGATGTGGCTGTGGCCTGGTAAGAGGGTTTTTGTAGAAGCCAGGAGTTAAGAGACATATTTTTCTTTCATCTTATTCAGATTCACAGGTATCAATTTATTTTAATCACTTGAAAAAGATCTTGTGATATACGATTCCCTTTTAAGTGGTCATTACTGAATACAACAGGACGTCAATTTTGATGAGAATCTTCAGTGTATAAAATGACAGTGAAGCAAGTGGTAAGAAGATTGTGGAGATGTAAAAGCACAGGCTAGGTTGGTGCTGGCTTTGTAGGTGTTTTTGACATTTTTCTTCAAAAACAATTTGAGGATGTTGAGTCATTTTAAGTCCTGGGTTATATTAAAAATAAAAAGGAGCAGGGAGTAGGTAGGAGCACAGTGAAAAAGATTGAATTTAACAAGACAACCAAACCCAGCGGTTTTCATCTGTCTTGATTTGAAAAGAAATGCACTAATTTCAGGGATTATAACTGATCAGTCTCTCTTGACTTCAAAGAAGTGAAGTGTTTTTTAATCTTGGCTGCTATCACTGGATTGTCTCCTCTTACAAAGCACTGCAGTACATAACTGCCTCAAGGAGCAGTATTCAGGTTTTGTTGTGGGTTTTTTTTTATGGAGAAAGAAAGACTTAATTAAGGTGGACAGATGCAAAGAGGGTGTTAAACATGTTTAAAATTTGGATGAGCCTTTTCTAAAGGGGATATTACTCTCCAGATTACTGCACACATTAAAAGTTTTCACTTGCTCTTCCACATTATTCTTCCTGCTTCAGAAGTTAGAGGATATCCCAAGGTTTTCATTTTACCCCGTATTCTTTTTAACTAATTCATTATATGATCATATGAGGTATGAACTTGACATTCTGCTGGTGGAAAATGAAGCCCAGAATGTGTGTGTGGTGGGGGTGTTGTATCACTATGGTGAATTTCTGAAGTTAACCAGTTCAAACTCATTTAAAATCAGAAGGGAAAACTTAAGTATCTTGCCATTTGGGCAGCACAGTTGCCAGATAACCTGCAGCTGAAGGGCTTTGAGAGTTTGATGTTCATGATGTGTGATCAAGATTGACATTGTTCATATGCTTGTCAGAAACCTGGAACATGCAGGATTTGCAGAAAAAAATGTGTGAATTACTCATGGTTACACCAAGGCTGCCAGAGAACTGTTGGTTACTGAACCTGCCTGGGGTGTTGCTGGGGGTGCCTTTCAGATAAGACATCACAAAAGTTTTCCTGGTCTTGCCATGTTTTCCTGGTTTGTCTCTAAAAACAGGTGGTTGTTCTGTGATTTCCACTCCAGCAGAGCTGCTCTGCAGAGCTCCTTGGTTTAATAACGTGCCTTATTTCATTTACGAGTCTGAACTTTGGTAGCATTGTTCCGCACAGTTACATCACACAGCCAGAAGTCTCAAAGGCTTCAGTCAAATGTTTTGAGATGGTTTTGCCAAGTATAATCAAGAGAACAAGAATTTTAGTACTCATCACAAAATGAGGTGGTTAGTTTACATCTTTGTTTTCTCATTAAAAAAAAAAAAAAAAGAAAACTTTCAGATTGTGGAGTGGGGACGACTCCCTTGAAGGGCAACTTCCACATTTCAGAATAGCACATTTGAAGGCTTTTTTATATGTCTAAGTTTGGCTTTTCCTGTTTACCCTGTTGCATCTGAAACTGTTTATAGAAGCAATTCCTATGAAGCTTCCAGTCCAAGTGATTACATGGTACACAGAGCCCTTTTCTTTTGGGCAAACCAGCTAATAGGTTATTTTTAGTTAGTGGTTCATTGGAGCCAATAATTTATCCTTGCACTGGATGTTAAGAAATGCATTTTACACAGTGGCCAACTTTCCCAGGAAGAAGTTAAAGGTATTCAGTTTGGTGTGGAATTTTCATACATGGTAAAAGAAGATTTAGGGGAAATGGATGCAATTTTAAATGAGGTATAATAACTTTGCCTTTCTCTTTTCCACAATAGTTTACTGTCCAGCTGTCACAAGAATTCTGTATTCACACAAATATTGCTAAGCCCCTGCTTCATTTTCTGTGTGCAGAGCTGACTGAAGGAAAGTGGTTCTGATCCCTGATTTAGAAGTTAAAATACTTTTGGTTAACATTCATTTTAGTACAAGTTGAGGAGGGAAAAAGGTTTCTCACGGTACAAGTCAGAATGGACATAAATCTGTGTTCTTGTGTACAAAGTGTGGGTCATTGATGTGGGTTTCTCTCTTCTTGTGTTACTTGCAGTTGTTGAAACCAAATAAATACTGATTATTATTTGAAAACTCATCTTTGTTGTGTTGTACATCTTTGTGTGTTTGTACACCTTGGGCGATAGTTTATTGCTTCTCTGTGCTTTATTTCATTGCTTGTTTGTTAGCATTAATTTTTGCTTTAAGAAGTGCAGAGGTTTTTTGGAACCTGTGAAACTCTGGGAAGGTGCTAATAAAGAGTTCATCAAGCCAGGCCCCACTGGTTTATCTTTACTTTACTAAAATACTATTAGTTCAAAGAAGTGTAACCCAGAGATGTCTTTGGGGCAGTTTGAATCAGCTTGGGGTGTTCAGGGTTGGAAAAAAAGGAACATGTCTAGGCAGGAATTCTGCTATGGACCTGTAGAGCTGGATTACTGGTAACAGTTTCTAACAGGAAATACTGATAAATTCCTCTTTTCTCCTGAATTTTTTCTATCTTGAATTTCTGGCATTTTGTTGTCCTACTTTAAAATGACAACAGCAACAGATGAGCAGCATCTGAAGGAAACTTTGGAGCATTGTAATCCCAACCGAATAGCATTAATTTGGGAAAGATATCGATCTGCCATCAAAGTGGAGGAGAGTAAATCAAACATCCAGCTTGTGGCACAAGAGCAGAATTTCTTTTGATAGCTAATAAAAAAGTAAGGTTTGGGATTGTTCATATTTTGAGACCTTGGTGTGGTTTCACTTGAGTGCTTTGTTGTCACCCAGATCACAGCACTTTGTATTCGGACACAGTGTAAACTGTGACTTGTTATTTGTAGCTGCATTAAAGAGTGTTTTTTTTTATATCCCTGAAGGTTTCCAGACTCTCTTTTGCTGGAAATGAAAAAGCCTTTAGGGCATAGAGTGCTTTAAATATGAATTTGATTATTTGATGCCATGTTTGCTTCTGGGTTTGCCTCCTTGCGTTTCGAAAAGAACAACCTGCTCAGCATGTCATTCCAATATTCAGTCAAGGCATCTGCTAAAGTTTGTATAATAATTTATAATGTGCAGTGATATTGATGACACAGTCTTTATGTGTATTTAGCTTTGTCATTGATCCTCAGGACAGTTTCTGGAATATTGTTTTCCATTTGGCTGTTGTTACAGTGTAGGCGAGGGCCGGACACAGCATGTTTTCCTTTTGAATTATGGGAGATTTTTAGACTGTAATGACTGTCAGGTGTAATTGAACAGTTTTGTACAAATATTTGAACCTCCATCCTTACTAAATATAGAGTGACAGAAATCCTTTTTTCCATCTTTTGTAAAGCACTTTGAGATCAAGTAGTGACAGTCCAATATTAAATAAACCACAGATCTTAGGATCTGAACCTGTGACATAAACTTTCAAGAAAGTTAGTGGAATGAAGTTTGCATGTACATTCCTTAAAGGTGGAAGTGTATGTGTTCAAAATGGTGCTTCTCCAAGAAAAATGTGAATATTTGTGCTGCACTGTGCTTCTTTCTCCCAATGGACTCTGTAGTGACCGAGCCCTGCGTTGTCCCTCCAGTACACACAGACATTTGGGTGGGGAGGCTGGTTTTAAAAAAAAACAAAAACAAAAACAACCCATCAACCAGAAAGACCAAAAGCCTGGCATCCCTGTCCTGCTGCATTCCCTCCCACTGACAGAAGATGAGCTGCGAGTGCTGGGGCTGCCTTTGCGAGGCCGTTTTTAAAGCCACCAGCTGGTGCTGGTTCACGTGGGTGAGATTCGTTTCCTGTGTTCCCCAGGGCCTGGCACCAACTCGAATCGTTCAAGGGGTGAAAGTGATGGCAAAGTGGAAGCACCATCTCCCCTGCTGCCTTCAGCACACCTTGCCACTCAGAGCCCCCCCAGGATCTGCTCTTCTGGTGAAATGTCACCAGAAACTGGGATAAAAGGAGAGGTGCCTTCCTCAACCCAGGTAAGATCGGGGGGGAGCGGGAAATACAAAGAATTTGAAGTGCATAGGTGTTTGTTTGATCAAATCCTCCCCAGTTAGGAGTATTTTGAAAGATCTAATACCTTATACTTTAATCTGTGTGCTTTTTGAAAAAAATACAGGTTATTTTAAAACTAGAAGTCTGTTGAGGGTCAGGACTAGTGCTGTCCCAATTTTAGTCTTTCTGCCTTACCTCAACAGAACTTCTGTTCGAAAACCTCTGGGGTTTTTTAAATATAAATGTCCCTTTTATTGTAAATCCCTTCATTTGCACAACATTGTGCACTAGCATGTAATAATGGCATGAGACCTCAGGTACCCATTGCTCACTTCTGCTGTTGGGCATTTGGGTTTCTTTTAACTGTCTAAATTCAGACAGAAATGGACTGGCTCTTTCTATTACAGAAGTCAGAAGTTTGACCTAAAACCCATAGCTTTCTGCAGCATTTCCTATTCTTAATATTTTTGAGTGATACTCTATTAAACAAATGGGTGGAAAACACAGGTTTTGCTTTGCAGTCCCCATAGAGCAAAGTGAGCTGGTCTGCACAGACCTGCCGAGGCTGCAGCACGCCTCTGCCTCACACAGGGCTGCCATCTGCCACACACTGGCATATCGCAAAGGATTTATAAAAAAAAAAGATAAAATCAGCTTTTATTTAGAATTTGGATCAGCAGTGCCAGAGGGCATTGCTGAAAGGGAGCTATGCAGAATGTGTTTGTGTTCTACAGGCTATTCTGTGTGGAAAGGAAAAGTACCTGAGGAAGGCTAAGGGAGAATTTTCCAGTTCTGTTGTATCAACTGAAAATATTCTGTCCAGCATTTCCCACTGGCCTGAGTGGGAGCTCCGGGTGCTTAGTGAGACTGGGAACTGAGTAGTTATCCAAGACTTAAACAGGGATGTTGATTACTGTCTTCAAAACACCAAATGATAAGGTGCTTTGAAGCAAGATAAAGGTGCAGTTCACTGCTCTGGCAGTGACAGCTTTGTGAAGACACTTTGAGTTGCCAGGTCAAATGGCAGAGCCTCCCTTAGAGCAGGGATGAGGGCAGTGACAGCGATGGGAGGCAGAGCTCTGCCTGCAGGACAGGCTCTTGGAAATGCCTGCCTTAACTTCCCTGTGCTTTTACCTTTGCAGGCCACCTACGATGGATTTCTGGCACTTTGGCAGTTTGATAATTCTGACTCAGGTAAGCAGAGAGAAAAATACATCTTTAAACTGTAGTTATTTTATACCAGAAGAAGCTGATCCGTGCGTGTGTACCCACGGTTCCGTTTCAGATTCGAGTTTCCCGAGATCTGAAGACACGGATGTCGCCGCCGATGGGGCATTCCTGGATTCGGCCCTGGCCAAGAGGCTGACCTGTGGCTTCTGCAGGAGGGTGTTCCAGTGTGCTGAGGAGCTGAAGGAGCACATCCACGAGCACGCCTTCTCCATGCTCCTCCCGCTCGACGTGCTCGACTGCTCCCGGCCCGGCCTCGCCGACGGCGTTGCTGCCGGCCAGCTCGGCCGCTTCCAGTGCTCCAAGTGCCCCGCCAGCTTCACTCTGAAATCCAACATGGATCGGCACGAGAAGACCATCCACTTCCACTGTAAGAAGATGCAGTGTCCTAACTGTGCCAAGCTGTTCCGTGACAAGACAGACTTAAAGCGGCACCTTCTGTCCGTGCACTCCAGCGAGCGCACCTTTGTCTGTCTCTGCTGTGGGAAGGGCTTCGGCACCCAGAAGAACCTCAGTAGCCACGTGAAAATGTGTTACCTGAGCTCTGCCCACCTGGCTGGGCTGGAGCTTTTGGACAGTGTAGGACCGAGCGAGGATCCTGAGGATGTGTAGCTGCCGTTGTTGTATATGAGACACTTCCTTGAACTAGGAAAAGCAAACTGTGCCATGGTTCTCGTGCTGCAAATAAACGTTCCACAGGTGTCGTTTCATAGAGTAACTCCCCAAAGGTGGTCAGTTGATGCTGTGCTGGTTCCAGATGCTGTGTCACTGCAGCCTTGGGGCAGTTTTTGTGCAAAGATAACTTTTTTGGGTCCATAAAACAAGCACTTCGGCTGTTTTATTGGAGTGCTCATTCTGTGTTCTGACACTACCTTCAACTGCTTTATCAGTAGATCTCAAAGTGCTTTTATAAAAGAAATGGTGATGTCTTCCTCCAATTCCTCAGGAAAATAACATCCCTCAGGTTGTTGAAAGTGCTAGCAATAGAATTAATAATAGAATTCAATTCTGAATTCTGCTCTAGTGCTCTGTCCATTAGACCATTTGGGCATTCCAGGGGTTTTCACTGTGAACTTAGGAGCTGTGGAAGCACTGGGTTGCTGTTTGTAAAGTGGTTTTCTATGTCTTTCAAAGGAGAAAAACATACTGCTTGTTCATATGTGCAGTAGAGTATGTTATTTGGGCTTGAAAGTTGTTGCAAGGCTTGCATCTTTTGCTGATACTCTATTTCAGTACTCTCAGGGCTTTTTTTTTAAAAACATCCTGGAGTATGGCTGTGGTTTTCAGGGATTTTGTACATTTTTGTGACTCATTTGGTTTATATACTGTAATTAAGTTAGCCAGGCTCAGTGTGGTGGTGTTGAAGCAGAGGAAGGAGGCTTTACATAGATTTAATTGTAACTTGGGGTGTGCATACAGAATCAGTAATGGCTGTTCCTGGTGGGTATAAATCTGTAATTCCTGTTTCATTTTATGAAATTCACTTATTTTTTGAAAAGATTAAATATTTCTTTGTCTCTTGCTATATATTTACATACAAAACCAGATTATGGTAACTGTGAAATGAAAGTAGCATAATTAAGAGCAGTGCTTCCCAGCTGCTCTGTGTGCAGCACAGCTTGTCAGCATGTGGGGTTTCTTTCCTCAGTGTGAGAGACAGCTGAGGAGAAAAAAAGCTAACTTGTACAAATGTTCTCTAGAGTTTTCAGGGAAGTTCTTTCTCATGATACTGTTGCATCTCAGGGAGACAAAAAATGAGACATAGTTGTGCACTATGTGGACTCAGTGAGGAGCTTGTTCCCCAGCCCTTTCCTGTGGAAAGGTGAATGAGAGAGCCCATCAAGTCCTGCTGCCCTTGGGCTTGTGGAGAAGGATCAGGTGTATTCTGGTGCAGCTCTGCTCCACCTGTTCCTGCTGGGAGTCAGAGCTTCAGGGAGACGGCTCCATGCCATGCCGGGGCTGGGAGGCCACAGCTTGCCTCTTCATTTGAGCAGGCTGCAGTAAGAATTGAGGATAAGTTCCTGTGTAATCACTGCAGTACACTTTAATCATTTGGGTTTAAATGTTATGGTTTTTGCAAAGCCAGGTTCATTTTTTCCACTCTTGTTCCCGTTGAGATCTTGGGTATCATGGATCTTGGCTGTCTGTGAGTGTGTGCAGCTTTTAGTGTCAGCTTCCCTTGTGACAGATGTCAGAGTAATTGCCTCATTATTTATTTTACTCTTAAATAATCAGCAAGTGAGAAAAGAGAAAGCTGAGACAGAAAACAAAGTTGTAACCCAATGAATCTTATCTGGAAATTTGGGACATGCAGGGAAGGATTTGTCTGACTTGGGAAAGAAAGATGCCAGCAAAAGCAATTTCAGCAAACTTTGAAAGGTTTCATTACATAATAATAGTTAATAAGGTTTCATGTTTGCTCATTTTTCTTATATTTTAGAATTTAATTCAACATGGAATCCTTTTTCTGTAGGCAGGTAAACACTGTCTCTAATCGAGGTTTTAGTAGTATTTTCCTTGGCCTGTGCATCAGAGTGCTTCCTGACTTCAGCACTGGCAGTTTCCAGTGCTTCCCTTCAGGATCAGGACTAGGTTTTTTAAATTGTTAGAACTGAAAGGTATAACAGGGCAGAGCTTTATTGGGTTTGTGTAGAACAGGTGTTAGAAGCAGGATTTTACTGTTAGGAAATGGCATGGGAAGCTGACGGGAGGTGTGAGTCTGACAGTTAAATTGCACTTTGCTATTTATAACCTTAAGTATAAAGAGGATTTAGCGGACAATAATTCTCCTGAAGTTTGGGAATTCTTTCTAGTAACCCAAAGAATGTAGTATTTCACTGATTATTAACTAGATGACAGGTTAATCCAAAGCAGCTCCATCAGGCATCACTAGTGCTTTTCCTTCACTCTCAGGGATGTAGGAGCCTGTTTCCTTTAACAACCTCAGTGAAATAAGTTACTTGAGATGACCATACCAAAGATTTTTTTTCCCAAGCATTATTGTGTTGATTTTAAAAACACACATTTCCATAAATATTTTAGTGGCATTAAGTACACAGATTTTTACTGTGTCACTGTTTCTATTTCCTTCTCCGTTTCTTGGTGCTGTGTCCAGTAGCTCTTTACCCATGGTGCTGCTGTTTATCACCTTGATGATCATATTAAAGATGATTTCTTAGGACCTTAATGCTGCTACACTTAATGCTGCTCTATAAAATATTGTCGTTTAGACAAAGGATGATGCTCATATCGAAGCTGGTATTTGTGCATTAAATAGATGTACTGTGGGTGCCTATATTTTACAGGACTGTGAAAATGTTAATGCTGCAATACACTTATTTTTCTGACCATGCTGCTGTTTTTGAGGTGTTTCCTTTTGTAGATACCGGAACTAAATATGTGGCTATTTGGTGCAAAAATAGTTTTCAATAAAACTATAGCTGCAAACAGTGTTCTGTGAGTATTTTTAAATACAGAAGCTGAAAATACTGGTTTTGAGTGATTTAAGCTGAATGCAGGCATGAGGGATCTTGAATCAGAGTCAGGAATCAGCTGTTGGAAATCCATGGATGTGTTGGAAGCAGGTGGCTGGGGAGGAGCGTGCTGAGGATGCAGGTCATGCACAGTGTAAGAATTAAAAACCTGTAGATGGTTAAGGGGTAAGAGTGTGATTTCACTAATTGAATAGTGAAATAGTCAATGAGAAGACTTTTTTGAGACAATCTTAGGTTAATCTGTGTGTTCTGCTTTCTCTCTCGCAGTCAACGAGTTCACAGTCATCAGGAAGAAGTTCAAGTGCCCGTACTGCAGCTTTTCTGCCATGCACCAGTGCATCCTGAAGAGACACATGCGGTCCCACACGGGAGAGAGGCCCTATCCCTGCGAGATCTGTGGGAAGAAGTTCACCCGCCGGGAGCACATGAAGCGCCACACCTTGGTAAGGGCAGTGCTGAGGGCTGAGTCCCTTTTGTTCAGGGTAAAGAGAACAAGAGTTTCACCTCATTTAAGTCTGGATTTTGTTTGCCACCCAGGGCTCATCTGAAGGCTTCTCCTATATCTTTTTCCCCTGCCTCTCCAAGGCCTCGTGGCTGGCTGCCTGTTCATCCTCCTCCTGCTCTCCAAGCTCAGCTAGAGGCTTTCCAAGGTTTCAGTTGGATATTAGAAAAAAATTCTTCACTGAAAGGGTTGTTCAGCCCTGGCACAGGCTGCCCAGGACAATAGTGGAGTCACCATCCCTGGAAGGGTTTAACAAACGTGTAAATGTGTCTTTTGGGGACATGATTTAGTGGTGGACTTGGCAGTGCTGAGGGAACAATTGGACTTGATCTTAGAGGACTTTCCCAGTCTTAACAATTCTGTAACTCTATGACTTGATGCAGAAAGCTTTAAAACACATTGCTCAGCAAGAAGTTGAGGCAAAGCTACTCTGGTCTGGCCATGCTTAGTTATCAAAAATGCTTTTACACCTTATTAAAGAGGCTTCTCAGCTCTGATTGTGAGGCTGGTGCTGGTGTCTGGCTCTTCACAGCTTCTGCAGAAACAAAATTTTGAGCCAAACATTGATTATTTTTCTTTTCAAAGTAGAAATGATTTGCCATCCTAAAGAGGTCCTCAAAATTTGTTGTAGAGGTGGTATTGTGGCAGAGCAGATAGTTTCTAGGCAACGATTCCAGCAGCAGGCCTGGCTCACCACCTGTAATGCCCCAGGTCCCACACCAGGATCCTGGAGCCCTGTGTGCCCAAATTTTCCACAGTACCCAAATCCCCATCATCTTCTTTCTCTGGCTGCTCCCATGTCTGTTTGGATGAGTGCCCAGCCATCTGCTTGGGCACTGCCTGCTCCCTGAGATGTCCCTTCCTTCTTTCCTTGGGTGCTTGAGTTTGGGAGGCAGATCCCAGCATGTCCTGTCCTGCTGCAAGCACACAGGTTTTGAGACCTGTTACTGGTTCTGCAGCAGGGGGCACCTTGTTCTGCCGGCTGGTTGTCTCCAGCATTTTATTTCTGAGAACTTCCCCTTTTTAAAATTTTATTTTCATAAGTTTAGGATGTTGTCAGCATATTTCTCCTTCTCTTCCTTGAAATATTGGCATTTAATCAGTTAGACTATCATCTTTTCAATGGCACTATCCAGTACTGAGGAACAAATGCTGCTTCTGTATTTAATACTAATTTGGCTGTGAAGGGCATAAGATTAATTTCTGTTCAGTTGCATCCAGGAATATGGCTCACTTGAACATGCTGACTGAACTGTTAGCATTGGAAAAGAGGGAGAGAGGTGATCAGTTTTTCAGTAGAAATGCAGCCTGCTGTAGTGGAAGGTATCCCTGCCCATGGCAGGGGGTCAGAACTAGATCAGCTTTAAGGTCCCTTCCAACCCAAACCATTCTGTGATAATTACAAATTGGTTTAGTACCTGTTTTATAATTTCTTTTTATATGGCTCTTTTAGCCCTTATTCTGCACCCCTGCCCACCTTCTGTTCTCCTATTCAGCTTTTGATGCCTGAAAATCATTCTTGTACAGGTTGAAAGTGAGTGATACCTATAGATCCTGCTGGATGACTCTGAGCAGCCCTGTCCAACTGCTTTAAAAAAAGTGATAAAATTTAATGCCTTTGCTTGATGCAGTAGAAGAATGTCGTGGGGACTGGCTCAGAGCAGGGGAACCTGCAGCCAGAGAAAATCAGAGGCACTCACAGGCTTTGAACACGGCTGGGACTGGTGCAATACAGAGCCTGAGCCAGTGTCCTGCAGTAGTGAGGGCTGAGGGGCTACAGTGGGTCAATTTGTCCTCTTCCCAAGGAGCTTTAGCTCCACTGAATGTTCCAGAGTGCAGGGTTGTGGAGAGTCAGGTGGTGAGAGCTGGTGATCCCATGCTGAGGCAGGAGCAGGGAGCAGGCATCCAGGCAGCTGCTCTAAAATAAAAGGAAGGGCTTTAATTGGCAAAAGCTTTCCCAGAGCTGTTATGAGCATGAAAAGAAGAAATGAGTTAAAAAGGATTAGGGACTGGTGATATGTACCCAAGGCTCTTGTGGCTGCTGGTCTGCTCAGAACAGCCCCAAACCACTGGCACTATTTGTGTGCTTCTGCACCACTTCCTAAAGTGTCTCCTGAGGATCAGTGCCAGACACAGGGCATCGAGAGCCTGTGCTGTCCCCATGTGGTGTTAATATATAAAAGAATAAATAAAAAAAAATAAAAGAAAAATACATATTTTTAGTACATACTGGGCAGCCCTGAAGCAGTCAGACAGTTGGACTAGAAGATTGTCATGAGTCCCTTCCAAATAAACTTTTCTGTATATATAAATAAAATCAATATGTATTTTACATGTAGATGTGTAAGTGAAAGTACCTGATGAGGCTCCTTGTGGTGGAGTTTGGGAGTTCTCACTTCTCTGGTTTCCTTTGGCAGAGGAGCAGGTGGATGGTTTGACAAGCTCCTTGCCTTCCATGCAGGGCAAAAGCGGCCAGGGACAAATTTCACCTTTAATCAGGTGTTTTGTGCTTCTCCAAGTATTTAATTTTGCTCACTGAATAGTGCAGTTTGACTCTGGAAGTGAATTCTTTATCCTGCAGAGGATTTTCCTTGCTTCCTTTACTGGCCATGTATTCTGGGATAGCTTCATATGCCCAGGATTCTTGCAGCATTGCTTATGGAAGAGAAACAAACCAAAGTAGTCAGAAACAAGGTGAGAAGTGCATTCAGATGCATTTTTTGGGAAATACAGGAGATATTCCAAGTGCTTCTGTTCTTTGGTTCTGGACAGCAGTGGGATCAGGAGGGAGACCACTAAATCACCATGACATTAACACTGGTTTGATCAGGGCTGTTCTTCTCTGGTCTTTACAGAACTGGTGGCTGTGGATTGTTTTTTTAATTTCTTTTTAACATTTTCCTCTTGGTGGTGGGTGTGATACAACTATTGCACCCCAGAAAAACAGAAGGGAAAAGGATGAAAAAGAATTATGAGAAAAGTTTGTCTCAGACTTATGAGTGTGATAATGAACAGGCAGCCCCAAAGGATTTTCTATTGTGTGTCATCATTGCAGGGCTGAATTAATCGTGGTGGGTTTGAGTTCATGGTGGAAGCCAGTTGTGATCTCAGATAGCAGTTGTGGATTTACCTTTGCAAGGACATGGGAGCAGCTTTCGTTCCATCTCTGTTGGCATTCACCTCTGTGGTCTTCCCTTCTTCTCCAGGTCCACAGCAAAGATAAAAAATACGTCTGCAAGGTTTGTAACCGGGTGTTCATGTCAGCGGCCAGCGTGGGGATCAAGCACGGCTCCCGCCGCCACGGCGTCTGCGCCGACTGCTCCGGCCGCGGCATCGCCGGCCACCTGGACCACAACGGGGGAGAAGGGTCCCCAGACGAGTGTTACCCTGGGGAAGGGCAGTACATGGAAGACCCAGATGACATCAAAGTGGAAGGAGATGAAGAGATGGGAGACGACGATGACATCAAGTGGAAGGATGACGTGGGGATGTCACAGGATGATGTGATTTTAGATGATGACAAAGATGTCGACTCCCCGCAGGAGCAGGACAACTCTGGGGAGAATGACAAGGATTTTACCTGGATTTCTTAGGGATTATTTTTTGTTTGTTTTTTTTTTTGTTTCACTCTGTTGTTTGTAGGGGGAGGGAGGGTGGGGAGGAAGGAGTATGTTGGAAAAACTAAGTAGCCTTGTTGTCGTCCATGTGTGCGAAATAACTCTTGTGTTTTCTAAACAAGTCCTTCTCTGTTCCACTCAGACACTGTCTTAGCAGGGTCGCTTCCAGCGGCACGACTGACTTCGCCTTCCCCCTTTTCCCTTTCCCCCTGTGACCCCCTGCCCATGGCCACCCCTTTGGCCAAGCCAGCCAGGCTTCCCAAGAGGGAGGTGGAGTCTCTGCAGGTGTGAGGAGGCTGGTGAAACATGAATCCTCCTCCCCTTCCCACTCTGAACCAAGCACCAGGGAGGTCTTTGTGTCCAAAGCAGTTTTGTTGGTTGGTTGGGTTTTTTTAATACCTTGTCTGTGCTAAAATCCCAGCAGCAGTGGAATTTCAGCTAAGGTTGTGAAAGCAGATGGATGGATGTGTTGGAGGGCTTCCCCTGATGATACAGACCTTTTGCAAAGTTATTTAAAGAGTTTTAATTATTTTTTATGGAGCCAAATAGATCAAAAGGCAAGTCAGATTACAGCCTTATGAATACTTCTCTTGGATTCTTAGCTTCCAAAAGCATCATTATCAAAGACAGATTGTGACTTCTCTTGGACCTACTGGCATCTTACCCAGTCCTGTCTTCCAGCCTTGGTCATCCACAGGCACCAAAACACATTTGTGCTTCTGGAAGCACCTTTTGCTCTAGAGGACACACTTCTGTACCTGTCATTCTTCTCCACAAATATCTTCACTTTTCTCCCTTTGCTCAGCTGCCTTTTTCACAAATATATGCAAACTGTAGCAAAACCGAGGCATTTGGCCAAGTGCAGGATGAGCTGGGAAAGGCAAGAAGCCGAGGTGAGGAGTTCCCAGCAAGGTGGAATCTTGCTGCTCCCGTCCCATGGACTTTTGTGGGGCCAGGATTTCACCTGTTCTTCCTTGTTCTTCCTTGCCAATCTCAACATTCTCATTGATCATGGGTAGGTCTAACACCTACTTAATTAATGACAAAAACCCTCAGCTTTAGTTGCAGTGGTTCTGTGTAAATTTTCCAATAAACCATTTTTTCTTTAAATAAGAACCAGGTTTCTCTCCCAGTGTCTCCTCAGACTCTGTGGGGCTGTTCCAGATAGTTGGATTCTCCCTGTTCATATCGGCCACTGTTGCCTTCTTCCAGCTACACCTAAATAACAACAGCAACAGCATGTGTTGGAACTGTCTTATTCCTGAGAAACAGCTTGTTCTACCTTCACCTCTTTGCTTCTGGTGCTTTTTTAAACAAAAAGAAAAAGCCGAAGACCTCACTCCATTCTTGCCGTTGAGCAATTTTCTACGATGTCTGTGACTGTGGTACCTTGAAACCTGCCACAAAAGACAACCCATTGCCAGAAGCCAAATGACTCGAGGTGCTATTTTCCTTCCTGCAGGCCTGGTAGTCCGTGAGGAAAAGCATGGTTCCACCCAGCAAGGGAATTAAAAGTATATTGTACAATAAACCCACATAAAGCAAATAATCTGAAAGGATTTAAGCCACTCGGTGCCAGGATTTTGTGGAGCGTGGTGGGAGCCTTGATCCTGGCACCTGCAGGAGCTGGATTCTCTCTCCATTCCCTCCTTCCAGCTGCATCCTGGGTTTATGGTATTCACTCCCTTTCTCTGCTCTTCAGTTCCTTGCAGACATTCACCACCTCTCCACATCCATCACCCTGGTTCCCTGTTGCTTCCATTGGGAGCCTCCAAGCTCCTGTCGATTTGGGGGTGTTGGTGATGTGGGAACACAGATCTTTCCTAAATCCCTCTGTGTGGCGCAGTGGGGCCACACCAGCCCTGCTGCTGCTGCCCCTTGGACTGGAGGGGTTGGTGGCTCTTGTTGCTTTAGGCTGTGAGCATGGAAAACCCTCTTCCTTAAATAGGGGAAGAGCAGAGCAGGTCATGCAGGAACTATTTTCTTAACTTGTAAAAATCTTATTTTGCATTTTAGCTTCTTTTCCTTCTCCTCCCCTATTTAAAAACCCGTAAAAACCCACCCAGTATGTCACAATTGGACCTTTATATACCCTTTTCCAGTGGTTTTGGGGGGTCCCAGAGTGAGGAGGCTGTTCCCTTATCCCGATTTTGGACCCCCCAGAGTATGGGCTCTCTATTTATTGTCATTTACCCTGTAAATATGGAGGGGTTAGGGGGTGCCTGAAGTCTGAATGTGCAGCCTCACCTGTTGCATGTAGACAAATACATACAGTACTTAAAGATTTATCTTTAGCTTTGCTTTTTATATGTAAAAATCTATTTAAAAGAGAATTTGAAAGCCCAAACAGTTCAAACCCCTGGGGTTTGTGTCACATTCCGACAGCCCGTGCCCTCCAATGCTGGTGTGTGCATCCACCTTCTGAGGAGGAGCAGGTGTGGGCCAAGCCCTCCTCTTCCTCCCTGCCCTTGGGTGACTCAATTTTGTCATCAGCGTTACGGAGTGCAGAGCTTTCTTCACAATTCCCTTGGAAATATTTTATTCTTTTTTTTCCTTGTTTTTATTAAAGGTGGGCAGAGAGCCAGGTAGCACTCAGGAGTGTTTCCAAATCGTGTCACTTTGAGGCTCTTTGAACTGAGGATGCAAAAAATAAAGCAAAAAAAAAAAAAAAAAGGGAGAGAAAAATGGAAAACCTGCATAAAAACTAACTTTTCCCATGTCATAACCTCGCACGTGCTTCTGTCCCACTAACAACACACCATGTACCAAATAAAACCCTTCTAACACCTGATATCTATTGAAGTGCTTTGTTCTGATGGAGGTGTGCAGAGTTGGAAATGCAGGGATTCATCTTTAACCTTCCATGCTCCGACTTAGGTTTGGAAAAAAAGGAATTTGGGTGTGTTTTTTTATGCTGAAACTTTATAAAACTTCATCAGTCACTCCAGGTGATCGCATCCCTCCAGCTTCTCTCCAGGGTCTCTCAGATTATACTGCCTATGCAACTTCTGCTCTTGGAGATTTAAACAAAACCCCACTAATTCTGCCTGTTCTGCATCTTGTCTTTGTATCTCCCTTCAGGGCTTTGTATACTTCACTGAGGTTCCCTTTTTTTAATTTTTTCTAAATATATATATATATATATATGTGTGTGTGTATATATATACAGACTTAGTTCCAAAACAGTAACTCCCATAGAGGTAAAACATGGATATACTCTGTCTTGAGAATTTGCAATTCATTTTTTTAAAGCATTTGTACATGTAAATGTTCCTCCTTGAATTCCTTGATTTACCCTCATTTTTTATTTTAAATCTGAGTGCCAGGAGTAGAGAGCAGAATGGGGCAGAGGACATTATCCTGTCTGTGCCCTCTGGAAAACATCCCAGGGATCCGTGGACTTGGAGAGCATCTTAAAGGATGGAGACAAACGAGGTCCTTGTGTTGATTTGGGATTTCCAAAAAATATTCTCGAAATCATGAATTTCCCAGTTTTGTTGGTTTTTAAGGTCACCCCAAAGCCTCACAGCTGCGGAGCGGCTTTGCGGGGAGGCAGAGGGGGACTTCTCTAATGAAGGTTTGCAAAATGATTGTCCTTTCCCTTTCTTTTTTTTTTTCTTTAATCAAAAATCAGTTTTTTGGACAACAAAACAAATTATTTTTGTCTGGAAGGAACTCCACTCTAGCATTACTCCCCCTTTTGTTTCTTCTCCCCACTCCTGCCTTTAAACACTCCACATCCCCAAAGCAAAGCTGTGGCTTTTGGGATGCATTTTGTGACTGTCCCTGAGCACCCCCTCCTCAAAGCTCCCCCTTTTGCACATCACCCTCAAGGAAAGAAACTCCATGAAAACAATGCAAAAACTGGAATTTTTTGCAATATTCTGAAAGATAATCTAATTTTCACTCATTCTGTGTGACACGTGCGACTCCTATGAAAGCCATAATTAATGGTTCCTTTGATTTTGTAGATCCTGAGTCATGTTTTGAATTTCAGCCTTTTTTTTTTTTGTTTCAGTCCCCCTAGTCAGAGTGCTGTGTGTATGCTTTCATATATATTTATTTTTCAACGTGCTTTAAACCTGTCTACAAAAATAAAGCTGAACAAACACAAAAAGGACAGTGTTTGAAGATTGTTGATTTTTTTTTCATTTTTTGCTGGGAATATTCTATATTATACTGACTTTATATTAATTATTATAAACCTGTGTTTGTATTGAAGATGTGTTTAATATTTTGGGGAGGTTGAGGAGATTTCGTAACCAGAAGTCAGTGGGAGAACATGCTGTGTTGTACTGATTTTCTGTCAATGTAGTTCAGGTAAATCTGATTTTATTTTCTAGTTGCTGCCCAGTTCCTCGCCTGCCGGGGGCTGCCCCTCGGATAGAACCTTTGTGATGGGATTTAGCTTAGACATACCTGCAAAAATCAATCAGTTTCAATAAATTGGGAAATTGCTGCTACAATTTTGTCTGCTTTTTCTTTTTTTAAAATATGTTACTATTATTATTATTTTCCTCCTTGCCTGTGTGGAAGGATGGGGACCAGAAGGGAGCCCTGCTCACCCCCAAGCTGGGGGTGCTGCTCCCTCCCCCTTCCTTCCCCATCCCAAACAGGCACCTTTGGCTCATTCCCTCCCTCCCTGCTGCCTGTTGGTGGCAATCTCCTTATTTTTTGGGCATTATCTGAAATGAAATTAACTCGCAGGAGGATGCACAGGGTGATGCCATCCCTGGGGGATGTGGGATGCAGGAGGGGGTAACAGCAGTGGGTCTGGGGGTGCCAAGGGGCCTCAAGGTGCCCACCCTGCCTGTCTTAACAGTAACTAAAGAATAGGAATCATTAAAAAAAAAAAAATCTAAATATTTATTTTTTTTTCTTTTGGATCTGATACATCACATCCCTGGAGGGGACAAATAGGGGCACAGCACCAGCCTTGACCCACAGGGCCAAAGCAGTGTCTGACCCCCTGCAAGGGGGGACCCTGCAGTGAGGCATCCCTGATGCAAAGGGAACCTTCCCACAGGGCAGGAGGGTGGCAGGGCCACCACCTCTCCCTGTCCCCTCCCTGCATGAGGACAGGAGCAGGGTGGCATGGCCTGGCCAAACCCCAGCTGCTGCCTCGACTGGAGAATGACAGGACAAGAGGGGAGAAAGGGTTTTGAGGAGAAGATGGGGGGTTTTTTGGGTAAAAAGGGGGTTTAAAGTGAATTAAACCCCTCGACACCCACCCATGGCTGGAGGAACCCCGCTGCTGCAGCGCCGTGGCCCACGCGCTCTCGTGCTGTGGGAGTATGTAAAAATACGAATTTTCATATATTTTATTTAAAAAATAAAAACCACACGAAGGAAAAAAAAAAAAAATAAAAGTAAAGGAAAACAAAAAGACCCCTCTTTGTGCAGTTTGGCATAGTGCAAATGGGCGCATTCCTGCAGGCACTTCCCGGGGCATCGCCCCGGCGGGGGCTCCCCAAAACGAGAGAGAGAAATGACATTACAAAGAGTAAAAACCCCCCCTGGGGGGGTGAGGGGGGGCAGGCGCCCACCTCTGCCCTGGGCACTGGGGCTGGGAACGGACACCCCCTTTTCCAGCCCCCGCTGGCCACAGGCACAGCTTATTTGAGCCGTGGGGGGGTCCCCAAACCGGAGCGGGGAGGGGGCCGGGAGCAGCCAGACACCCCCTGCCAGCCCCCGCCGGAAAGGAGCGGGGTTGGATTGTTGGATTTAGCTTATTTTCGAAGGGAAAAAAAGGCAGGGGGGACAAGCTCCGTGGCGGGGGAGGGGGGGGGCGTGTGTGAGCATAAAGCTTTCGGGGGGCCGTTCCCTGAGTCCGGGGGGGCGGCCGGGGGGGCGCGAAGGCACCTCGAGTGCAAAATGTGCAAGAAGGAGGGAGCGGCGGGGCTCCGTCAGTCGAGGAAGCGCTGGCAGGCCTTCTTCCAGCGGCACGCCGTGCACCACATCTCCCGGTGCTCCATGCCGTACACCTTGCGGCACTTCTTGGCCTCTCCCCGCGGCCGCCTGCAGCAGAGGGGACAAGTCACAACCAGGGGACACACGCAGGTGAGAGGGGATGGGGTGGGGCACGACAGCCATGGCTCACCTGGGCACGGCCGGTGGCTTGGGTGGTGGCAGGGTGGGGACAGTGGGGGACAGTGGTGGTCGTGGGGGGGTCCGGCAGCCCTGGAGAGAGAGGACACAACCCTCGTCAGACAAGGTGATGAGGGAGTGCAGCAGCCCCACCTCCATCCCTGTCCCACTTCATCCCTGTCCCACTCCATCCCTGTCCCCTCCATCCCTGTCCCCTCCATCCCTGTCCCACTTCATCCCTGTCCCACTCCATCCCTGTCCCACTCCATCCCTGTCCCCCTTCATCCCTGTCCCCTCCATCCCTGTGCCCCTCACCTGGTACGCATGGTCAGTGTGGACGTGGCAGCGGCCAGGTGGGGCCGGGGGGCTGCAGGGGGAGGCCAGGGCCAGGTCGAGGATGGGCAGCACTGGTGGCGGAGGAGCCTCGGGGCCGGGAAAGGCGGGAGGCACCGAGGAGGTGGGAGAGACCGGAGTGAGGCTGGAGAGCCCGTCGGTCAGCGCGTCCACGTCCACGTCCAGCTCCGTGTAGTAGAAATCCTCCTCGCCATCGCTCTGCTCCAAGTCGGCTTTCCGGCTGCAGGGAGAGCAGAGGCTGGCTGGGACATTGTCCCCCCAGCACCACAGGACCCTGGAAGGGATATCAGGGGGTCTGGGGGTGTCCAGGGGTAGCCCATGTGCTTACCCAAGGTGCATGGTTCGGATGTGCTTCTGCATCCCTGAGGAGCTGCTGAGGACTTTGCCGCAGCTCTTCCACAAGCACTTGAACATCACCTTGGTGGAGTTCTGCAGGAGAGACGTGTCAGGCTGGCAGCTCCATCCCCAACCTAATCCCCAGCCCCACTGTCTTCCCAAATATCATCCTCATTGTCATCCCCAACATTACCTCTGTCATCACCCACACCCCCAAATTAATCTCAACCGTCAACCCTATCTCCAACCTCATCCTCTTAATTCCCACCCCAAACCCTGATCTTCCTCCTTATCTCCATCCTCACTATCCCCATCCCCAAACTCATTCACATACCCAACCTCATCCCAACTGTCATCCCCACCCTTAACCTCACCCTTGTCTTCATCCCTATCCTTTCTAGTCCCAAAACCCAGCTTCACCCCTATCACTATCCCCAGCTTCATCCCACCTTCCTCTTCCGTGGGGTGGGCTCTCCAAAGACGAAGTGGGTGCCGTCGGGCTCATCAGGGCCCTCATCCGGCAGTGGGCCGGGCAGGAAGGTGCTGGGGACGTGGCTGGAGAGGGGGGGTGACGGGGTGGAGGGGGTGGATCGGTCACTGGAGGGGTCCCAGCTCCAGTCCCCGCTGGTGTTGCTGCTGCTGCTGCAGCTGGAGGACATGGCAGGAGCCTCCTTCCAGACCTCGCTGCCAGGCTCTGGTGAGGAGGAGGAAGAGGAAGGTCAGGTCCTGCCGTGGGACACATCCAGGGATGGGGAGACAGGGAAATGCTCTCACCTGGGGCATGAGTGGCCGGTGGGTGCCCGAGCACCAGCGGGCTGGCGGAGAGGCTGGTGAGCACCGCGGCTGCCATCACCTCATCAATGCCTGCCTTGCCCGAGAGCTTCCTGCCAGAGAGAGCAGAGGGGGCTGTGTCAGGATGGACGAGCCCCCTGAGATACCCTATCACTTTCCCTCCCCCACTGAGGTGCCAGGACCTCCCACCCACGGTGGCCTGCACCCATCCCAGGGTGGTTTGTGTGGGGGTACAGGGGTGGCACAAGGTCGCAGCAGCCCCACCATGCTGGTGGCATTACCAGGCGGAAAGGCACCCACAGGTGTCCCACACCCTGAGATGCTGCTGATCCCTCCAGGGATCATCCCAGCAGCTGTCTGTAATTCCCCTGGGAATGGCACAAGCAGCAGTGCAGGCAGAGGTGCAGGCAGGCTGCCAAAATGCCACTGCTTGTGCCATGCCAGGGTCAACCCTCCATGCCCGTGGGCAGCACTGTGCTGGAAGGTACTGGCACCTGCATCCTGCCCAAAGACACAGGGATGGATTGCCTAAGGCCAAACAGTTCCTTGAGGTGGAAAAAAAACCTATAAAATTTTAGATTAAAAAAAAAAAGCGAGAGGTCAAGAGCACCCAAAACCATTTTGCAAACGGATAACCTGGTGATGCTCCCAGCTGGGAGTCCCCAGAGCTGCCACTGCGGGACAGCCGCTCACCGCCGGGGATCCCGGCGTGGCCAACAGCGGCCAAAGTCCTCCTGCAGAAAAAATCCCGGCAGTGAGGCCGGTGCTGGTGGGAGGGTGGTGGCCGTGCCGGTGTCCCTACCTGTGCCGGGGCACGGGGATGCACTGCACGGCCGAGTGCAGCGCCAGGCAGCGCTCCAGCCCCGCATCCAGCACCCGCAGCATGGCCTCCTGGCTGGCTGGGTCCTGGCGCGACGGCAGCTCCCCCAGCCAGCCCTCGGATCCCAGCGGAGCCTGCGGGAGAGACGCAATGGGCAGCGGGGATCCCCGAGCGCAGGATTCCGCAGGGATCCCCGTGACCTCGGTGGGATGGGGAGGTGGATTTGGGGACCTGGAGCAGCGCCTCCAGGCAGGGCTGTGGTGGGACTGCCAGCCACTCCGTGGGTCTCCCTGGGGTAAATCCCAAGTGGATCCCACCAGGTCGCAGTGGGATCCAGCCAGGAGATCCTTAGCACTCTCCAGATCCCCCTGTGATGCTGCTGCCAGCACCATCATCCACTGGCTGAGCATCAGCAGGGATCCAGCAGGGATCTCCAGAGCCAGGAGACGACCTGACACTCTCCTGGCAACGCAGCTCTAAGGTGGCAGCACCCAAATCCCACATCCCGGTATAGATCCACACCTTATGAATCCACACCCCAAGTTTATCCCGCTCTGAGCGGATCACCGGGATCCAGGGCTGGGAGCCTACTCGTGCCTGCCAGGCCCATCCCAGACACCGGCACCCACTGCCTGAGCCCCGGCACAGAGTGGATCCCACTCCAGGGACATCCCCCGTGATCCAGCACCAAGCGGATCCCGCTCCAAGCGGATCCCGCTCCAAGCGGATCCTAGCCGGTCTCCCTGGGGCGGGGCTGGGCGGATCCCCGCGGCGGGAGATCCCTGGAAGATCCCAAAGAGCCGCGATCCAGGAGAGGCGATCCCCCCGGGGGTGCGGGTGATGTGACCCACCACCATCCCCCGCGCTCCGCCGCCACAAACCCCCCCCCATTCCCGCCCCTCAAAGTTTATCCCATCGCGGCGCCATTTTACCGGCGGGGAAAGTTTCGGGCGGGCCGCTGTCAGCTGTCACCGCCCCCCCGCCGCCTCCCCCGGATCCCACCCCGGTCTCCGCCGCCGGCCCCCCCGGTACCTTGGCGGCGACGGCGCGGGCGGCGGGCGGCGCGGGCGGGGGCGGCGGGCGGCGGCGGCGGCGGGCGGGCATTAGGACCGCGGGCGGGCGCGGGGGGTCCATGCGCGGAGCGGCCGCGGCCCGGCGGGGGGAGCGCGCTCCGCCGCGCGCGGCCCCGGTGTCGGCGCCGGTCGGGCCACGCCCCCCGAGCGCCGCGCCAATGGCCGGCGCGAGCGGGCTGGAACGCGGCCGCCGCTCTCCGCGCCGCTGATTGGCTGCGGCCCGCTGCCACTTCGCCCGGGGCGGTCCCGCCCCCTCCCTCGCGAGGCCGCCACGCCCCCACCCCGGCCGCGCCACGCCCCCGCCGGCAGCGGCCATCTTCGCGCGCCCCGCCCTCCCGCCGCGCGCGCTGCCCGCGGTACCCCCCAAAAAAACAACCCCCCCTCCCCCAAAACCCCACCCCACCTCCACCAGGCCGCCCGTGTTACCCCCCCACACCACCACTGGGTCCCCGCCGGCACCCCTAGGGCCACCGTGAACTCACCCCTCCTTTTCCCGCCAAACTCGCGGCGCTCCCCAAAAGTTGCGGAGGACCCCCGAATGTTCCGATTTTGTTATTACGACACTGGATTCTGGGCGCCCCCCAAATAAACAGGGGATCCCGCCACCGAGGAGCATCCCGCAAAACTCCCGACGGCTCCTGTGGACTTACCGGGGTGAAATTTGCACCGTTAAAATTTGGGGGATTCGCGCAAAAGTGATGTCCCCCGCCAAATTATAGGGCTGCCGATAAGTTACAGGGGTTTTTCAAACGTTGCAGAGCTCCTCACAAAGTTATACTCCCCAAAACTTATAGGGTCCCCCACAAAGTTCTCTCCGAAGTTTTATGTCCCCTGCAACTTGCCTGTAGGGATCCCCCATCAGCTCTAGGGCTCCCCCAAAAGTTACAGTCGCCTTCTGCTAGAAAAGGGGGTGTGGTCTGAGCTTTTGGGGTGTGTGTGCGCCGTTCCCAGTAGGAAAGAAGTCCCTAATTCCACCGTCAGTCCTGCCCAGCACGAGGAATCACTGCCAAACCCACCCAGAATAGCAGGGCGGGGTGGGGTGCGAGGGGTACGGGAGGTATTTGGGGTACTGAGGTGCATGGGGGGTACACGGGGTGCGTGGGCTCCATGGGGAGCGTGGGCTACCCCGGGCATGTGGGGTACGTGGAATTCCCTGGGTACAGGGAACGCTTGGAGTGCGTGGGGTTCATGGGATTCTGGGGTGCATTGGGGTGCCCTGCGGACGTGGGATGGAGGGGGTACCTGTAGTGCAGGGGGTATGTGGGGTCCATGTGATACACGGGGTGAGTGAGGTTTTGGGGTGCATGGGGCGTTTGGGGAGCTCCGGCTGGCGCCCACCCGCGTTCTGCTCCTCACCTGCCCCAAAAACCCGCGGGGCCGCGAGCGCCGGGCGGCGGCGAGGGGCCACCAGGTCCTGCTGGATTGACCAAGCCGCAGGCTGAAGGCCGGGACAGAGTCCGTGCTGCTGTCCCGGATGGTGGCCCCCGCCTGCCGTCCCCCCCCCACCCAGCCCGGGGCCGCCTGGCACGGCTGATCCCCGCGGCTCGGGGGCTCTGGGGGTGCTGGGGCGGCATCCCGGGGATCCCCTGCCTGGAGACGCGATGCTCCCAGCGTGGCTCCTGGGGTGCTTGGCCACCCCTTGTTCCCCGCTCTGGAGGAGGGAGGGCTGGAGGTGCCAGTTCCACCCTGCGCCAGCTCCAGGTGCTCTCCCAAGAGTGAGAAAAGCAGCAAACCGGGAAAATCCCCACCAACCCGGCCAAGCGCCCGGTGTCACACCGGCACGGCCGCCCGCGGGGTCTCCCTGCACGCCACAGGAACTAGGGAGCATCCGGGAAAAGGGCAGTGTCCCCCGGGAACCGGGACACCCGCGGGGCCCCAAAACCTGCCCGGGCAGCCCGGGAGGAGGAGCAGAGCCGGGGCAGCCTTTATTCCCCATCCTGTCCATTCCCTGCCGAGTCTGATCCCGCAGCCCCCTGTTCGCGCAGCCCTGCAGGAGCCTGTGGGGCCCGGGGGAGGCCCCGCGGCCGCCCCCGCTGTGGTTTAATGGTTAACAGCGGCCGAAACGCAGAGCTGGAGGCTCCGGCAGCTCCGTTCGGTGTTGTGCAACTCCACGAGTATCGCCCACCCTTGCACAGGGTGCCACCAGCCCAACCCCCGGCCCGGGCAGGGGGGCTCGGCAGGGTGGCATCCCAAATTAAAATCGTGGTCATAGCACCTCCTGAGTTGGAAAGACCACGCAGGGATCATTTAGTCCAACTCCTGGCCCTGCACAGTTCTCCCCCGAGAATCACCGTCCCTGGGAGATGCCCCCGTGGTGCCTGGATGCCCTCGCCAGGGGTTGGCTGCGGACTGGACTGTGATGCCACTCGCCCAGGTGGTGTTGCAGGGGGAGCCGCGGCCGTGCCCGCACTGCCCGTGTCCTCCTGCTGCCTGCTGGGGGTGCAGAGCTGCCGGGGGCCGGGGTCACACGGCTGTGAGCTCCAGGGATGTGGGGCTAGGCGGGCTGCGGAGCTTTTCGGGTGTGGGGCTGGCTTGGGTGGAGAGCCCTGTGCTGCCGTACAGCCACAGAGCTGCGCGGGCTGCGGAGCCGTACGGGGTGCAGGGACCTAGGGGCGCGGATCCTTATAGCACAGAGCCCCGTACAGCGCCGTGCAGTGTGTCAAACCTGCAGGTGTCACACTGTGCGGGTGTCACACTGTGCGGGTGTCACACGGTGCAGGTGTCACACGGTGCGGTGCTTAATGCCCCTTGCATCCCACAGCGTGCGGGACTACAGGGACTACAGGAGGCTTAGCCCCTTCAGCCTCTTACGGCGCTCGCCGGGCTCCTGCTCGCTCCCTCTTGTGGGAAGGGCACCGTTCAGCACCGTCCCTCGCAGGGTGACAGAGAGCCCCGCACACGGCTGTTCCCCGGGGCTGAGGCGGGGTACTCCCAACCCTACCCTCTCCCCTCGCTCTGACCCGACCCCGACCTTCCCGACCACACCCTGAGACTCAACAAGTGTGTTGATGATCCCAAGCAAGTGATGTTTGGGATGGATTCTTCATTCACCAGATTTCCAGCCTCCAGCCAGGGCTCCAGGCACATTTTCCATCACCCTGAGGACTGGGCAGTTCTTTTATTTGAGTCCGGCTCTCCCGAGTCCCACAGGAATTATGGACAAGCGGGCAGCCCTGCACGGCTTCTGCTGCTGCTGGGGCAAATTGGAGACTAAATTTGGCCACCTCAGCTCCGCCACAGCAGGAGCTTTCCCTTCCCTGATGCCATTCCAAGCCTCCCTTTCCCCAGGGAGGTGGCACAACCCAGCCCACAGGCAGCGCAGGGAGCGGAGTGAAGCCACACTGGTCCCACACGGAAATGATGCTCCTGTGCCTGGCAACACGGCCCAAAACAGCTCCCAGGGGATTCAGGTGGTGCAGGAGGGACCCAGCCATATGCGGTGGGACGATGGAGAAGGGGAGCAGGGGAAGGATGCTGCCGGGGGCAGCGTGGTGGGAGCCCACGCATCCTTGTGGCGGCTGGCAGCAGGAAGAGCACGGCAGCACCGGCACCAGCCGGGCTGTATCAGCGCCCTTATCTCGCAGGGGGATGGGAGAAGCTCTCGAGAGCAGCTGTGGTTTGGCATCGAGCACGGGGCTGACGATGCCTGGGGTGCCTCCAGCTCTAACGCCTTCAGCTGGGTTTGCTGAGCGCCGCGTTTTCGGTTTTAATCTCTTCACCTGCTGCGGTGCAGGGGCAAAGATGCTGAGGGAAGGCGCTTCGCTTCCTGCCACAGGGGCTGCAGGTTCCACCCGGCTCCAGCGAGCACATGGCCATCGTGCCACGAGGCCAGGCAGCCGCTGGCCAGCCGCTGGCCATGTGGCCAGTGCCAGTGTCACTGCCTCTCACGGCGTCCCTTGAGGCACGGATGTGCAACTCCGCCGGCGAGGAGAGGAGTTTAAGCTCTGGTAAACATCCAGCTCACCAAGTTTTTTGGCACGTGGAGGGTGCAGGGCTCCCAGGAGCCATGGGAAGATGAGCAAATGCTGAGCAAACGCAGCCTGGCGTCTACCCCAGCCCTGTGCAAGGCTCTGCTCTGGCACAGATCACCCCGTACAGCAGCTCCTGGTGGCTTTGTTCCCATTTCAGAGGTGCCAAACCACCTGTCCAGGGCGGGTGCACTCACAGCCACATTGTGCTCAAAGCTGCTCCCCCAGCGCCAGTTGCATCAGCAACAACAGCCCCCGGAACCAGGGATTTAGACTCAGTTTAAGAGTGTAAACCATCTCTCAGCCTTTTAATGGTGTGTGGGAGAGGGCTGCCCTCGGAGACACCCTTGCTTGGGTCTGAAAGGGTGGGAATGAAGGATGGAGCAGAGCCCACAGCCCACACCAGTGAAATTTCTGTGTTGTCCTGTGCAGGATCAGATGAACTCAATGATCCCTTGAAGCCTTGTGGGTCCTTTCCAACTCAGGATATTCTATGATTCCATGAAGGCACAGGGCTGACCCCATCTTCCCATAACAAGGGACATTCTGTGATGGGAGCAAAGCTTCTCAGGGCTTCCTGGGGGCTGGAGGGGGCCCTGGTCTCCCCCAGGCAGTATGAGGAGGACAGAGACCCTCTCAGACATGGCAAAAACCTCCCAATGAGGGTCTGGTCCTGCAGCCCAAGGCATGGGGCTGGCTTCAGCCCCATCACCCCCTGCCCCAAAACATGACTGGTCCTCACACTGTTCCCATCTTGGTGCCAGTGCCAGCCCTGTCTCACTGGGGTGCCACACAGCACCCAGCACCCCCAAACTGCCCATCCTGGGACACCCTACCATCAACCTGCTGGCACCAGCTGGGCTGGGATGGGACAAGGACACTCACAGACAAGTAACAGAAAATCTATACAGAGAGAGAGTGCAGGGACACAGCCGCTCTGGGTGGCACAGGGCTGCTGGCACTGTCCCTTTGGCACCCGATGGTGTCCAGCCTGCTGGGACCCCCCTGTGGCACTGGCCCTGCTCCCTGGGGCTATAGGTTGGTGATGTAAACCTCCAGCCCATTGGCCGCCGTCCGGGCCGAGGCTTTCCGGGGCTCCCCTGCCCAAATGTCCACCACGCTCTCGTACAGGTTCTCGGGGACACAGGGCTTCCCTGGCTTGTCCCGTTTTGCTGCTTTCTTCCAGTTAATGTCCACAGCCTCATAGTCGGGGTCGGGGCCACAGCCCTGAGCAGTCCATGCTCTGTCATTGATGGACGCGTAACAGGGGTCAGGGGGGCCTGGGGCTGCTGGGGCCCCCTCCTGCTGGTGGGGGGCTGGCCACCCAGAACCCACCTCCTTCACAGCCCTCGGGGTTGGTGCAGGGACCTGGGATTTCTTCTTGGTGGCTTTGCACACCGTCGAGTACATCTCCTCCAGCTGCAAAAGGAATTATTTTTTTGGGGGGTAGAGGTTTGGGGCAAATCCCTGCCCACTGCAGAGTATCCTCAGGATTTTGTTTCCCCCATCTTCTGGCAGCCCCCCAGGAGGATCCTGGCAGTGGATCCTAACTTACACCCTGCTCCAAACATGGGCACTACAGGGAGACAGGGAATTAAATGAGCCCCCCATGTGCCCTGTCCCTGCTGCCCCCCAGAGTCATACCTTGGCCTGAGGGGCATTGCCTGCACCATCCCAGCAGTGCTGTGCTCCAGGGGGTCCTGCCACAGCCCCAGGCTGCACCTCCACTGACACCACCTTCTTCACTTTATGGACACAGGCATAATCAGCTGCCCCACGCACAGCCCGTGGAGGGGACACCTGGGTGCCAGCTGGCATGGGGGGCACCGGGGCATCCTCTCCCCCCACTGCCAGGCACTCATAGACAGAGTCTGGCGCTGGTTTCCGCAGCGGGGTGAAGAGCAGGTTGGAGTAGGTCTGGTCAGGGGCTGGGGAGGCAGCCGGGGGGTCAGGGACGGGGATCTGGGGCAGCTCACGGTGCAGGAGGCCGGAGCTGTGCAGGGATTCTCCTCCAGGGGCTGTGGGACAGGGGAGATCCAGGCTGGCCGGACGCTGGACTGTGGGAGAGAAGAGGAAATGAGGGGATGCAACAGGCACCAAGCCCTGTGGCAGCACGGTGCCAGCACAGTGGCACATCTGTCCACGACATGAGGTACTCTTTGGGCAGCATGGGGACTGCAGGCAGTTGCCAAGGGCCACCAGCCCCTTGGGCTGCCCCTGCTCCACGGCCACTCACCGTCATCTCTGACCTTCACCCGGTACAGCTCGTGCAGCTTCGTGTCGGACTTGCTGAGTGACCGCAGCTGTGTCCGGCAGAGCAGGGCCTGCCGTGGGGGAACAGAATCCCTCAGGCTGGGCTGGGAGCCCTGACCACCCTCCAGGGCTGATCCTGCCCCCCAGATGTGCTCTTACCTCATCCACGAGCTTCACCCCATCCGGAGCAACCTTCTTCCTGCCCTTCCTGCAGGGAGAAGTGGAGCTGAGCCCAAGGCAGATGGCAAAGCCAGGGTTGAGGAGCAGGTGCCCCGGGTCCCCACCATGGCACTCCCAAAACCCACATCCCTCTCCTTCCCCAGCCCCACAGCAGGGTCTGTGCTGGCTGGGGACATCACAATTGCATCCTGCACCCCAGTGAGCTGTGCAGGGCATCACAGGCACCTTCCTCGGCATTGCCCCTGGCACTGCCCACCCTGCTCACAGCTCAGCCCTCTCTTGGCTGCTCCTCTGAGGTTTTTGGGTGTAGGGGGTGTTCCAGGGATGCAGGATCAAGACAGGCAGAGCTGCACTGGGGCGCAGGGTGGGCTTGGGGAGAGCAGAGCAGCAGATCCCCCCTGTCCCAGCTCAGGATGGCTGCACACAATCTCCATGTGCAGCCACCAAATGCCACCGAGGGATCCCCAGCCCCATCCCAGCCCCAGGAGGGAAAATGGAGGAGCAGTGGGCAGCACATACCGTTTACAGGCAGCACACAGGGTGCCCAGGTAGACCAGGCCACCGAGCAGGGCCAGGGCAGTGCCAGCTGGCAGGAGCCGGGTCCCTGCTGTCCCCTCACCGCTGGCTGCAGCCATGGGGGAGCCGCTGCCAGCACCACTGCAGGGCTGAGCTCTGAGGAGAGAGAACATGAGTTGGAGTTGAGCCAGGAGCTGCTGGGCTCACCATGCCGTGAAATGGTGCTCTGCAACCTCTGCAGCACAGTCCCTCAGCAGAGGGGTCCCTCTGGATGCTCTGGACAGGGACATTTCACCAGGTGTCCCATTTTCTGCCCAGTGACTGCTGTCCCCAGAGTCACCATAACACCTCCAATGTCCAGCCCAGTGTGGACACTTGGCAGTGGGTGCTCTGCCACCACCAGGGAAAAATTCAGTTTTTGGTTCCTTTTGAAAAAAACAATCCAACAAAACCAGTGGGATTCAAGCTCACAAGTTGCCACTGAAATGGTGAAAAGGAGATGCCCAGGAGCCATGAAAACCTTCTGGAGACACCCTGAAAATGACAGAGTGCTTTCTGGGGACACCACCCCAGGTTGTGGGATGGGGGTAACACTGCTCCAGAGGCCAGTAAGGACAGGCAGGATGACTCGATTTCCTGGAAAAAGGGTTAGCTTCAGCATCTCCTTCCTCTCCCTCCTCATGCCCTGGGCTCAGCAGAACGCACCAGGACACCCTCCTTCTGCAATGGATTCACACAGACCCCACATTCCCTGTGCCACAACAACACCAGGTCTGCAGCCTGTCTGCTGTGACACCAGAGCAGAAAACACACAATCTTCCCACCATTTTCCTCTGCCTAAAGCTGTGCCTCACCCAAACCCAGCCCTTGTCCCTGTGCTTTCCTCAAGGCAAAATTCATCCCCTGCAAACTGCAGCAGCGGCAGAGCCAGAGCAAGCGGTACAGGGGCAGGAGGGTGCTGGGGAGCCTGACACAAAGCATGGATGCTCCCTTGCCTGTCAGGATCACCCCCTTCCCCTGGAGGCTTTTGGTGACCCCTGTCCCATCATTCCCACGCCACCATCCCCATCCCTGCCCCTCTGCCAGCCAAACTGCTGCAAGCCCAGAGCAAAAGCTGGCACCCCTTCACCTTCTCCGGCGTGGATGGCGGCTGCAGCTCCCAGCTCTGCACAGCTCAGCTCTGTGCACCCTGCTCTACAAAAAAAGCACCCAGGAAATGCCTGATCTGAAAAGAGATGGAGGCAGTTCCTAGAGCAAAACACAGCTTCAAGAAGCCACATAGGTGATCCAGATGGGGCCAGCAGTAGGGTCCCTGGGCAGAGCTGGGCAGGATCAGCTTCCACCAGCACGGATGGGAAGCCAGTGATCTGTCGGGACATGCCGAGCACCTCTTTCTCACCCTCTTGCATATCTTCATCCGGATGACAAAGCCCAGATGAGCTCTGGTGAGAAACCACCCTGCCTTGTTTAAATCTCAGAAGCTACTGCAGACCCACAGGAGCTCCCCTCTCCCCTGCACCCTGGGTCACACAGCAGCCACTCTGGCACATTTTAACCCAAATAACCAGAAGGTCTCTGTCCATTTGCAGCACCCTTTTATCTGAGAGCATCCTTTTATCTAAGAACTTCCCATGCCTTTGGAAACTGCCCTGACTGAAGCATGAACCCTGGAGAGCAATTATTTCAAGGTAGAAAGTGAGACAGAGAGGTTTTAAGGACTAACCGGGCTGGACAGACTGGCTTAGATCAGAGCTGGGAAGGGGAGGCTGTTCCCTTTCCAACGACGTTTTAATTAGACAACACAGCTTTTCTGTCTGAGCATACTTTAATTATTCGGATTACCTGCAACAGGGCCGGTGTGTTAGACAGAGCCTGGAGCTCCTCAGCTCATTAGAGTGATGGAATCACGGGCTGCAGGGCCAGGGCAGAGCTGAGCAGGCTCTGGAGTGGAGCAGACAAAGTTCTAACGAGGTTTGACAGCCGGGAGCTGGTGTGGCGTTGGAATCGAGGTGGGAGCTTTCAGCATGCTGAGGCAGGCACACAAGGGGCAGCTTATCCCACAGCAGGGGGATTTTCCATCTCTGAATTTTGAAGGTTGAAAGGAGAGACTTCCTTGAGCAGAAATGAATGCAGAGAAATTCTCCTGGCCCACTTTCTGTAGAGCAGGTCAGTGGCTGCTCCAGGTTTTCTGACCAGTGAAACTGTGCAGGGCATGCTCCTCAGTGCTCAGGCTCAGCAGTCTCTGGGAGAAGCCACCTCTTGGGACAACACGTTGAGTCTCCCAAAATCACAGATTTGTGAGCAGAACTCGGTGCCTGACTAAAGACGCTCAGGTAGGACTGAGCAGGTTTGCAAGGCAAAGTCTCAGCCAGACCTTCTGAAACCTAGACCTGAATTTCCTGCCAATAAAGTTATCGATCTCCCAGTCCTGGGGCTGCTCCCCGGGGCAGGAGACTCAGCTGGCAGCGTTTGGGAAGGCACTGGCTCTGCCAGCCCAGGTGGCTTTGAAGACGAGGGTGGTTACCACCATTGAGTACCTGTGACAAACCCCACACCCTCTGAGCAGGGACCTCCCCTCCTTGTGTGACACCTGAGCACAGGCACCCTAAAGGCAGAAGGGTTGCTACTCCAGGACATGGGAGTTATTTGTGAGTCCTAAAAAAGGTGCAAGTTCCTCATCTGGGCTTCTTGAAAGAAAGATTAAATTCACTGCAAAACAAAGTGCTGCTGCTGATGATTCTGCCTGGCCTCTGATTCATCTCCCCAGATAAAACCACACAGGGCTCAGTGCAGGGTGGCAAGAAAAAAACAGTCTTCGAAGCTACTCAAAGCCTATTTGCACAAAACCAAGAGGAACATTTTGAGCTGATTTCCATCAGCAACTGTGCACACAGCTGCAGCGAACTCTGCTCAGGTACCCCAGGGAGTTGTGCTTCAAAAAAGGCCCAAGAAGCAGAAGTAGATGGATTTTTTTCTTTTCAATTACAAAAAGTGAAAGCTCTGTTTAGAGTCAGTCACGACACTGAATCTGCCCTGGACCATGGGGTGCAATTAGTGAATTTTAAGACTATTTCAAAAAAGCAGGCATGAGATCTCACCTACTTTGCTCACCTCTGTAATGAGATTTCATGGTCAAACACCTCCAGGGGCTTTTCATTTAGCAAGTGACAACCATACTTCTAAACCCAAATGTCTGAAAACTTGGATACACACTTCTAGCTGCAGTTCTGATCACTGCTCACATGCTGGAGGGGCTTTTGAGAAAATACAACTTTAAAACCTTCGGGTGAGTAACTGTCAGCCCACATCACTGCTCTGCTCGGGGCTGACACCATTTCAGCACTTTTCTTTCTTCCCGCCCTTCCCTGGTTGCTGAACACTCACTTGGGCAGAAAAATGCTCTTCTAAGGCAAGAACCAGCTCGAGAGGTTTTTCTGCAGAGCTGAGCCACAGCAGGAGACCAGCAGAGAGCTCGGAGCTGCTGTTATGGGAAGCCAGATTCCAAACTTCAGGATGGCTGTATTAAGGAGGTGTGTCTTCTCGAGAGCCACCTGCCACAGTGGTTTTCCTTGCCACAAATGCACTACTTTTACATCATCTTAGGTTTTCAGAAGACAGCATTTCAGTGACCACATTCTCAAGCCTCCTCACCCAGAGACAGGAGGTCAGCACTTCCCCACTGCACACACAGGCAATATTCCTGTCCCACTCCCCACAACACAACTCGAAATTTCCACAATGCCACACATCTCTGAACTGAATTAATCCACCCCGAAAGCAACTGGCTCCCACTCAGCCCCCAGAGTCCAGCCATGGGATCCCAGCAGCACTGCCAAGCTCCACCACCTTTTCTTCCCATTCAAGCCTAGCTGCAGAGCACAAATCATAGAATAACACAGCTTGGAGCCCAACTCACAAAGCTGAACCCAGCTGAGGCTTCCCAGAGCAGAGCAGGAATCCTGCCTGTCCAGTCCATCCAGCCCCAAGAGCATCTCTGACAGTGCTGTGACTTCTATATTCTTTGGGGGGCGGTTAAAGTATTTCCCCCCCAGTTTAGCTGCAGATTCCCCATTTCCCAGGCAGGAAAGCCACCACCACTTACTTGCAGGAACTCAAAATCCGCTCAGTGTGGAGCACAGGGATCCAATCATGCTCTCTTCCTTGCCGGCCAGCCTGGAGAATTTAATTTTTTTATCCCACAGCAAGTCCCAGTCAGGGCCTCCAGCACATTCCAAACATCCCGATCTGAGCTCTCCTGCTCCCTGAGGAGCAGCCGGCTGCGGGCAGGCACAGAGCACACACACCACAGCTTCCTGGCCTCGGAGGTGGTGGCTTCACCCCGGGGTAGGCTGGGTCTGAGCTCGCAGGCTCCCAGCACACACGAGCACCCTCTGCCGCAGCCGCTCCCCGCCCGGCTCCTCCGGGAGATCAGGCCAATGTAAGGAAGGAATGGGGCGCTCCAGATCATCATTACCTTGCAAATGAACAACGCCTTACAAGGAGAGAGGGGGAAAAAGAAACACCAACTTTATTCATCAGGGACGTGAACTGCGCTGGGTGGGAGGTGGCAGCCACTGGAATAGGAGTCTGACAAGACAGGATGTGGAGTTCCCAAGGAAGGGGTAAAATAGGACTTAGCAAAGACACGGGGCTCATACACCTCAGTTCCTCAAGAGATGATGATAACAGTCTCAGACAATAAACCCCCAAAATAAAATCTCAAAATAAACCCCAAAATTTTCTCTGCCCAGCTCAGCTCTCCAGCCATGGAGAGCATTCACACTAAACTGGGTACATTAATCCTTGTCACCACTCAGCACTCGAGTGTGAGAAACAAACAGTCATTTGTGAGGGAAGGGCCATTGTTAAACCCTTGAGCTGAGCCCCGTGTGTGGAGAGCACGAATTCAGAACAATGAGGACAGTCCAGCCAATTCCAATAGGGACCTATGATTGTTCAAGTGCCTGAGGCAGCCCATGACACCTCCCACATCCACGAGGATCACAGCATGATCCAGGTACTCTTCAGGAGCACAGACTCATTCCCACAGGTTTCCTGAAGATGTTCATCTTGTTTGGTTTTGCTGTCTCGCTGCATTTCTGAGGTGTGTCTGTAGCAATGTGAAATCTCACAAGACCTGAACAGCTCTGATCGTATCTTCTTCAGTCTCAGATTTTCTTCTTCATTTGGCAGCCTGACCCTGCAAGCAGGCACAGCCCTGCCCAGGCTGACAGCTTGTTTTTTAATCTCTTCTTAGGGATAGATAAAAAAAGGGGTACTACAGGAACCTCTTCATTAGAAAAATTACCCCCAGAATAAAAGGAAATTGGTTCCTTAAATTAAAAATAATTGGTGTACTTAAGATACTGGCATGAATTGCTAATTTTATTTTTTTTTTTAAAAAAAAGCCTTTACAATGCAGAAATCCCACCAGATGATGAAACCAGCATCTCCTGTGAGGCAAGGACTGGCCACCACCAACACAGAATGTAACCAAGGGGAGAGGACATCCTTCCTGTCCAAACACTTCCCACGTTGCAGGGAAGAGGATCTGGCTTGCCTGGCCTGCTTCCAGCCCAGCCCCAAGCTCTCCCACTGCAGTGCTGCACACTGGGCTCACACAGAACCTGCTCTTTGTGCTCATCCAGGGCCCAGCCCAACCTGGATCAGGGTCCTGAGGTTTTTTAGTAAAAGGACCCATGGTCAGTGAGCCACCCTGGACAGAAAAACCCAACTAATGGTGGCAAAAATCACAAGGTTCCCTGTGGAGCTGTTCCTGGATAGGAGATTTGGAAATTCATTATGCTGCTGGCTTATTCCCCCAGCTATGGCACTCCACTTGTGGAATCAGGCAGCTTTCCATGCCAAGCCAGTGAGTTTGGCTACAGCATGGCCTGGGATACTCTTACAGTCAAACTGCTGAAATCTGATGCTCCAGGCTACTGGTTCCCACTTCTGAGCTGTCAGTTTTCTGTCTCTTCCTTACACTCAGACTACAAAGAACTGCTCCCCTCCAAAAATGGAGTTCTCAGACAAATCCCATAGTAAAAATAGAAGGCAGAGAGCAGCTAAAGCACTTGACCTTTGATGTTTTCACCCAGCCATGGTCAGGACCCTACCTGCACCTGAGCTTGGCAGGTGGCCACAGACAGAAGCCACAGTTAATGGCAGGATGTGGGGCTGTCCAAGCCCCCTCAGCTGGTTTGTAGCCAGCAGTGTTGTCACCTGAGCACCCACAGACTCTGGATGGAGCTGCTAGTGCAGGGAAAATGAAGGAAAGAAGAGTGCAAGAGAGCAGAGAATTGGATTCCTTGTAGCTAGGCCTCATCCAAGGCCCAGCTCACTGAATGCTTTTGGGGCTGGACGGATGTGCACTCCTTCCCCTCCCAGAAGAGCTCAGAAGCATCCAGAAACTGCTGCTTTTTTGCCCAGTTATAGGCTGGGCAGCCTGAGGCCCAGCTGAGCAGGACAGCTCACCGAGGCTCTGAGGCCAGGAGCACTGGAAAGACATCTCCTGCAGTCCAACACCTTCCTCAGCACCTAGAATTCAGTCATCTTCTTGTGGGTGTCTGCTTTCTTCTGCTCCCGCTGCAGCCTGGCTTCCTGGGCCTGCAGCTGCCCCAGCTGCTTGTGAGCATCAGCCAGCTTTTCCTCCAGCTGAGCTGCAGCAATGCTGTGCCTGAAAGCAAAAAGCACAGTAGAAATGTCATCCAGCACAGTAAGATCACAGGCTTGTTCCATCCCAGGGGGGTTTGCCCTTTCCTGTAGGATTACCCCAAGGGACCTGCTGAAAGCCAGGAATAACCTGATGCTCAGCACTATCTAGGCTAGAAAATGTCCTCCTGGGATGCTCAACAGCAATGCTGCAGAGGTGGGCACGAGAAGGACTCCAGCACATTTCCTCAGAGAGCTCCTCTCTTTGCCAGAGCCTGAATTCCACACAAAGGACCCCAGACACATCTGCCAGTGTCCACACTGGCCTGAAGCACACACTGAACTCTCTCCTCCACTTCCCATTAAGTCCCACCCAGATACACTTCACTTGTTCCTCCCACATCTCATTTCAAGCCCACCCCTCTCCAGAAGCACCACAAACTTGATCCCAAAGAACGTTTTCCTACCGCCCGATGTTGCGTGCCAGGGCCTGCTGGATTCCCCTGATATCCCTCTGGGTTTGCTCAATCTTCTCTGTGGTCTGGAAGAGGCTGACACTCAGGGCCTTCTTGGTGCTCTTGCTGGCGTGGTAGATCTCTTTGCTGTTCCTCTGGGGCAGAGCCATCCCCCCAGCCTTGTCCCCAGCGCTCTTCCCGCGCAGTTTCTCGTTCAGGAAGTCAAACACATTGCGCGGGGCCTTACGGCCGCCTGTCTGTCCAGAGTCGCTTCCCTTTGCTCGGCACTTCCTCGATTTGCCTGGCTCCAGCTTCCCCTGCTTCTTCTTCTGAAGCACCTCAGCACACTGGTCCAGGGACTTCCCTCGAGGAAGCACCACAGCCTGCACTGGCTCCACTCTGCCCTCACCATTCTTCCCTAAGCCTGAGGAAAGACTCCGAGTGATTACAGCATCCCCTCTCTGAGTCACCTCCCACCACAAGCTCCCATTGACAGTCACAAGCTTAAAACAAGCAAAGAGGCTTCTGAGGTACCCAAAGTTAGAAATTCTGCCCAGGACAAAGGGACCAGCAAAGGCCAGGCCAGGAGGCTTCCACAGCAGGAGATTTGTGATTCCAAGCCCGAGGCCATTTGTCAGGCCGGTTTCTGTGAAACCAGGTTCAGCCTCACATCCTCAGCTTCTCAAACCAGGTTCTACTTAAAACTGGTTTGGTTCCTCTGGGAGAACAGGAGACACAGAGGCCCTCCCAGAGCCCCCAAGGCTGGATGCAATTTGGGTGGGAGCAGCAAGTTCAGCAGGCTTTGAAGTCTGTGTCCAGGCCAGGAGATGCATTAACACAGACATCAGAAGCTTTGCAGATCAGCTCCCTTCCACCTCCAGCTTCTGAACACTCCACAGCATTCTCACGGCTTTGATCATGAACTCAACCGTGCTCCCAAGTGCCTCTGCTGTTTGCCATTACCATGCAGGGGCTGGTGCCCCACATGCCTGCACTTCCATGAAATAACCCATCCCTCTTCCCTCCAACACTGCTGTGATCTAGCACATTGCCTGAGCCTCAGCCAAGTGGCCCTTCAGCACTGCAAAGTTCTGGCTTCATCTAAAATCTTGGGTTTTTCCTAAGAGTCCCAGGAGCACTCTCTCCCTTACCTTTTCCGAACTCATATCCCATCTGAACAAGCAGTTTGGAGCCAATGCCACGAGTATGGGCCTCCCAGCCACCGAAAGAGGAGCTGCAGGCAGGGGTCCATTCCCCATTCTCTGGAACCCCTGAATCTATCACTGTGGAACAGAAGAGGAGAATCAGTGAAACAGTAATGGTGAATAAAGCTGCTGTGTGGGGCATCCCTTACAGGACAGTACAACTCACTTCTCCAATTTTAAAAGCATTTAGTCATGCCTCCAGCCTTCCTTAGCTCCTATTGAGTTGTTCCCTTCCACAAACACTGCACATGGAGTGACTGAAATGTGAGGCTTCACTTGATCTAATGCACATACCACCTCCCAGTTCCAGGCAGAATCACCCAGGAGTTTTATGATTCTTTTCCTTCCTTCCAGGATGAAAATACAGACTAATGTACACATCTGAGTAGAATTCGGCATAGTGGCACCTAATACTTCTCCTGTGCCTTCAGCTCTTGTCTCTGGTATGGGGCTACTCCAGGCCACAGCATTAATTTTGTGTTATTAGGATCCAATAATCACTGTCAGGTTAAATGTAAAGAGCTCTAGGACATGAGTTTGTCCTGTGATGCAGCTGTGGCACCACCAGAGGGACAGTGCTGCCTGTGCAACTTCCAGGAAGTCACTTGGGCACTCTCTGTGTCACCTTTCAGCAGTAGAACAGGACATGGCTGTTCCTGCAGCCTCATCCAGGCACCAGAAGGACCCGACACTCCCATTTCCTTGGGTCTCACATTCCTGGGTCATGGAGCTCCCAGGGATGAGAAAACTTGATTCACTTCTTAACTCAGCCCAGCCAGACATGTCAGAAACAGGCTCAGAGCTTAGAACTCTAAAATATCACACCCTCTTCTTCCACGTGTGGGAAGTTCCCATGGAAACCTCCAGCCTTCATTAGCCCAGGGATTTGCATAAAACAAAGATTTTAGCTTGCAGTTATAGCATAACAGCCAGTTACTGTTCTCAATCTTTCAGGAACACAAAGAGATCAACTGCTCTCATCAAAGGTGAGACACTCAGAGTGAGAGCTCCAGGACAGTCAGCTGGTCCTAGAGAAAAGCAAAACAAAATCCCAAGTCACTTTTGCTCCCCAGTGCCTTACCTTTGGCATAACCAGAATCATCCACACTGTCTTCATCAGACTCGCCAGATTCAGCAGCATCTTCACTTCTCAGGGGTGGAATGACACTGTCCCCTTCCACCACGGCCTCCTTGAGGAGCAGGGAGTCAAATTTCACCGTGTAGTAACCACTGTCCACATCTGCAGAGGGAACAGCAAGGACAGGAGCTCCAGCACACAGGGAGTTAAAGCAGAGTCAGCTCCAGCAGAATGACACAGGGGGGAGGCCCAAGGAACAGCTCTAAACAATTCTGGGTTTAATCTGTGATTTTTATTTCTGTCTGGGAGGGAGAAGCACCCACTGCAATAAAAAGCTATTTCCACAATGCCTGTGTTAACACCCAAAATTTATCTGTACAAATCAAGACAGATGGGCTGTTGAGAAATGGAATTAAAAAGAAGTTAGACTTGCTCCCTTCTGACTTAATAACAGTTAAAAGAAAGATGGAAAGAGGCAATAAACCCTCCCTCTTCCCAGAACAGAGGGAAGCCGGTATCAGCAGCTGCTGGGCAGGGCCAGCTCCCCTGGTTTTTGTTTAAACAAAACGAGATTATTGCAATTGTCACCTAATATACATGTAAATTCCTGCAGTCCCTCCCTCTTCCCTGGAGCAGTTAATGACCTCGTAGTCATTTCCTTTCCACATTTTTGCTCTTTGTAGCTCCTGTTTCCCAGTCAATTGCCTTCTCTAGCCTGACAAAACTCAGGCTGTTTCCTCAGCTATGTCAAGAGTTCAGGGCAGCAGCCACATAGTTTTTCTGTCATTAACCACAACAGCCAAGTTTTAGATCCACTTAAAGCTCAGCCTCCACCTTCCCCCTGGGCCCCGGCAAAGTCCCTGTCCCCCCTCACCGGTGATTTTGGCCGTGTACCAGATCCCATCACTGTGCTTGGCCAGGCAGGCTGAGCCCACCCCCAGACTGCTCAGGTCGGGCTCCTGGAACGGCTGGAGCTCCTCCACGGACACCACCTGACCATGGGAAAACCTGCAGGGAAGGTGGAAGAGGAGTTTTCAAATGAAAATCCCTTCTTTCCTCAAAAGGAATGCACGTGAGTGTCAGTGGTGAGGAACCTCCACCATAACTAGGGAAGTTTGACCACGTGCTGTTGCAATTGGAAAGTTGTTCATGTTTCACCTTAAACACATTATTTATGCCATAGAACAAAGAATGCATCCCACCCCAGAGAATTAAACTTCCTTGCTAGTGACACATCCAATTAAAAAGTTCATGGCTTTGAGGATAAACAGGATCAGAGACAGGCAGGGCTCCAGCCCATCCTGGGGTTGATCCTGGTGAAGATGCCCAAAACCAGAGCCTATAAAACCTCCCTGTGCAACAGGAATATGTGCATTATCCACAGACTTGGGTGTTTTATTTTAAAATACTTCATCAGTTGTTAATTTATCCACTCAGCTATGTAACATCTTTGCAGCTTTCCCATGGGATTTTCCACTTCATCTGTGCATTAGCTACAGAAAACAGCCAAACTGATGCCACTGCTCACCACAGCACGTTTTAAAAACGTTAAGGCACAATTTCCCTGCCTGAGAAAACCACACAGAGCACTTCTGGAGGAGGTTTAATCCCTCCGAAGGACAAGGCCCCTCCCACCCCTCTCTCTTTACCGACAGTTCTCCTTAAATCTGCACTTGTCATCCAGGAAGAACGGGCACGGCTTCAGGGACTTGTGGGTTGGGTACAGATAGAGCACCCTGACCCCTGCACTGCCATCCTCCAGCTCCTCTGTCCCCACAATCATGGCATTGTGGTACTCCAGGGTCCCCCAGGAGCTGTAGTAGGGGGCTTTAACCTTCATCCCACTCAACTCCTCCTCCTCCTCCTCCTCTCTCTCAGACTCGTCCTCCTCTTCACTGCACTTTGATTTGGTTTTATCCCCAGTTTTTCCCTCTCTCTCCGAGGAGATCTCGTTGTCACCAGCTGGAGGCTCCTCATCTGTTCCAAGCCCAGCAATGGCTTCCTTAAAAGCAGCGTATTCCTCATCTTGGGCAGAGCTCTCCAGGTGGGAATCCTGCCCTGGGAGACCCGTTGGGGAGGAGGAGGAGGCATCTGTGTCCAAAGTGGCCAGAAGTTTGCTCTTTTTCACAGCCACCAGGCTCGACTCGGTCAGTTCTATGAGCTGCTTCAAGTCCTCCTGCAGCTGGATCAGGTCGGACTGCTGCGATGGGTCCTGGCCCGCCCCCAGCGCCAGCTCCACCTGCTCCAGCTGCGCGTTGTAGGTCTGGATCGCTGCTTCCAGACTCTCTTCATCCATTCTCAGTACAAGAAAGGCGCTTTTGCCCGCGTCCTCTCCACGAACTCAAAACACATTCAGAGTTTACTCAAGCACTTCTGGATAACAAGTCCCCGCTGGCAGAAACGTCATCTACCCTCCGTCCCGCTCTTTCCCTCGGAAATCACCAGGGCGATGCTCCTGCTGCAAACAGGCGACAAGAGGCGACGGGAGAGTCCGAGGAGAGGCCAGGCCCTCCCCCGCCACGGGGTCCACTCTCGCCCACCGGGCCCGCGCACGGCACCGCTCCTCCCGCAGCCTGGGCGCTCCCTCAGCCTCAAGGCTGCAGCACCTCCCTGAGCCGCCACTGCCACCTCGGCGGCCCCACTGCGCCTTTAGCCGCATCGGCCCTTGCGAGCCGCCGCCACGACAGCCGCCATGACACCCCCTCTTCCGGCCGCGGCGCCCCCACTTCCGGCTGCGCTCGCCAGCGCGTCACCCGCTCGAGCGCTCGGGGTCCCCGGGAGGCCAGCGGCGCTGGGTGTTCTGGGAGTTGTAGTCCACAGACCCCCTCTGCAGCGCCGTCGCAGCGGCGACAGGACTACATTTCCCAGAGGGCCGGGCGCGGAATGGCGGCGGCCGGTGGCGCTGGGGAGTCGTGAGAGCTGGCTCCGGCTCCGGTTCCGACCCTGACACCGGCACCAGGACCAGGTGAGGGGCCGCGGGCCTCGGGCTCGGGGCTCTTCTTCTCGCCTGCTGCGCTCGGGAGCTTGGCCTGGCACCTGTCGCTGGCCCGGGACGTGGCGCTGGGCCATTAGGGGGAAATGGCGGTAGGGCCGGTGTTCCCCTTCAGCCGTCACTGGCTGTGGCAGGGAAGGAAAGGGCCGGATCTCCCGGATTTTCTGGATCTGGAGGGATTTCCCGGGTCCGGGAGGATCTCCCTGGTTAGGGAGGAGCAGGCCGGCGGTCGGGCGCGCCCGGGACCAGTCGCTGCCCTGCAAGGGGAGCGGGCTGGGGCTCCCCCGGGGGACGGCAGGAGCCCCCGCTCTCGCACAGCTGGAGGCGAAGGGTGGCCCCGGTAGCTGTGGCATTGAAGCCCCTAGCCCTTAGGTGCCCTGTCCTCCCTTACCGTGAAACCCCCGATTCCCGCTTTGGAACGCTTTTATTTCCCTTTAGGTAATGGTGTTTGACTCAAAGTGGTTATTCAACCACGCACTTGCTTAGAGGCTGCTGCTTCTCAAAGGCTCTGCCTTGAGGTTCCCTTTATCTGCTTGTGAACAGAAGGATTGTTGCAATGGCATGTGAGTCAGCTGCAGCCCTTGGTGCCGGTGCTTCTGCATCCCAGCAAAGCTGCTCTGCCTTGTGTGTGCAAATCCAGCACCACAAAAAAACAGGTGTGAGCTTCTGTAGATTCTTGCTCAAAATACCTTTGTGTTTGTATGAAGTTCACTTCATTTTCTGTGGGTCTTACATTTACTGCAAGAGGTGTTCAGGTCCTTCAAGGTGTTCCCCTTTAAACCCCAAATTTGATCTTGAGCTATTTTCATGATCTCTCTTAGATCTGTGGGGTTTTTTTCCCTGGGATTGTCTAAATATGAGAGTTACTGATAAAAGAGTAACATCATTTATTTGTCTGGCGTCGGGAAAAACTTGTGTTGTGGCATGAGAGGCTTTTGGGAATGACCTGTTTGTTAATTGATTTCCTGGCATTTGTTGCAGGAGCAGGATGTATACACTACTGTCAGGGCTCTATAAATACATGTTCCAGAGGGATGAGTACTGTGTCCTGATCCTGGGTTTGGACAATGCTGGTAAAACTGTAAGTGCTGTTTATCACCCTGTGGAGGGCAAACACAATCCTAAACATCCTCCAAGGATAAATCTTATAACGAGGGTCAATCTTTCTTCAGCTGTGTCCTGAGTTACTTTAGTGATGTCACATCAAACAGTCAACTTTTCCTCATTACTTAAATTTAGTACAAGCTTTCAGGGATGTGGCTGAGGCTTTGGTAATCCCATAATCACCTATGATCCCTTCTTTTCTTGCTAAAATAGGGAGCAAGAAGAGTGGTGTGTCCAAAATTAGGTAGGGCAGGATCTGCTTTATCAGGATTGTGCAGAAATGAAAAGGCAGGTTTGGGGTGAATTGCCCCAGCCAGTAAAATGTTTGACAGTAAATATTGTGTTCTATTCATTTTCAGACCTTCCTTGAGCAAACTAAAACCCGATTTAACAAGAACTACAAAGGGATGAGTTTGTCCAAAATCACAACCACTGTAGGCTTAAACAGTAAGTAAATCCATGTGGAGTTTTTTCAGCTTTCTTGCAGTTAGTCAACAGCTGTGTTTTGTTTGAAATGTTTAAGAATTCAGAAGGGCAGAACAGTTCCTGGACACAGAGATTGTATCTTCCAACTGCCCAGGTTGTAGATAATAAAATCCTTCTTAGGTTAGGAGGAGAAACTCCTGAAGTATTAAAACTCCAGGTATCCTATTTTAGTGCTGTTCTCAAACTGTATTTCCCTGGAGTTAATTCCTTGGCCCAATTCTGGAATTATTTTCACTGATACTGCTCTATATTTATGATTGCTCTTTGTAGGTGTTGCTCTGTTGTTGCAAGTAGCCACTGCCTGTGATTAGTTCCCCTACAAGCCTGTCCCACCCCAGATTTCTGAGTGGGGTGTGCAGGTGTCTGTGCTTTTTCTGTAGTTTTCATTGGATTGCCCTTCCTTCCTTCTAGTTGGAACTATTGATGTTGGCAAAACTCGGCTGATGTTCTGGGACCTTGGCGGGCAGGAGGAGCTGCAGTCACTTTGGGACAAGGTTAGAGATGTGGTTTTGTTTTATCTGATTTATACAGTTTACCCAGAGAAGCTGTGGCTGCCCCATCCCTGGAAGTGTTCAAAGCCAGAGTGGATGGAGCTCTAATCAGCCTGATCCAGTGGGAGGTGTCCCTGCTCCTGGCAGGGGGTTGGAAGGAGATGGTTGGCCCTTTCCAACACAAACCATCCTGTGATTCCATGATTTCTTTTAGAATTGGTTTTGTCTCTTTTAGAGCTGAACCACTACAATCACACAGTTTGGTAATCATATAGGCTTATTGATAACGCCAGTATTTAACATTAACACTTTTTCAGAGATTCCACTATTTCTGTGCTTACTATTTGCATTATTGGTTACAGACAGCAATTACCAACCCAAATCTGGGGCTGTGCCATAGAGATAAGCTTTGGGGACACACAGCTGAGCTTTTCCACACGGAGTGTTGAGGCCTGCAAGCAGAACAGGCAGCACAGGCTGTGTGCCTCCGTTCTGTCCAGGCACACTGTGGATACAGCTATCTCTAACTGGTTGATGTTCTTCACAAGTACCAAAACTGTACCAAATTAAAATCAGGAAGAGGAACAAGTGATCCTAGTGGATTGACACTAAAATCTATGTTCTCCTTCCAGTACTATGCTGAATCTCATGGGGTGATATATGTTATTGACTCCACCGATGAAGAGAGGCTCTCTGAGTCCAAAAGAGCTTTTGGTAAGTACAGTGTGAACAAAATAGACCTGAAAGATTGTACCAAATGAAACTGTAATGCAAGAAGGAGCTCTGGCTTCATCCCTCTGTCCAGATAATCTGGGCCAGGCATTTGTACAACTTCCAGAACTGGCTAAACCTAGTTTTGTTTCTGTCCTTTGTAGAGAAGATGATCACCAGTGAAGCTCTGGAAGGGGTTCCCATTCTGGTGTTGGCCAACAAGCAGGATGTAGAGGTAAAATAGGGAGGATTTACATAAATGAGCTAATAAGCCTTGGAAAGGTGGACTCTTTGTTCATGTTAAATTTTTTCCACAGACCCGAGCTGATCCTATGGTACTTTCCCTCCGCTGGAAATAATTGCTTTGAATTTAGTTTTATTCTTTTTCTTTCTTCTCCAGCCCTTTTTCAGTGCCATGAATGAGCTTCTTACAGGCACATAGTTTTGAACTCTTTATGTAAACAGAACAAACTGCATAACTATGGTGGTTCTTACTTGTATCGTGACTCATTATATTGATACTGTTTTTTCCTGTTTATTCAGAAAAGAACAATGTTTAGTGCACTTTGTTTATGCTGTGCTTCTAAAACCCAGGAACAGCACAGCAGATGTATGTGAAGCAAATCATCCTTTCCCCATAACTGGATAAGATCTGTTCAATACAAGACTTGTTTGTTTTAGAGCATTCCATCAGTGACAGCAGGGAATTGCAAGGAATGCTCTTTTCTGATAATATCATTTGAGTACTTTCCAGCATATTCAGAACTGTAAAAGTCTGGGTTTGGATTTCACAGTTTGTGGGTTGTGCAGTGTTTAGGTGACACATCCCGGGCCATCCTTATCTCCCCCAGCATGGAAAAAAAGATAAGAGAGTGTCCACGGTGGTCGTGGTGTTTTCCTCCTGGAAATCATACCTGGACATTGTACCTGGAATTCCAGGACTGCAACTCCAGTGACTCGTCTCTAGATGGAGCAAAAGGCTTCCAGTAGGATTTGGGACACCAGCCCTGGCAGCTGGGATCAGTCTCTGTTCCAAAGGATGCAAATACTTCCCATGTTCTTCCTCTGGACTGTACACTTGTCTGAGCGATTGTACTTGAAGAAAGCTGTGAGGATTTGGTTACACTTCATGAGTACAACATAGATTGGGTTTTGGATGAGCTAATTTAGCTAGATTATCTAGTCTTAAAAATAAGAGAAATGTAATTCCATGTAAAAGCATGAGATCAAGACTGAACTGCTGATTTATGGTCCTGCCTTTACTGTGGTCTCTGGAATGTGAGGAAATGGTCTGTCTTTTTTCCTGAGGAAACCAGAATATTGACACACATTTTTCTGTGCAACCGCACAGCTTTTCTGCAGGGAGCAGCCTGCACTCTTGCCTTGACCTGTTGAGGATAAGCTTCAAGCAGTGACCTGGAAAGTTATTCCAGTTTCTCTTTTGGCTGTATATACATATTTTCTTACAGGCTGCAGACACTGGCTGTTCTGACACTCTAGTCAGACTAAAGACAAATAATTGAACAAGTGGGCTTCTTTAAATTACTAGAAAGAGATATTTGGAACAGGCTTTCAAAGAAAATTTGACTTCTTGCTCCCTTTGGAGGGTCCAAGGCAATCCCACAGACTTAGTGCCTTCATGCAGGTGTACTACTACAAGCTACAGCAAGAGATTAGCAAAGCTAAACCCACTGGAGGTTTGCCTGCTTGTAAGAAATACCTGCATTGGATATTTAGAGGTCCACTCCTGCAGAATGATCTTGGATATAGACCCAGCAGAGACACAATGCTAAGACATATAATCACTAAGGGGATTATAGTTTATTTTTCAGTAATTACTGAGGCTCACGTAAAAAAAGAAGTTGAGAAAACTCAGTAATTTTCCTCTGATTTAGCAGAATGGAAGACCTCTGGAATAAAAATGATAATGAGCATTGATAGATATTTTTCTTCTTTGGATCTCCAGACATAAAACTGTTGTAGGAAATTCTCACCAGCATCCCTCTGATATGGGAGGATAAGTGGTATCTTAACCTTGCTGGTATTTGAGATGAAGGGCAGTTCTTGATGATGATGTATATAGAGGCCAGCAGAAGGCTTGTGATCAAATACAACAGAAATAGTATATCTGATACAGTTTGTTTTTGAAGTTTACATTCTGTTATTAAGATAACAAAAGTGCTGATGCAACCTGAAATTGCATAAAGTGTTAAGAATTCTCCTGGAGTACATTGTGTCCTCTCAGCATGGCCAAGCATGAGTGGTATTTGGTCATTCCAGGGGATAAAACATGGTCATTGACTGCAAAACACCAATTCTAATTCTCACAACATTGAGTGTGATATTTTATGGTATCAGGAGAATGCTCTGTGTTCAGCAGGGCTTCAAAACTGGATTATTTTATAAATAATTTAAAAACTGAGTCAAATGTGTGTTGGAGGAAGGAATTTGTTTGGGTTTTTAAAGGAACTATTGCTTTGAAGGAGAAATAAAACATCTGATATCTAATTCCTGTGAACTCCCTTTCACCTCAGAATGCCACTTTTGAAAATACAGCTTATTGTAGAAAAAACAGCAATATAAGAATTGATAATTGCTGTTTTGATGGTAATGCAGCTGTTGAAAGGTTTATGCAAGGTATGTATTTCTAAGCTCTACAATGAACTGTTACAATTTGGGAACAGAATGGCTCATTATGCCACACTATTCAAAATACTGGCAAAACATGACTCATCAAAAACAGCATCTCAAATTTAACAATGTGAAAGTTACCAGGTGCTGTATGATGACCCACGTCTGGGAGGAAGTTTTGCCATCCTTATCTAAAGATAAATTTTGGAAATTTAATTTGAAATCTCCAGAATGTTGAAAAGTCTCCTCATGCCTTTGGAAAATGTGAGGAGTCATGGTGAGTAGCAGAATACTCATTTCCACACAGTTGTCGGAAAACAGATCTTCTTCATGAAAGCCATTTGAGTTTCCAACTGAAGACCTACCACAGCTTCCCTGTAAAATTAGTTTTCATTTAAATAAGATGGTTTAAATTGAGGCTATACTATTCCTTCTTTAAATTTAAAGAAGCTTAAATTCTAATTTAAAACAAACTCATAATAAAAAGGGTAGCCCCACAGCATAGGTCAGGTGAGTCAGACTTTTTGTGAAATAGTTTTATTTAGGCAATCCACCTTGCTGTTGTTTTTCTTTTTAGTTCCATTCTGATGGCTGATTACTCTTGAGATGACTGAAGAGCCTCTACATGAGGTTTTATCCATGCTTCCATTTTTATCCTGACAGGAGACCAGGCAGCAGTGTTATCTTTGCTCCAGTGGATTTGGGAAATGGGCAAAGGCTCTACAACCTTTTTTTGTCTAAAACTTGCCTTGCTGCTTGATAGATTTTTAGGTGTGCCATTGCTGAGTCTTACTTTGGGTAATGCTATTCTGAACCCTTCATAGGAGGAATTTGGTTCAGTCCTGGCTAAATTATGCCTGGAGGAGCCTTCATCAAAAGAAATTCCACAGTGTGTTATTTTGGGGAAGCTGAGATGGAAATCTGGTTCGTCATGTGTTGTGTGTGAGGTTCCTGTGAATTGGCTGAGAGATACCATCATTCCTGAAAGGTCACTGTGGATTGTGTTACTGTAATGGAGCACTGTTGATGTGATCACAGATCCAGCTTCCCTTCTTTGCCCTTAGGTTATGGGTTTGCAGCTGAGAAACAAAACACATCTGTAAACAAATATTTTGTAATGTGGCTGGGGGAAGGGGAACTTGGAAGCCACAGCTGACATTTTCCCCTGAGCATGAGAAGCTCAGATGCCCCTTGCTGAAGTGAGGGATAATCTGCCTCAACCCCTGCTGTCTGTCACATGAGATTCCAGTTCAGGGCTTTCCCTGGAACACTAAAACAAGGTGTTACCTGTGATAGTTTGGTGTTACCCCTCTGCTGTGCTGCTCTACTTCATCCCAAAGGGAAAATGATGTTCCTCAAAATGGGATTGGTGATGCAGTGATATCCTGCTGTGACAGTGTGAATGGTGCAGTCTCCTCAGAAGCAAAACTCCTTCTGATGCAGATTTCCATGGAAAGCCATGGCTGTTCAGCTCTGTGGAAGGTGGGGCATGCCACAGCTCTACCAGAAGGTGGGAAAGGGAAGTTATAATAATGGTTTATACTGGGAGATAAAAATGGCTGTCATTGTCAGCTGCTTTGGGAAAAGTGGATTCTTAAAGGCTTCAGGGATGGGCAAGGTGAAGGATGTGGGTTTTCTGTGCTACTGGGTAGGTGCAGGTGTCCTGTCTGCTGGTGCTGTTGGGAAGTTCATTGCCTGAATGCTTTGCTCCCTGTGCAAGTAGAAGTTGAGGAATCAAGGACACCATGACTGTACTCTCTGTTGTTACTTCATATCTTGAATGCTTTATCTGATTTATTTTAAAATATTTTAAAATGTGTCATAATTCAGAAAAGGAGAAGGAAAGGGTAGGCTCAAGATTATATAATTATATTAAACTCTGAGAAGCTTAAAGTGTATTTCAAGAAACATTTTGTCAATTTCAGCTGCCTTGAGATTTAACCTTCCTGCTGCCAAGTCTCATTTGAAAAAATCAAAGATGTGAAAAATAGCTCAGATTACTGACATGCAGCTCCTTCTCCTTCCCAGTTGTTGGGTAACTGTCCTGTCCAGAGCTTTGGGTTAAACAGGGAATCATTTGGACCTGCCTTTCTTATGGGGCAGTGGATGCCATACCAGGTTAAGGGAGCAGCTTTTACAAACCACTAGAGAGTGGTTGGTTGGTTATAATCTCTTGCCCATCTTCCAGACCTACTGGTTTGAATTCCAGCTCCCTGACTTGCTGTAGAGTTGCTAATTGTTGTTGCTTCTTTTTTTTTTAAACTAACTATTTATCCTGTGGCTGACAGCTTATCTGTATGAACCGCACATTTTTCACTTGTCAAAAATCCTGACCTAAATTGTTCTGTGGAATGATGCCAGTAATGTTTTTGGATACAATTTCCAGGTCATTGATTGAAAGGGCAAGTTTAAAATGCACCTGAGGTCATAAGAAAGTACAGTCATTAAAAGTTGCGCAAGTAATGGAGTCAAGGGCCCTGAGTGAATTGGCTCTTGTTAAACTTGCAAGCCATTTCTTAAGATCCCCTCCTGTGTACAAGCAGTGAAATCTACCTCTGTTGTCCACAAAAATTTCCTGTATTTAATGTCTCTAGAATCAGTGTTTTGCAAATGGATGGCTGGTAACATTAATTCTCATATTTCTGTTCTCTCAGAGTTTACGTCCACTTGGCCAATCCTCAGGACCAACAAGGGTCCAGTTTGGCATTTGTGTAAACATTTGTCCAAAACACGTATGTGGGCCTGACTGGAGGTTTTTGAAACACGTATTTGAGACTTGTTGAAGGTCCAGAATGTCTTTGCAGAGAGGAAGAAAGGTGGGCTTGTGGCCAGCTGAATTGCTTAAACAGCTTGTCCAAGGTTTCTGAGGCACTGAGTGCTCAGGGAGGTGCAAGTCCAGGCTTTAGTTGGGCAAGTTTGCTTTTGTTGTAGCTTTAAGATTTTTGTGGTGACGCTATGATTTATGTGAGGAAAGTAATCCACTGGTTTACTGGGAGCCTATGATTTGTCCCCCAGTAAACCAGTGCTCTGTAAGTGCTGTGCCAGTTCCCAGCAGCATCCTGGCAGCCTCACAGAAGTTCAGGACCTGCTGAGGGTCAAGAGCTCAGTGACATCAGGCATCAGAAAACGTGCTGCATTCAGTGCTGCCAGTGTTTTCTCTGAATGCAAACAGACAAGTGCTGGTGGGGCATGGCTGTAATGCCAAGGAATGTGCTGAGAACTGAGGAAAAATCACAGCCTGTTTTGTCAGAGCGCCCAGGATGCTGGCAAAAAGTCAGCTGAGCTTATGGCAGGGACGCTGCTTCAAAAGGCTTTGTAAATATTAAAGCTCTTGTAGTGTCCTGGTAAATGCAAGCTGTTGAGAAGCTTGGAATGGGTGTCCTTAGAAGGGTGCAGGTTGTGCTCATTTTCAGGACTATTTGTTTAGAACTGTGTAGATGAAGGATCAGGGAGGTGAGGCAGTGTGTGTACTATCAGCAAACAGCATTCTCTTTGGTGAAAAAAGAATTTGTTCATTTCTTTGGAATTCAAAGAGGTGAGCTTCTTGTGTTGGTGGATGAGTGGGTTTAACTTCCCAGCGTTGCCATCCTGACTGAAGCGGGACTGCAGTCATGGTAGGGTTCATTGTGGAAGAGGGTCACCATGTCTTGTAGCACAAACAGACTCTAATTTGATTCCCTTTGCAGACTTGTCTCTCAATACCTGATATCAAGACAGCATTTAGTGACTGCATTAACAAGATTGGGAAGAGAGACTGCCTGACACAAGCCTGCTCAGCCCTTACTGGGTGAGTATGAGAAGGGGTAGACTGAGAATTGGTTGACTTGAGCAGCTCTGGGTTGTCACACACAGAGCAGCACAACAGGAATTATTAAGCCTTGAAAGGGAACTGTGCTTCCTTCCAACACTGACAGACACTTGTTTGAGAACCTTGGACTTACACCAGCTCAGTAACTTTGTCTGTAAATCCTGCCTGTAAAACACTGTGGAAATGTACTGCTGGCTGAGAGCAGCGGGGCTTGGAGACATATTTGTTGTCCTGTATCATCCCTTCTCTGTACACAATAATCCTTGCAGATGTTGGTTTGCTGCAACTCCTGGCTTTTAGGTTAGAAGTTAGTTGAAAATGCAGCTGTTGATGCCTCTGCCAGATAAATGGATGGTGCTTCACTGCTGCTGCCGTAATTATGTTTTGGCTTTCATATTCTTTGGCATGCAGATGAGCTTTGTGATGGGGATGATATCACAGTCTCCAGGAGTCCTCTTACATGGGAATGCCTGTGGTTTAAAATTTGATGACTGAAACAGACTCTCATTTGGGCTTACACAGCTGCTTGCCACGACCTTGACCAACCCACTGGATTCTTGATATCTCAGCATCATTATTGAGTATCGAGACTTGCAGTACTTTGGTTCTTTGTACTTTCAGTTCTTTAAGTGAAAAGTGCTACTTGGCATAAGTCAAAAGTTTTGTTCCAGGTGGTGGAAACACTCTTGGCTGAATTACTGCCTGAATCTAGAGCTCTGAATTTTTTTCTTCGTTATCATACAAGCTACTGCAAAGGATAACAAAAAATTCTTGAACTGTGAAAAGAATCTGTTGTCCGCATTGCTACAAATCACATGCCACTAAGCAGGTGAATGACCACAAGAACAATGTTCAAGCACTGACTGGAAGAAGTCTTAGATAATAACCTTATGAAAAACAACCTTTTCAGTTGTGGGTTTCTTCTTTTTGTACAAACACTTTTAGTTTTGATCTGTGTGGAATTTCCTTTCAAAATTCCAGTTTGAGCTTGCACTAAAAGAATAAATAAGTCATGGAAGTCATGTCTGGGGAGCTGTGCAGACCAGCAAGGTGGTGACTTGCTTAGCAGCCCCAGCACAGATGATTACAGAAAGCTGGAACCAGGATTGCAAAAGCTTATACAACTAGTGTGAGGTTTGTGGCAAAATGACCTCAAACCAGCTGTCAGGTGGGTTTGATGCTTGTTCATCCCAAGATTTCCACAGAGTTGGTGAGTAAGTTGGGTGTAGACGTGCACAGACACCAGAAAAATAAAGGATGGAGGTGTGTGTTTATATATATATATACATATATATTGCTGAGCTAAAAGAAATCAGATCCTTATTGTTTGCCTGCATGAGAAATAACACAGAAATGCCAACAAATAAATCTGGGGTGAGTAGAGCCCTTCCTAATGTAAGGGCTCAGTTAGGGCCTATATGATCCATGTTTCTGTTCTTGGTTGCTCCTTGTTGTTGGTTTATTCTAAAACCTTGTCTGTTTGTGTCTTATTTCCTTAGCAAAGGGGTGAATGAAGGAATTGAATGGATGGTGAAGTGCGTGGTGAGGAACATCCACCGCCCCCCAAGAAAGAAGGACATCACGTAGGAACTCTGAGCCAGCCAAGCAATGGACAGTCTCTTTCCACACACTTTTGTGTTCCCTTTAAAGAAGGTGATCCACTGGATTCCTATTACACCTGATTCTTTCCTAAGTTTGGAGACAAATATTCTCTTTCTGTGTCTAAAAACCCTTGAGACAAGGATTCCAACTGGGTGGGGGGGTGGGAATCTCTTACATTAAGTATTGTCATTGGCCTCAGAGCATCCTATGTAGCAGCCCACACGTTATTGGTGATCCAAAGGACTTAATTTTCTACTATCTTAGTTTGTGATTCCTGGTTTGTTAATCTAACAGGCTGGAGGCCAGTGACATGAAGGAATTCCTGAAGGAAATGTATAGGTGAATATGGAAGGGGAGGAACAGTCTGAGGAGTAGCTGTTCTTCCTAACTGCAAAGATTCTTGCTGCTCCAGCCCCATGTTCCTGCAGGGTGTAACTGGCCCTGTTATGCTGCTGTTTGTGTAGTGGGGAGAGACAGCATTGATTAGAACTTGATTTTCACTCGGGGTGTTGATTCATAACTTTAACCTGTGGTAAAAGATGTGGAAACCAGCAACTGCACAGTGGTCATTGGATCATGGAACTGTTAAGGATAGAAAAGACCTGATCAAATCCAACTGCGCTGGTTGAAATGTATATTCCTACCAGGAAATGGATTCCAGAAGCACTGGCTTGCTCTGACTGCCAGTCTCTGTGCATTCTCTTTAATCCTAAGAGTAATTGGGATCTTCTGTAACTGGAATGAATCAAGGCCCTCTCTGTGATCTTTCTAAGCTGAAAACAACCTCTAGGCAGGGAGAAATCAGTATGCAATAAAGCTTCCTACTTATTTGAACTTCTCTGGCTGAAACAATGATATTTGGGAATAGCAGTACTTAGCCCTTAGGTTTGGTTTGTTTTTTTAATGTAGGGAAAAACAGAAAGGCAGCACTGAAAAGTGAAACAGTGATCAGTGCTTACATCACCTACTCAGCTAGATCTGCTGATACATCACTATCATTTCCCTGAATATGAGTTTTTACGTGAATTTCAAGGTGGTTTGGCAATGGGTGTTGCTCCTCTGCTGTTTTATTTACTCCTGGCACTGGTGAATGTTCTGTGCTGTTTGCTGACATCATGAAGGGGCCATTATTCAAGCTGTACTTGAGCCAGTCCATAGTATTCATTTAATGTCTCTTAGCTGGCATCTGTCAAAGAATTTTCTGCTAAATTTTATGTGTGGAACTCAATGTAGATGTTTTTTGAGAGAGAACATCATTCATTCGCTCACATTTGGGTCAAGGCACAAAGGCAGCTGTGCTGTGTCATTGAGCTCATGAAGTCAGTGGAAATAATTACAAACTGAGGAGCAAAATCTTTGCTTCTCAGTAAGAGAAGTAAGGCTCCTTCAGACCTAGTGACCCAGACTTTTTTCTTGTGTGTTCTGTGAATGTGGAGGATCCCTTGGAAATCACTCACCCACTGTAGGAAGTGGAATTTTTGTTGGGTGCTGCACGTGATGCAGGGCTGAAATTTTGGAGAACCAATGGCCTTTGATTATCAGGGCATCTCTCTCACTGGGATCTTGGAAAACACTTGGAAAGCCTGGGTGTTTTCAAGGTGACTTTGTGGCCCTGGCTGTTTGGGTTGGTACTGATAATTAAACTGAAGATGTAAAACAGTAACTAATGAACAAAAGTACCTTGCTGAGAGTCAAAACACTTTAGTCAAGTAGCTTGAAATGTCTATTCTTTGGGACACAAGGGGTTTTCCAAGATTTCCACATACTATTTTCAGATGTCTTGCTCTCTTTTTTCCCTGAGAAACCAGAAAGGACAAAACACTTTCTAGACATAGTCTGCTTTGTGGTCCATATCAGCAGGGGGTCTTAAAGCCGATGTTTTGACTTCAGGATTCCAAGTTCTCAGGCGTGGGAGAGTCCTTTTCCCAGAGACATGCCCAAGCTGGGATAGGTATGTATGAGTGTGCTCTGGCCACAACAAATGAGGGAGGATTTCTCTGAAACCACCAGTGTAAAGTTCACTCTAATTCAAAGTGACCTTCCACAGCAGTACCCCAGCAGATGGGACAATTTCTATATTTTGATCAGAAGTTTAATGATTTGTCACATTTTATACTTACAGGAAGCACAGACATATTTGAAATATTTTTTTTTTTTTAAGTGACCCCTCTACCAGACCTCAAACAAAGCAAGAATGTTACTGAATTCAAAGTTCAAATTTCAGTTTTCCAGATTTTTGATACATTTTTATTGGACCTGTTTTGCCCATGCCTGAAATTGCCTAAATAACTGCTTTATCTTCCCATGGAGAAATAGATTGATCATCTGCACTTTGCAATTGCTGTCTCCTTTGGCATGCTGTCCATGAGATAAAGGTAAGAGTTTAATAACTTCAGCAGAGAATCCCATATTTGAGCATTGGCAGATGATTACATTTCTCTCACCCATCTGGAATTTCCTATGCAAACATTAAATAGCTGCAAGACGCAAGAGCTAAAAAACCACTTCTAAAGCATTTAGACTCCCAGTGAATCTTTGAGTCCCAGTGCTGCCTGTGTGCTGGCAATTCCATCTTCATTTGGAACTCTGGAAAGACACATAGTAGCTGAATGACAGCACTTTTGGCTGGTCTGCCCTAATCCTGTCCTGTCCCCACGCAAGGCAGCGGTGACGAGTGCACCGAGGGTCTGCGTTGCAGTGGTGCTGAGGTCAGAGCTCATCCCACTTCCTACGACATTCTGTCCCAGAGAACCACAGAAAATGCCAAGACAAATCAGACCCAGCTTCAAAGTCCAGTCTCTGGCTGCTAACATCTGTCTCAGAAAGTGGAGCAAGCAGAGGCTTTTTAAGGTCTGTGCCCCCAGCCATCCTTCCTACTCTGCTGAGCTGAAATCAAGCAATTATCAAGAAGTGGCCTTAATATCCAGTGCTGTAGGATGGTTTTATTGCTAATTGAGTTATTTTTAGTCTCTTCTTCCTTATCGTCCTGCTTCTGATTTGCTGACACATCCAGCAAATCCAGCAGTTTGTTTAGGGAAAGGATCTGCTGTTACAGTACAGATTACAATCTTGAATGAGTCTCTTAGCAGTAATGTTTTAGCTGTGTATGAGATTGTTGGGTTAGTCATGATTTCCAGAAGTGTTCTTGATTAACTGACTGACCTACTAGTACAGGTTTGGAAATGTAAGGCACAGCTAGAAACCTGCCTTAAAGTACTTTGGAGGGTTCTGAATTGATCTAGGCATTTTATTGGATTTTTAACAGTATCCTGGGATGTCTCTGCTGGCAAATGGTGTCAGGGAGAGAACTTCTAGAGAAAGGCAGAGTAGTATTTTCACTGCACTTGACAAATAACCCTTTAATCAAAAAAGCTGATTATTATGGATGGTAATTCCTGACAGCCACAGCCAGCAGTGTCCACACATGAAGGACAGTGGATTCTGCCTCCATGTCCAGCTCTGCTGCTGCTCCTCAGCTTTTACCCAAAGCAGCACCACAGACTCAGTTTGCCTTCAGTTTTGGGGCTGTTTTCAGACATCTGAAAACCTGAGTATTTGTCTATAGATTTCCCAAAAACAATTTGAACAATTAATGAAGGCAGGCTGAATTATCCCTTTCTTGCAGACGGGTTCTAGGCTGGGTGACCTCTCAAAATTCCCTCCTGGCACAGTTTTCTACTCAAATTCGTCTCAAATTTCTCTCCTGAGAGATAAGGGGAAGTGATGAGGTGGCAAGAGCTTCTCCCCTCTGCTGAGCTCTTCCAATGGATGCTAGAAAAACTGGAGCAGGTTCTTTTTACACTGGAATTTTATACCACTTGGAAATCCCATATGAAACATTCCTGGTGGATAACACTAGTTATTGTTTACTTGACCTTGGGCATTTCCTGCAACTTTACCCTTGGGTTTTGTTCTTTGTGTTTCTGCAATCCCTAAGGGAGTTGTTCCCTCTGCTCCTCTGGTAAAACCAGCTTCCATGACAACTCCTGGGGGCTTTCCATTAATTTCTTTACGGACATTCAAGCTTTTTTTATTCCCAAACTGCCTTCGTGAGGATCTAGTCCCAACTCTCAGCAGTGTCTGTTCTCAAATAATTTCATCTGCGCAACTTACATCCGATCACAAACCTTCACCCATTACATCAGAAGGGAGTGATGCTTAAAATTCCTGCTAAAGCAACAAACGAGTACTAAGAAGAATCAGACCTCCTGGAAAATGGCACAGATCTGGTGCAGAAAACATGGACAGCACAGTATGCAATAGCACCAGGGGAAAAAATTACCTAAAGGTTTTTCATAAATGAGATACTTGTCATCTGGAAGCAAGGAGAGGAGGAACATTGGCAGTTAGCTGCATGGTGCTGGAATTCTGCCTGACATTCTTTCATTCTTTTTAAACACAAAATCAGGGGGCAGGAATCTCCTCATTCCTTCTTGGTTGCACTTTTTCCTTAAAGCTGCTGATGCTAAATGAGTTTTAAAATTTCCATGTTGTTATGAGTGTCCTCTTGAATACCACATTCCTCATGTCATTCCATGTCTGTGCAGTCCCACCTTTCCCACATGTTACCCAAAGCAGTTGTGAAGGTGAGGTGGTGGATACATTCACTTAGGAACACACAGGTTCCTTTCCTTGAGCTGGACCAATATGTAGTATTCTCACTAGCACTGCTAATTAATGAGCAGTGACTTCTTTTTGTGCTTGACCCATCTTGTCTAGGCTATGCTTTTGCCAAGAAAGGTTGGGCTAGATGATCCTTGAGGTCACTCCCAACCTGGAATTCTGGGATTCTATGATTCTCCATCATTTGAAGAGTATATCCTTCATTTCATGCTAAATATTTGTAGGAACTAACCTAAGCCTCTGATCCCATGTAGTCTTAAGCCATTTGTATCCAGCACATACCTGAAGCACTTCTCTGAGGGCAAACTACATTCACTGTAAAATTAAGTGTATTCTTAAGTGCTTTCCTGAAACAGAAACCTGTGGAGTTGTTTCTGTTACATTGCAGTTCATAGCCAGGAACTCCTCTGCCAGTTCTCAGAAGTCAGAATCTGATGCCATTTCATTAGAGATTTTCATTAGAATTTTTTCGAGTCAGACTCCCACAAAGAATAAAAACATTCTATAGGGCGGTCATAAGGAGGATTAAGGAATTTGCTGTTCCCAGAAGCTGGTGTTAGGCACAGCACGTCCTCACTGCCTGTAACAGTAACAGGCAGAGGAATGCATGGGCAACACAGTATTTCAACACAGAGAATCATTAAACATCCTGAGTTGGGCGCAACGAACAGGCATCATCAAGTTCAACTCCTCCAAGCTCCGTGCTGAGCTCTTGCTGGGTTTTGTGACCAAGGGCTTCCAGATGGGCTCTTCTGCCAAGGGAATAGGAGGACCTGGGGGATGCTGAGGTGTATTCTGCCCTGTTGAAAGATTTTGCTACTCCAACACAAGCAAGGTTTGTTTTTAACTGAGATATTGGCAGTTACACATGAAACCCCCAGTACTGCCCATCAGCAGGGACAACAGCGGGGGCAAAGGCAGCTCTGGCCTCCTGGGAAAGGACAACTGAGCCAAAACCAACCAATCCCACGTGGCAAGGATTAAGCTCTCCCCGGGCTGTGCCCACATCCTCAGCATGGTGGAAATTTTGACAGCTCATTTCTATGCCATGAGAAGAGGCAGGATCATGGGATGGCCTACACCACAAGCTGTGGAAGACTAATAAGTGTCCTGTGAGTACATGTGGTGTGTCAAAGGGCAGGGGATCTCTGCAGACAAGAGGTGCTGAATCATAGGCAAGGTTGTTCCTCCATGACATGACAGCACACAACACATGAAACTGGGTGAAAGAAGAACTTGGGGTTGACATGCTCAGAGATGATTTTTTCTTTCAGGTTCAGAGTCATGGAGGGGGAAATGTGCACTCCTATTCTTATCTCCCAAGTTTCCCAGCTAAAGAGCTCTAATCTTAGCTTCTGGGAAGATTGAAAGAAGTCCAATAAATCACCTGCCAAGATGCAGTATCACAGAAGGAAGTAGAGAGAGACAGGAATAGAAACCAGCAGCAGGGAATCTGTGTGAATCAGCCAATCTGAAGCCAATCTGGGTTCTTTGTCTTACACTTTACACTCAAAACCACCCTGAACTCCATGTGCCCAAGGCTCAGCAGCACTGGCCACCCAACACACATCCTCACTGAGCTCGTGTCTTCACAGCAATAGCTGGGAAATTGTCATTCCTTGTGTTTCCATAGGAAAATGAGCAAGTCTCCCAGCTCCACTCCCATGTTACAGCTAAGTCACCACACTGCTGGAGCCCCTCCATGTTCACATCAAGCACAGGATTCTGCTGCACTGGGTGGCCCAGGGTGATGCTTGGGTGGGCAGTGACAAAGGACACCACAACAGAGACCTTGATTCTCCCCACACCCACATGGCCCTGTTAGGTGTGGGATCCCCAATACTGCTCAGTCACTTGGACACAGCAGGTTTTCTGCCCTCTTTCCCTAAATATTGTGTAATTACAATTGTTTTTCAAGGGTAAAGAAAAAGCTGCTGAGGGAAGGCTCCTGTTGACTCAGACAGTAACACGTTGTGGGCTCATGTTCTAAAGAGAGTGTTGTGTATGGATGTTGTAGTTGTGGCCATGGATTTGTTACCAAGAAAACTCTTTTAAGTGAAAGGGCACCTGAAAGTTTACTAATATATTCTAATTTTATTCACCTAAGAGGAGGCAGTGCCCAGGCCTGATCATTAGAGCCCAAGTACCTTGTGAGCATGGTCAGGGGCTGTAATGTTGAGTACCTTCCAAACAATGTCTAACCCAACCTGACCCACTTCAGCACTTTACACCAGCCGGTGGCTTTGTGGGATTTTTTCTGGGTTTAAGCATTTAACAGCAGGGGGAAACCAGACATGAAGAACAGTGTGGATGTGGCTTTTTATGTAGTGCTTTAATCATTTGGAAATATGAATCCAAATGGAATCACAGAACATCCTGAGTTGGAAGGGACCCACAAAGATCATTGAGTCCAACTCCTGGCCCCACACAGGACATACCAAAATGCCACCATGTGCCTGAGAGCATTGTCCAAATGGTCTTTGAGCTCTGGTTCAGGCTTCGGGCTGTGACCTCTGCAAGGCTGTTCTAATGGCCAACCATCCTCTGGGAGAAGGATGTTTTCCTGACATCCGACCTAAACCTCCCTTGACACAGCTCCAGCCATCCCCTCAGGTCCTGTCACTGGTCACCACAGAGCACAGGTACTGCCCCTGTAAGTGACCCTTTAAACCTCTCAGAGCAAAACCAAGCTGTCCTGTGAAGGACAATGGTGTCCCAACACTTGCTTAGAAGCAAACTCTAGGAAGAAGTGAAAACTCCAGCATCGTGTTCTGTAACTACCACAAGAAACCAAATCCAAGTTTTTGTTAAAAAAGACAATTTCATGTTAGTATATCTTTAACTGCCTTCTAAATTGTTGACTCAGTGCTACAGTATTGTCTGAACAAGTCTGTTGAGCATAGATGCTAAGATAATAAGATAAATATTCTTGAATAATTTAATTTACGCTGGGGTATGGTGATAAAAGGTACTGTCATCTGTTCTCAACTTACTCAGTATCAGGCAGCAATAATTTTCTTTTGTGGAAGGTGATTACTCCAAAGACATCCCTACACCTTTGGAATGTGGAACCTGGAAAGATCATCCCGTTTCACAGAATCACGGAACAGTTTGAGCTGGAAGGGAATGCTAACACCATCTAGTTCCAATTCTGCCATTTTACAAGGGGGACAGAAAGGGCCTTTGGGGGCCAACACGGGCAGCTGAACAATGAGGTGAGGGCAGGGAGTGACCCCCCAGCTCCTTCTGCACCCCGAGGCCAGACACTGCTCTAAACTGGTGACCCTCCAGAAACACTTGTATGGAGGTCATCAGGTCACCAAAATGTGTTTGAGCTTCTTTAATAGGACTGTATTGACAAACCAAACTGTTTCCCTTTATTGATGTTTTTCATGGAGGTTTTCATAGTTTCACTGGAAGGATTTATCAGTCAGATTCTGGTTTTGTTCAATGCGATGCAAAATTCTCTTTCTATTTAAAAATACATGGTATGTGCTCAAGAGGCAGAGTTTCACCCAGCTCTGGATGCAGATCCATGGTATGAGCTGCACTCAGCCCAAGAGCACCTGATCCATCTCCTCACCTGGCCAAAGTGACACCAACTTGTCATAGGGCTCCCTGGTCCTCACCCTCAGTTCCCCTGTGTCCCCCTGGCCCCATCTGGGACAGGTCACCTGCTGTGCCGTCTCTTGCTTGCTTTTGGAGACCTCCCACTCTTAAGAAGCTCCTTGAACACAGAGAGGAACAAAAATTATAAATTGAGGAGGGGTGGAAATGAGGGCAGGGAATCAGGTGAGACCCTGTGGGAAAGGAAGACTTCCCGACATCCACGTTCTCTCCCCGCAGGCTGGGCTGCCCTGCATGACTCAGCCCTCTCTGCTCCTGTTCTAGGACAGGATTGACTTCCTGAGGCTCACCTCTGCTTCTCCAGCAGGGCTGGCACTGTCCCCCTCTGGCCCTGGCACCAGGAAATTTGGTGCCACTGTTGGGTGACTGCTGTGAGGGACGAGTCCCAGCAGGGACAGCCTGGACACATCACACAGGATTACAGCCAGAAGGGAAAACACTACTATCGGGAGGAAAACAGAAGTGCTTCAAAATAAGATACAATTGGCACCTCTGGAATAGTGATGGGTGAATGCAAATAAGTCTAGTTTGCGTTAGCACTCCCTGAGTCCTCTCCCACAGAGCCTGGAGGGCCCAGCCCACTGTCAGCTGCTGAGCAACATGGGAGGGTGGCAAAATCTCTAGGCAGAAGAGTGAATTTATCTGTCTTGGCAGCCTCAGGGCCAAGAGGGCTGCAGGCTGTTTTGACAAGATGGATTATGCATTTGCACTGGTTTAATCCTCTCTGCATCTCTCTGCACACCTCAAAAATTCCCCATCTTGGTTTCCTCTGCCAGTCCTGGCCCTTGGAGGTCAAGGCATGAGCCAGCTGTGTGTGACCTCACCAGGAAAACTCCCTCTGCGTCCTTCCACTCACGTTAGTCATTCCCTGACCCCACTCCAAGCTTTGCAGCTGGGCCAGCACCCACAGTGCTCTCCTTGGATAAAGAGGGACATGTCCCAACTGCTCCTGCAACGAGCAGGTGGGAGCACGTCAGCTCCTGCTTCCAGGGCTCCAGGGTTTGAGGAATCACCACCAGCTTGAGTCATTGCCACACCCGGCCGTGGTAACAGGTGGCCAAAGAGCCCGTGGCACTGACCTAAGCCACCTCAGCACTTTGGTTTTGTGGTTTCTTGGGATTTTATCTGGGTTTAAGCATTCAACACCAGGTGGAAGCCCGACGTGGAGAAAAGCATGGACTTGGCTTTTTATGTAGTGCTTGTAGCATTTGGAAAATTATCTTCTGTGTACTAAATATCTGAGTCATCCTGGGATAGCACTGCATCTACTTTTAGATGTTACCATGTGCTCTCCTCTGCCATAGCTTATGAAGAAAGAGTCTTTTAAACCATCAGGAAAAAGCTGACGCTGCCAGCTCTTCCTCTTCTCTCTCCAGGCTTTGGAAAATTCAGGGGAAACCAAAAGGGGTTTTTATCCTCTTAATGTCAATTAGCTGAAAAGATGAAATACCTCGTGATCAAGCCACAGGTGGTTTGAGAGTGCTTGCTGTGGTTTGTGTGCCAGGCAGTGGAAGCGGAGGTGGGGAATGCTGGGGCTGGCACTGTGCAGTGCTCATCCCAGCTTTTCCAGCAAAGCCCATTTCCTGGAAGCCTAGCAGGACTCAGGTGCTAGGCTGTTTAGCCACCTTTATAAAGGTTAATATTTACCAGAAAAATCCTCCTCAGTCACCCTGCCTACAAGCCCACGTGAGAAGAAAATTTCCTGCACAGCAATTCCAGCTAACTTGGCAATGAGGGCACCAGGGTTGGGGTGAGACCTGAGGAGAGGCTCCAAATCCCCTGAACAGACACAATAACACGTGGGTGCTCAGGAGAATCCCTGGCAGAGCAAGTTAGGGTGGTGGCACCGAGCTGGGGAGCTGCTGGTGGCACAGGGCATCATCCCCTGCCAGCCCCTCGGTGCTGCAGTGGCCAGTGGCAGGGGGAGCCTGGCAGTGAGTGCAGAGCTCTCTGACACTGGCTGAACCATCCTGTTATTTAATCCCCCTCTCCTGCCTTGCCAAGCTGAGCTCTGTGGTCCCCACTGCAACCTGCCAAGGCACAAGGGTGCCAGACATGGTGCCCTAAGGAGAGTCGGACATGGTGGACCCTCATTCAGTGCTGGCAGGGCCACAAGGGTCGGCAAGGCATCACTTCCTGACAGGATGGGGAGGAGCTGGTGGCTCTCCTCACCCTTCCACATCTGCACATGGGTAGTGACCCTCAGAGTCACAGCAGTGGCATATAAACTCTGGCAAACCTCTGTGTGAGAGCAAGCCTGTCTAAGCATCTGCTGCATCCACTGTATCTGAAGGGATAAAGGATCTGTGCTGACTGGTGTCCAAGTGGGATGGAGCACTCAGATTATTAAATAAAAACCCCTGAAATAATAAAAAGGACCCCAAACGTCCCTCCTCTGCATCAGCATTCAGCAGAAAAACTGTTTCCTGGGCTCTCCTACAGGCCAGGGCAGCCCAGGGGGAGGCTGTGTGCTGGGAGAAGCAAGATCACTGCCCAGGCTGTGTTTATCAGCTCTGGCATTGCTCAGCGAGCACAGGGTTGGGCATGGCTGGACCACAACTGCTCTGCTTCCATTTCTGCCAGCGCCTGGTTGGACCTGGATCTTCACTGAGGACCTGGCCATGAGCCACCACAGAGCAGCCACAGCTCACCCAGGAGCACAGGGAACAGAGCTGACTCCTTGGGTCTTGCTGCACAACTGATGGAGGCCTCCAGCAGACACCCCAGGTTTCTTCTCCCTGGTGAGAAGGGCAGGAAGCTCCAAGGACAACATGAAGTGTCTCAAGGACCCTGAGCTCAGCCACCAGGCCCCACAGGGACTTCCACCTCTAGCACTGAGGTCCTTTATCACCAAAAATAAATACACAGAAGAAGCACCTTTTTCTCAGGAAAAACCACCCAACTAAACAACTAAACCAGCATTCAGCTTCTTGCCAGTAAAATTCCTGCTTTCCCTCCCTCTCAGCTCCCATGGTAAATGCATATTTGAAGAAACCAGGATGGTGTAGGATGCAGTTCCTGCACTAACAGCTCTCCGTTCCTGTTCCACTTCAAACCAAAAACTCCAAATCCTTCGTGCTGAGTCAGGATAACTGCAATGCAGCAGGATGGGAATCCCTCAAGGAGCTGCAGCCAACGCCAGAGACTCCAGCTGCTCCATCCTTCAACCCATCAGCACTGGGTGTCCTGCCTTGCACTCTGCCCTGGAGCAAAGTGCTGCAGCTGTGCTTCAGTTCCCCCAGCACCCCAGTGGAAACCCTCCTCATCTTCTGCCCCAGCTGCTCTTGGACCGTGCCAGCGGCATTTGGCTCCTGCCAAGGGACTCGAAGTAAGTGGCGCTCAGGGACTGAGCTGCATCCCACTGGGATAAAGCAGCTTGGGAGGGCAGAGATCAGACATGGTAAAAACTGTGCATTGGGAAGGGGAGTTCTGGTCCCCTGTGAAGCTCCTTGGCAGGATTTCAAGGCCAGGCTTGACTGAGTTTTGAGGAGGTTGCACGGACTGAGGGGATTCCCAGGATCAGCCCAGGCTCAGTGCAGAGGGGTGAGTGCTCCCCTCAACTGCTTTTCAGCCATTTGCTTCTCTCCTTCCCTGGCTGAACTGACCCAGGACAACACCAGGGTCGCTGAGCTGCTTCATCCTCAGATCCCAAAACTGGGTGAGACGTTGCAAGTCAGGGATCCCAGTTCAAGCTTGGGATCCTCAGTTCAAGCCTGTAGTGCCAGGCAGGTGTGAGCAGACATCCAGGGACTCCCGAGCTCTGGAGCAGTGAAGAGGCAAGCGCTGCCACTTGGGATCATCCCTTGTCATCCAGACTGCCAGGGATTAACTTGTCACTGCAGCAGGAAGAGCCCAGGATGTGTCTGTGGGCACCGAGGGGAGGGTAAAATTCCTTTCTTCCCCCCACAGTTTCCTTGCACAGGGGAAGTGCGGGGGCACTTTCATGCAGCACTTGCTTCTGAGAACTTTAAACAGCTAGAAGCTGGGGGAAATATCATCCTCTGAACCACAAACTATTCCTGGCATCTGCTCCACTAAAAATGAGCTATAAAAAGCCAAACTCATTCACAGCATAAAATGTAGCTCTGCATCATCATTGCTACAGGCTGGAAATTGTCTGAGGGGGTCACTCTTGTTGACTTCCCTAAGCAACATCTGTTTAAAAAAATCCTCCTGTAGTCAGCACAACTGCCCCAAGCCAAGCTCCTGGCTGACTGAGCACACAGTCAGGTTTGGGGACAGAGATGGGGCTCAGGGGACACGGTTGGGCTGACCCAAGAGACGTGAGTGTCACCCTGGCCATAAGTCCCAGTGCAAACTGCCTGCATCCCTCTGCACACAGCCTCACCGTGGCTCACAGGGGCGGGGGGGTGGCTGGGGGTGTGTGATCACAGAACCCCAGAAGGGTTTGGGTTGGAAGGGATCCTCAGGATCATCTTGTTCCAATGCCCTGCCATGGGCAGGGATGCCAACATGTGGAAAAGTACATGGGAAAAACAGACAAGGGTAAGCAGGGTCAGATACGACAGCCTGGGATTCCCAGCACCACCTCCAAGTGAAACTAGGAAATTACTCTGGTGACAGAGAATTGTACGATAAAATAACTTCTTTGGTTTCTTTCTTTAGAAAACATCTTTCACACATGGTATAAAAACAGGTAGTTAAGAAGTAATTTTCAAGCCAGCTGTACCAGTAAATTTGGGGCATCCTCCCCCTTCCTGTGCCTCAGCAGCAAATTCCCTTCTCAAACAGAAGCATGACAAAATAATGCAAGCAAATCCTCTGTGGGAAATACTGTTAAATGACTAAAACCCCCAACAAACCCAAACTCATACAGTTTGAAACAAAGCCAAACAGTTTTCTATAAAAGGGAATATGTTCTTCCCCAGAAATAATGACCCTGGATGCAGGTTTTTCTTCTGATAAAATATTGACCTGTGATGAGGGCTGGAAAATCAGTGATCAACACCTGGTGAGCTCCCAGGAGCTGCCCCAGCCACTGGCAAGGGGATGCTGCTGTTCACACATCCCATCCCATCCCATCCCATCCCATCCCATCCCATCCCATCCCATCCCATCCCATCCCATCCCATCCCATCCCGACCCAGCAGCAGTGACACAGCTGCCATGGAACGGTGCCACTCCATCGCTCATCTCTCATGCTGGTTTTCAAGTTATGTTTGGGAAGATGAATAAATTAATGAAGCCTCAGAAGATAAAAACCAAAACAAAGAGCACCCAAAAAGTCCAGTTCATGCTCTCAGGGCAGCTGGAAGCGCTTGCGGACCTTCTCCTCAATGGAGTGGAGCTTGACCAAGCGCAGAGCATCCAGCAGCTCCTTGGTGACTTCAGAGTCCTCCTCCTTCTTGTGAGTGAGGAAAGCCCGGAATTTCTCCTGGATGGCTGCCCTGGTCCATGGTGCCTGCTTCTTAGGGGAGCGCTCCAGGATCTGCTGCAGGCGCTTCAGCTTCTTGACGGGGATGTTCTGATACACCACAAAGTCTATCATGGCTTGTTTGCAGTCGTCATCTTCTGCAGCTGGTGGGGGAAAACAGCCTGGAGGTTAAAGGGAGAGCAGGGCACAGCCCTGCCAAGGCTGTCCGTGGGAGAGGGAGGTGGGGAATGTCCCAGGCCTGGAAGTGTTTGAGGCTAGGTTGGAGGGAACAACCTGGTCTAGTGGAAGGCTGAACTTCCTATCAGGGACACACCCTGCAGGGGGCAGTTGGAAAACAACATGTTCTGAAGAAAGTCAGTGTATCAATTCCATGCTCCTCCCCAATGGGGAATAGAAGAAAAGCCCAACTATCAAGTATTTACACATTCTTTTTCCTGAAAGTTTCTGTTTTCCCATGCAGATCTGTAAATCTGTAACAGGACTATCCCTATCACAGCTCCAGTCAGGGTGCTGGGATGGGACAGATCTGGCCCCAGCTGGTAGAAGCTGCTGGAGTGCATCCAGCATAAGGAATGAAAACAGAAAGAATTTTCAAGAAGGCAAGGCCAAAGGATTACTCAATCAGGGAGAGATTAGCTTAGTTTCATGCCATTGCAAACTGGGCACGATTTCACTGGTTATAGTTGGGGTGGGTTGAGCTCCACTGCTCAGGCTTTGCCTGTCTGGCAGGCTTGGTTGACAATGAGCAGGTCCCTGTGTGACTCCTGAGAGGAATCATCAAAAACTGGAGTTGAAAAAACCCTTCAGCTCCCATTGCTGGGGCCTCCTCTCTCTATAAATATCTGCAAAGGGCTGGGCTGGCTGCGGGGGCCGGTGCCTGACGCACGTGCTGCTGACACTGCTCTGACCTGGCCATCCCCCACCCCGGGACTGCATCCCACTGGTGACGGAGCTTTCCAGTCTCTGTGTCGGGATCACACTGCTGGCAGGGAACTCATGGTGTGAGTCAGGCTTTGTAAGGAGAAATCTCTGCACTGGTGGTGCCAGCAGAGGATGGAAAGGCAAGAGCTGCAGGTGGGGAAGCCTCCACATTCCCTTACCACAGAGGAAAGTCTTTCAGGGTCATGGGATGCTGTTGGAAGGGATCCACAAGGTTCATTGAGTTCAAGTCCTAGCTCTGCACAGACCACCCAAAACCCCTACAACCATGCCCTGACAGCTTTGGCCATGGCCACTTCCCTGGGGAGCCTGTTCCAGTGCCTGACCACCCTGTGGATGACTTTTATTAAAGCTCTTCTACCAAGCTTTGTCCTGATGAAAGAATGACATTTTTTCACACCAGAACAATCTCCCCTGGATGTGGTGAGGTCCCCATTGCTTTTCAGATTTTCAGGACATGGCACTGGATAATCTCATCCAGGCTCATTTTCCCATTAAAGGCTGGACCAGATAAATTTTCCAAGTCCCTCCCAGCCTGGGCTGTTCTATGGCTTTATATATTTTTGGAAGCTTAAGGATGAAGGTACACCGCCATCCAGACCAGTCACACGAAATTTCTTTCCCATGCCTGGATCCTCAGGGTAGAGCAAGTAGTACCAAACAGCTTCCAGCCTCACCTCAACTGGCATCAGGCCTTTGAGATGGGTTTGGGAGCCCTTGAGATGGTTTTTCAGTCCCTTTCTCACCCCCTAGCTTGGGAGGGAGCATGTTACAAAGCACCCTTGGAAAAGAGCCTTTTTTTCTGCCCTGCACCTGTTCTTTTGCCAAGAAAGGTTGAACCAGATGGTCCTTGAGGTCCCTTCCAATCTGGGATTCAGGTATTCTCTGATCTGTGCCCACTGGCTGTTTCTACCCAAGCTTCCCCCTCTGCCATGGCTCAGCACTGCATCTGCACCATGCACTTTTACACCTGAAGGGTCAAAATCCACCCCACACTCAGCTCTGATGAACCTTGGGCTCTGCTCCACTCAACTTGAACGAGACCAGGCTGTGGCTGCCATAAAAGCCACAAGGAAAAGGGAGTGCAGGAGCTGTGCCAGCAGCCAAAATGGGTGCCTCAGCTACCAGAACTATCCCTGTCCCAGCACTCCCAGCTGTCCCTGGTAAGATCCAGCAGGATTTCACAGTCAGCTCTTTGTTCTCGCTGTGAAGTGACTGTTGCTTAAGCCCAGCACCCTATCCTTGCTCTATGGGACTGACAGACTATTTTATCTGTAATTATTATTAATTATGGGTCACTCCATGCTTTTACAAGCCATTTCACCTCATTTTGCATCTAAGTAGGAGAAAGTCATGAGGAAGTTTGCCCTTGCCCTGGCAGCATCAGTCCTGGCACGCTGTGCCCATGGCTTACCTGATTCCTGTGTGCTGTTGCCTCCCCCCAGCCTGCAGGACATGCAGAGAGTGTCGTGGTACTTGTTGCCCTGCACGTTGGTGACCTTCCCCTGCTGCTCACAGTCCTGGTGTGGCTGGCATGGATTGGTGCTGGAGTTGGAGGAGAAGAAGCCGTGGGGGCACTCATGGCACTGGGTGTCCTCAAAGGGGGTACCTGTGCATGGGGAGACAACGGGACCGTCAGGGGACAAGCTGGCACAAGGGCAGAGGCAGCAGCTGGGGATGGTGCCAGACACCACTTGAACATGAGGGTGATGTTTTGGAAATGATCACTGCCAGCATCTCCCCTGGGAATTGCATGTCCTCACGTAGGGCAAACAGCAGCACTTCCCCCAGCCTTCTCCCAGGCCTGTGCTGATAAATTGTCAGCAGCCCACACACATGAGAGGACAGCAAGAGGACATCTCATCTGCTATGAAAAGGCCACCTCCCAGATGAGAGCCAGCAGCCAGGCTGGTGGCTGAGCTGCCAAACCAGCCCTTCGGTTCCCAGAAGCTCCTGAGCAAGTGAAAGTAAAAGTCTCTGTGGAGGTGAGAGCTCAACTGTCCTTGACTGAGCTGTCACTGCTCCCTCTGGCTCCGGGACAGAGCTTCTGTTCTGTCCAAGGATGATGGCTCACAGGCAGGATTGCACCAAGCAACTTTCCCATTCCCTGGGAGCAGAGGGAAGGGTCTGGGGCCGGGAGATTCCTCACTCCATTCGCCTTCTCTTCACAAATCAAATTGCAAGAGGTTTCTACATTGTTGCCACTGCCTTTAGGCTTTCCCTCAAGTCTGATCTTTCAGTCCCTCCCAACCCAGACCATTCTGTAATTCTAAGGCCCAGCCATAACCCCCAACATCTGACCCACTATTTGCAAATGGGAAATCCCAAAGAAGTTGGTTTACCCAGGGTGATTGCACACAGATCAAAGCCCTCATCCAACCCAAACACCAGAAAACTCTGCCTACAGCCCACAGTCCACAGCTTCCCCTTCCAGACACCAGCACTGGCAGGTCCAGGGCTCTGCCCACCACTCTGGACACTCAGTCCTTGCTGTGCTGTTCAGGTGGCTGGGCTGAGGTGCAATCCTCTGCAGACAAGAAGCCATTTGCAAAAAATAAATAATAATAACAAAAAAAAAAATCTTCTCCCTAAATAGCCAGCTTGCTTGCATGGCTCCCCAGTCCTAAAGCCAACCCTCCAGGAAAATTTAATGTTTACTTTCAAAGTGCTTTCCTGTAGTGCTTGGAGATCTTCTTCCCCCTTTGCTGTGTTACTGCGAAATAACTACTGTTTTGTTATGTTCTATAGAAAATGAAACCCCAAATCTCATTCATAAACATCAGCTGAAGACAACAGATACTTTCCCTCTGGCTGGTGATCCTGGAGCTCTTCCAGGTCGCACACGGAAGGACTTCAAAAGACTCCATATTTCAAAAGCCTCTCCACTTCAAAGTGTGAAGCAAGATTCTGCTGGGTTTGCTGGTGCTGCCCACATTGGTTTGCTGTCCCCTGCTATGGTTTCCAGGCAGAGCCTGGTCCTCAGTGACTGATGAGCGTACACACATTTGGAACAACTAAAGGACCAGAGAAATCTGGTCCTAGTTTCCTGGCTTCCCTGCTGGGGAAAGAGCAGGAAAATAAATCCCCTAAAATATCTTGGGATTTAGATCACACAAGGGGATGGAGTCTCAGACTCAGGAGTCAAAATAAAGCTGTTTTTGTGGATTTGGAACCTGGCTGTGTGTCCATTGTGTGTTTTCAACACAGCGTCTCCAAACTGCTCAATGAAAAACTACAAAACCAGACCCCAGAGCTGCATGCATTCACCAGCCCTGCCCTTACATCATCAGTCACCTTTTTCAGCCCAGATAATCAGCATTCCCAGCTCCTGGGCTGCCTGTGCAAGGAGAAGGGAGCTGATGAAGGACCAGGAGCAGCTTGGAGCTTCCCACCGGCCTGTGAAACAGGGACAGTGGCTGCTCCAGGGGTGGCCAAGTCACAGCCTGGCTCTGCCTGTTGTGGCAGGTGAGGCAGGTAACTGGGATTGACACATCCCATCAAAGTGTGCTGCTGGGGATTTCAAGGCTTTCAAAGTGATAGCTAGGGAAAAACCCAAGCAAATTCCTCCTTGAAAAAGAAGCAGGAGCACGCCAGCAAGGATGGCACTGTGCCAGTACCAGAGCTAAAAGGGAGTCGGTCAGGCTATGGGCAATCATTGGCTGCTGTCTTTGGCTGCTGTATTTGTCCTTGATTTTTATCTCCAGTGGAGATTTTAGGGCATGACAAGAGCCTTGTGAGGACGCCCAGTGCCCATCTGGGTACTTACCTGGCTTCACAACACCAGAGCCCGGCGGGCACTGGGAGTGCCTGATGCAGAGCTCCATGTTGGAGTAGTAGCCCTGCTGGCACTGGCAGGCACGGTTGTGCGTGGCATTGCACTGCTGCACCTCCACCTGCTTCTCCCCGCAGATGACATTGCAGTAGCGGCACTTCTCCAGGTAGTTCCAGTACCGAGTGTAGTGCAAATCCGGGCAGGGGTCGCACTTGGTGGTTTTGTCCTTGGAGCAGTGCCGTGCCACGTAGGTCCCCGGCGGGCACTGCTGGCAGGTGATCCTCTCTTTCGTCACAGCATCCTTCCACTGGTACGTGGGCTGGGCACCGCAGGAGAGCTCAGCCAGCAACAGGAGGAGAGCGGGGAACTACGGCAGAGACAGCGCAAAGAGCCCTGAGCCCATCCTCGGGCAGAGGCGGGAGCAGCAAACGCGGCTGCTGCTGTTACAGAACTTGTTACTGTTGCAGATACAAGAAATTGTTCTCCCTCCCTGTAATGTTCCCAGGGACCAGCGGCTGCCCTCCTTTGCCATCCCAGGTGACAGAGCATCCTACCCAAACCCATTTGTGATGCCTTCAGAACCCAGTTTCCCTCATTCAGAACTTGAAGCAGCACCAGCACATTCCGCTCTTTCACCCCAGTCAGTTCCCCAGCACTTGCAGTAGGAGACACCTTTGCAAACCAAGAAGCAGAAGGGAAGTTTTCCCAACTAGCAGATGGAAAGCATGCTCTCTAGGATCTTTAGCACTTTTTGGAAACCCAGATTCTCAGGAAAAGACTGAATCTCAGAGCTTGTTTATCCTCCCTTTCCTTTTTAAAGCCTGACAAGCAGCAGATCCATTACCTTGGACAGATGCCTCAGACTGGGCACGTGGCAGGATGGCATCGCACCGAGGGCTTCCGAGCGCCGGGATCAGAAACCTGGGGAGACACAGATGGTTTCTCAGGGGCTGCTGCTGGCTGGGCCGGACTCCTCCCTGCAGCGGGGCTGATAGGTAAAGGCTGATAGGGAAGGGCTGTTGGGAAAGACTGGATTTCCTCGCCTGCTTTCCTCCGAGTCAGCCCTTCCTCTGAGGGAGATGCCGGCTCTCCCCAGGGCAGGGACGGAGCAGAGCCTTATAGCGGCTGCGGGTGGGAGGCTCTGAGCACCCGAGCACCCACGCAGCTCCAGACACGTAGAATCGACCGGGGGGGGGGGGGCGGGGGGAGGGGGGAGGAAAGTCACCCCCAGCCCACCGCAGCCGAGAGGGAGCAGGAGCTGGTTGGGAAGCAGCCAAGGTCTCCCTTTCCTCCCTTTCCCTCCCATGCCCATTCCATCCTCCGGGACCGGCTCCGCTCACCGCGTCTCCGCCTCGCACCTCCGCTCCGCGCCGCTCCCCGCGGCCGGCAGCGCCTTTATAGACCGGCCCTTGGGAAAGACCCCTCTTGGGCAAAGGGAGGTGACATCGGTGCTCCATCCCGGCCCCCTCCACTCCATGCCGGCCCCCGATCCCCCTCTGCTGCTGCACCGGCTCCGCCTTCGCGTCCCGGCGCCCTCCCTCACCCGAGCGCCGCTTTCGCTCTCGTTTCTTCATTCGCTTCTAAAAGTGAAGCTTTCAGAGCAATCAAGATCGTTTAGCTGTGTGCAAGAAGGAGATGAATGGGATTCGCGCATATTTTTCAAAGCTCTCTGAGTTTTACAGGGGTTTGGTGAGGAATTGTTTTGGTGAGGAATTGTTTTGGTGAGGAATTGTTTTGGTGAGGAATTGTTTTCTGGCAAGGGGAAAGGCAGGGAAATTCCCCCTGAACGTTCTGTTCCCCAGCTGTAAAAGCCAAATAACTTCCCAGTCCCAGCAGTCACCTCTCGCTGTGAGGACACAGTTTGCCCCGTCAAAGGCAGCCCCGAGGGGCCGATTCTGGCTGGGCTTGCGGGGAGTGGGACCGGAGCTGTGGGAAGCATCCCTCGGGCTCTGCCCGGAGCCTTCATCCCCTCCCGCACCCTCCGAGGGCACTGAGCCTGCCAAAACAGCCCCGATCGCCAGGGCTTGGGCACTGCACTGCTAAAGCTGGCCCCGAGCTTCAGCCCTCTCCTTTCAGGAGCACCGAGGATGACACCAACCCCAGCTATAACACACAGGTACAACATCCAGCAGCTAAGGAGGCTTAAATCCCTTACAGGTGACAGTGCTGTAAGTCTTGGACCCCAAGGATTGAAATGAAAACTGAACTCAGCCTTGCAGGTCCAGCCTTGGCAGAGTGTGTGTGTTCCAGTGCCAGACATGGGACTCCTGCACTTTGTCCTGCTCTGTCTCACCAGATTCCCTCTGAACAGACGCTGGTGAATAGCCAAAACCAGAGCAAGGGCTCAAAAAGCAAGTGCAAGTCTCTGCAAGGATGAGGGAACCACAGTGAGGATCTGAGAGGATGTGGAGGTTTTTCTCCTCAGGAGTCAGCAGCCAGCTCTTGCAGATCACTACAGAGAATTAACAATTCTGCATCTGCCTTCTGTCTCTTCCCTCCAGCTCTCAGCTGCTGGGGCTGCAGATGGAGAATCTCATGGACTTTATTCTGAACACTCTTAAAGATCAGACCTACAAAAGCTAAACACACCATCCACCAAGAAAATCAAACCCAGTTCTCCACTACCCAGAAGAACAAGGAAACACCAATGGTCAAGAGGAATTCAAAGCTCCTTCCAGTAAGGTCAGTTTCCACCCATTTTGGTTAAAGAAAATCCTCTGACTCCAGCAGGAGCCAAGAGGGGTCAGTACTACGGCAGGGCCTGGGCTGTGTTTATTTGCACTTTACACAGAAGAGATGATGGGCTGATTTTCACAGGCCACTCTAAAGTGGTTTTCCATTATACTGCTTGTTTATCTTTTTTCCTCTGTAGCTGTCCAAAGTAATCCTGATGATTTGTAACACATTTTGACATAATCCCTGAGCAAAGGACTGCCAGGATTTTGCTTCGTCAGTGTGCATCAGCTCAGTAATTAATCAGCTAATCTCCCACCCCTGCCCTGGCACTGAGGCACAGCCCCTTTACATTTTTTGGGTGAAACTCACCACTGGACAAGACCCAGGAGAAAGCCCTGCTCTGGGCTCACCCAGCTGGAGAGTTTCAGTGGGATCCCTCTGCCCGAGGTTTCACCATCCAGGAGCCGCAGAGCGTTTCCTTCTCCACAGGCAGAAACACAATTTCAGTTTTCCATCCCTGGATTTCACATGGAACCCACAAGGTGTATGAAACAATAGCAGGTGGTTACATCCTGAAAGGCACCTGCTGGCAGCCCCTGTGTCCCAGCCATGGCCCTGCTGGGATGGACACAGTGTGCTGGGAAACTCCTGTCTGCAGCACTGTGATGCCTCACCAACAATTATTTTTGTTGTGAATTTGATAATGACAAAAATGTGTCAGATAGATGCTCCCAGAGAGTGAAACACCATGTTAATGGGACAGAAGGGGCTTCCCCAGACTCCAAAGAGTCTGGTGGAATAATGACCTTCGATTAATCTTGTTCTGTCTGTTCTTTTGTTGGTCCCACAAACCTCCCAGAATGGGTTTATGTGTCACTGCCTGATTACCAGAAAGCAACAACACAAGTCACTACTGATTCTGACCAGAGGTAAAACAGGAAAGGAATTCAGCATCATATTACCATGGCTATGACTTCACTTCCCCATACAGGGCATAGTTTCACACTCCAGGGTGTACAGCAGCACCACCTTCCAAAACTACTCTTGCAAAATAAGGCTTCTTATTATATTCATAGAAAATTCTGTAAAGCAAAGAAATCCCTCTCTTCCCATCAATAACCACTTTGCCAGTCAAAGACAGGGCTCATCTCTTTCCTGATTAAACATTTTGCTTTGCTTGCTGTTTTCGGTCTCTTTTGTGAGTCCTTTCAGGTTTTTCTGGGGGGAAAAAAAACCAGCAGGAAGGGTTTGTTCAATGACACACCACTAAAATTTCAGACAATGTTCCAGGTCTAGTCATAGCACCGCAAGGCAGGGGCAATCAAAAAATTAGTATTACTTCCGTCATGATCTGTAAGCCATGTGTCATTTGCTTCTGAAAATCAGCAAGGAGTGTCCAGGATGGGCTTTTGTCCCCCCAAGCATTCAGTAATTTGCATCAGTTCCTCTAAGCACCTAAAGCAATACAGATTTTTCTGAAACAGTTTTTTCACTTTCTGTTCCTTATAATTAATTAACCATCCCCGTCTTTCCTTATTGTAAATTCAACAAGTTTCCAGATGACAGAATAGTCCTGACTGCTGGGGACCCTCTTCTTCAAGGTATCACAGGATCACAGAATGGTTTGGTTGAGAGGGACCCAAAGCTCATCCAGTTCTCCCATCTCCAGCAGCTGCTAGCATCCATCAGTCCTGCCCCAGCCACTGACAGCAGGGATCGATTCCCAGATCCACTGCAGTGCAATTCCCACTGCAGCAGAAATCAGCACCAGAGCCACCCCAAACCAAACCCATCTGCACTGGCAGATCTGCTGGTGGGACACTGGGCTGCTTCAGAGCTTGTCTGGGTGGGTTCAGCCAGTGAAGGGCAGTGACTAAACCTCTTCAGCAAGATGATCCCTCTGCTGAAGAGTAAGAGATGAAGAGAAGTTCCCTGGACAAAGGGATAGAAAGTCCTGGATGAAGGGATAGAAAGTACCCTCAGCAAGTTTTCCCCTCAGTACAAGAAAGACAAGGAGCTACAGGAGAGGATCCAGCAGAGGCCACAGAGATGATGAAGGGCTTGGAGCATCTCTGATGAGGAGACACTGTGGGAGCTGAGGCTGGTTAGTCAGGAGAAGGCTGAGAGGGGATCTCATCAATGCACATAAATGTCTCCAAGGGGTTCCAGACTCTTTTTGTAGTGCTCAGCAACAGGACAAGGAGCAACAGCCATAAACAAAAACTCAAGATGTTTCACCTCAGCATGGGGAAGAGTTTTCCATGGAAACTCTGGAACAGCTGCCCAGGGAGGGTGTGGAGTCTCCTTCTCTGGACATTCCAAAGCCACCTGGAAGCATTCCCATGTTCCCTGCCCCAGGTGATCCTGCCTTAGCAGGGGGGTTGGACTGGGTGATCTCCAGGGGTCTCTTCCAACCCCAACCATTCTGGGAATCTCTTGAAGGCACTGAGATATCCTTGGCCTTGTTTCTCTGCCCTGTCTCAGAACAGAGCATCCCCAGGTTGGAACAGTTTTCAGACTAAAACTCCAGGAAAAAGCACAGCTTTAAAACTGATTTGGCTGAGGGGAAAAAACAGCATCATCATATTTATCCCAGCCAACCCCTTTCCAAGCATGTGGGGCGATTCAACCCCACAAATCTTTTCAAGCATTTCCTTCTGTCTTGCTGGATGTGACAGCATTTTTGCAGCCCACAGCAGATCGTTTCCATCAGCAAAACCGAGCAGAGCTGTGGTGTCACCGCCCCTGAAGACACTCATGGCTGTGCTGTGGCTTCCCTCCAGTGGCATGAGCAGTCATCTGCAGCTGTCCTGGGAGACCTTTTCAGGAGATGAGGCATTGAACTACTCACCAAAAAATGACATTTTACTGCTCACTGCTTCCAGCCTCACTCCAAATTTTTTCTGTTCATTTTTACAACAAACCTGCATTTACATAACATTTTTCTGTCATTTCCCCCACTTATATTTGAAACGTCCAGGACTATATCTGCTTTATTTATTCTTGTTTTGCTGCACTGGATCTGTGGCTAGAAGGTAATATTCATCCACAAACTTAAACATGACAGAATATATGATAGTCCAGAACTACCTCAATTCCTGTCTAAGGCTTTGTTATTTCAATTGTTGATGAAGTACAAAAGTTCCCATTTCTGTCAGCAACTCTTAGATTTGAAGTGACACTGGGTTTGAGTTCTACAACCAGAGGAAAAAGGAAACTTTAAAATGCAGCTCATTTTTTAATTTTATTAAGAATAAAAGTTTATTAGTTTAAAATTTCCAAATTCCATTGAAATGAAAAATCAGCCACAGGGTACAAACTTTCCACTTGCTCCTACCAGGGCCATTAGGACTCAATAGCCAATATTTTTATATCTGTTTATTTTTTTCTTTTTTTTTCTTTTTTTTTTTATTAAAATCAAATAAAATTTAGACAAAATGGTTTTATTTTACAGTCTAATTTACAGCAGCTACAGAAGATATAAAATAGATACAATTTTTTATATTAACCACTTATACCCACTACTCACAGAGAGTGGAAGTATTAAGGAATTTATTTTTAACCCATCGAACTTGATTAAAGGTTTCAAATAATTTAGTTCCTTCTTCTTCTTGGAAAACAAATCAGGTAACACAGGCACATGGAAATACCAGCACTAAGTGAAGCCTCCTTAGAAGCATGTTGGAATCAGGCTCTGGGGTGCACAGCAGATGAGAGGGAGCTTCTGCTCACCCCCCACCAGTGAAATTTGCCTGTAAAAAATCATTATTTCGGTATCTTCTGCTCTTGGAGACAGTGGCTGCTGCCAAACCCCAAAGAGGGAATGTGAATCACCTCTTCCAGGAACACCAGTGGGGTAGGGATGGGTAGTTTGGCCTCCTTAGCCAGCTCAGTTCCATTGTAGGATAATTCCTGGGGTTCTTCCATGATCTGGTATTACCTGAAGGACTCATAAATGACAGCTGCCTCCAGGATATAAAACTTCAGCCTAAGAGTGGCCACAGGAGAATTCAGAGGATAAAATAAGTAAAAAACTAAACTTTCTTAGTTCTAACAGAGGGCAATATTCTGTTTTGTCTCCTGCAGTGAGACCTTTCAGACCTGATCACCTTTGTCAGCACAATCTGTGCTGGTGCTCAGCTCATAATCCAGAGACAAAGATCACAGGGATTCAAAGGAACCTCCATCCTGCTCCTGCTCAGCAAGAGCCAGAGCACAGCCACTGCCTTCTGCTTCCTGCAGTGCCCTTTCTGTGGGTGGGATCAGGACCAGAAGAAAACTTGGATTAATCGCTTCCTCTTCACATCATTGCAGCACTTGGGGCATTTCCTCACCTGTAGAAATCAATTAAAAAAACACAGGGAGAATGTATTTATTGTAGAGGAAATGCCATAAAGAGAAGGAGTTTTCATGTGGGCAAATAGGGACAGGATAAGGGGCAATGGTTTTAAACTGAAATAGGGAAGAGTTAAATTTAATTTTAGGAAGAAATTCTTTAGAGAATTTAAAAAAAAATTTAGAAAGAGAGTGCTGAGAGGCCCTTGAACAGGTTGCCCAGAGAAGCTGTGGCTGCCCCAGCCCTGGAGGTGTTCAAGGCCAGGTTGGATGGGGCTTGGAGCAACCTGATCTAGTGGAAGGTGTCCCTGCTCATGGCAAGGGGTGGAACTGGATGAGCTCCAATGTCCCTTCCAACCCAAACCAGTCTGTGAATCTCTGATATTAAATATCTCTACCACATTTTGTCCAGTATGAACTACAAGCCACAGCAGCCATGTGCCCGAGACAGTATTTGCTGTTTGTAATCTCACTGTTACCTCACAGCCCATTATTTCTTTGGTGCAATAAAAAGGAGAGGAGGCTTTGTGGCACCATGCAAAGTGGCACCAGATTTTACAGCACCTGGCCCAGCTATGACACATCTGGAGGACTGAAATACAGGAATGAGGAGATGCAGAGCTGCAAGAGGAAGTACAGCTGCACTTGTGAGTAAAATCCTGTCAAGTGGCTGATGAGCTCCCTGAATTCCTGCTTCCTCTTGCACAGATGACAAGGAAATGTCTCTGAGCATACCCGGACATGGATGACACACGTGGGGTTTTGTAGGAAAACCAAGTACATTTAAATATAGCATCTTTCATCTTATACATTTAAATATACCATCTTTCTCGTTAGCAGCACAAGACATGAAGGCACTTGAGGCACCATTTCTTCACTCAGGTTTCAGTTTGCTGCTTCATTAATCATCAATTTTAAAGTCATTTGACTTGCAGATGATTCCCAACTGTTCTTCTCATAGCTTGCAAATTACTGGTAAAACTGAACTGTTCTGTTTATTTCAATTTTTTTTTTTTTTTTTAAATAATCTTTGGGAGAAGATTGCCAGTTCAGGAGGCCTAAAAAGATGGTCAGCTACATCAGTGGCACTGCACAGTGTCCCCTGCAATGTGGGAGTTCATCATTAGAATCACAGACTGGTTTGGGCTGGAAGGGACATTAAAGCTCATCTTGTTCCAAACCCCTGCCATGGGCAGGGACACTTTCCACCACCCCAGGCTGCTCCAAGCCCTGTCCAACCTGGCCTTGGACACTTTCAGGCAGCCACAGCTTCTCTGGGCACCCTGTGCCAGGGCCTCACCACCCTCACAGGGAAGAATTCTTTCCCAATATCCCATCTAACTTCTGGCAGTGGGGAGCCATTGCTAGAAAAGATGCAGACTGCAAAGCAGGCTCAGGCAGTAGGACTTTGGTTCTGGAGACATTAACTGAAGTATCATAAACAGAAGGAGAGAGGAAAATTCACTTTTATCTCCCAACAGCCAGTGCTTTGCCAAAGGCAATTTTAACTTTAACATTTAATTATGAAATCTTCAACTATTTGCCCATATTACAGATAGTCCAACTGAGAATAACTTAGTCTTCCTGGAAAACCTGCATGAATAAACAATGCATTTAAACACTGGGAAGCAGCAACAGAACCTCTGGAGAGAAAACCACACCCCAAAGCAGCATATTCTGGTCCAGTCCCTGTAAGGCTTCCCCTAACACACTGAATCACCCAACATGCTCCAGCACAAATCCCCCTAATCCCCCTCTACCTGCAGGGAATTCTGTCTGCTCTGCTCCTCCAAAAGCTTTTACAGGCTTCCAAAATTATTCACCACCTCTCCCCACCACTCTTTTACTACAATAACAAACAGAACAAGATTTTGATTTGCAAACTCCTCGCTGTGAGTGACACTCTGAGTCACTTCCTTGGTGGGACAATACGCACCAAAGGGCTTTTGAGCTGAAAAAACAGTGAGTAAATTATTAGGAAAGAAAAACAAGAGATTTATATGCAGCCCTGTCAGAGGTGACAAAGCCCAACCCCATCTGATGAGAGTTCAGAGCTCGGACATGGTTGCTCATTTCCTGCTGCTGAAGCTGCCCCTGTGGCAAACACATGGATAGGGCTGACAGTCCAACCTCCCCAGGCATGAGTGGGAACGGGGATGGATGTGGTAGGACACGGCTTCTCTGGGGTTGGTTTCAGAGAAACACAGGATAATCTTCCTGTTTGTAATCCTGTGCTTCCCTCCCAGCTGCATGACCAGCACAGCTCTGCCTCATCACTGGAGAAGCCTCTCTGCATCAGCCCAAGTCATATCCTAAACTACAAGGGGATAGGGGAAGTGTGGACAATAGGAGGAATTTCTGCATGGGAAAGGTAGCAAAGCACTGGAACAGGCTGCCCAGGGAAGTGGTGGAGTCACCAACCCTGGGAGTGCTCAAAAAACATGTGGCTGTGGCACCTCAGTGGTTCTGAGGTGAACACAGTGGTGCTGCTGGGTTGATGGTCTTTAAGGTGTCTCCCAACACTAGTGATTCTATGAGTCTGTATTGTTTTCTTTAACCAAGCAATACCTGAATCACATCATGAGCCACTTAGCACTCCTGTACAGCAAGAACATTAATCACTACACAGGTATGTCTGGCATAAGTAAGATTATTCAGGTAAGTAAAAAAATATAGAAGTCATTAGAAATCAAATGACCCATGACTCATTTCCTCAAACATGGTTTTGCATGGGATATCTAATAGAAGAGAAAGAACACTTCCAAGTGGAAGAGAGTGATCCTATAATCCAAGTGCATAGCATTGTAATATTAAAGAGCATTAGGGCCTCTCTAGGAAGCCTCTTCCAGTGTTTGACCACTCTCTTGGTATAGAAATGTCTCCTAATATCCAGTCTGAACCTCACTGATCAAAGCTTTGGACAGCTCCCATGAATCCTGACATTAAATCCAGGAAGAAGAGCTCAGCCCCTTCCCTGTGTCCTCTCCTCAGGAAGCTGCAAAGATCCACTAGCTCACCCCTCAGCCTCCTTTCTCTGAAACAGACAAACCCAGAGTCCTCAGCCACCCCTCCCAGCAGCATCCAGCCCTTCCCCTCCTCTGGACACTCTTAAGTACCTGAACCTGAAACACAATCTAGTCTGGCAGGTCAGACTATTTTAATCTCTGGTCTGAGAAACGTACAATTAGGTAAAGGTTTAATAAAAAATTAATAAAAAATTAGGCTGACCAAGTTCATTATCTATGAGCTATGAAAACACACATTAACTTGAGGATTAAGAAGAAACCTAGACCATAAAATGACCAATTTCAAGACAAAAACCAGAACAGGGCAGTACAATTGCTCAATATACAACATTTCTAATTTTGTGGATTCTTCAACTGATGAAATAACAAGTTTCATCTTACTGGTAAAAGAAGAGAATTTTTCCCCCTTTGTAAGGTCAGTATTTTGGCTGAGATAACATAACCATACTGTGGAATGCTGAAATTCTTGCCTAACCAAAAAAACTCCCCAGGGACCTCATTCAGTCCTTAATCAACTCAAGTCTCAAATGGCAAAGATTATGAACACATGCTTGTAAAATTCTTGTTGTAACTTTGCTGGAGCCCTTTCTGCAGTGGAGGATGCTGCCTGTCTGATTTTCATCCCCTTTACACTTCAGCACAAGAATTACATATTCCACAGGAAATTTGACTGTCCCATCTGCAGCAAACATGAGATGCCTTTCTTTGACTTTCTTATGTATGTTCTTTATAATCCAGTATTTTTGACACTTTTAAAGAAATATAACAGAACAGACCGAGAAGGAAATTCAGTTGAACAGCTATTCTGAATTCCAGGAGATGTGTCTGAGACACCAGTCTGGACATCATGGAATGAATCAGAGGACACTATTGGGTTAATCATAGGGCTGAAGCAGCTCTGCTCTGGAGCCAGGCTGGGAGGAGCTTTGGACAAGGGCCTGGAGTGACTGGACAGGGGGGAGCAGCCTTAATGGAGAGCAGATACGGGATATTGGGAAGAAGTTCTTCCCTGTGAAGATGCTGAGGCCCTGGCACAGGTTCTCCAGGGAAGCTGTGGCTGCCCCATCCCTGGAAGTGTCCAAAGCCAGGTTGGACAGGGCTTGGAGCAGTCTGGGATAGTGGAAGGTGTCCCTGCCCATGGCAGGGGGTTGGAATGAGATGAGCTCTAAGGTCCCTTCCAACCCAAACCACCCTGATCCTATGCTTATTCTATATTCCTCTTGGACCAACTTTGTCTTGGCTATTATATTTTGTTTGGATGTCTGTTTTCTGTGCTTAGCTGACAATTCAGTGTCTTCTTCCTGAGAAAAAGACCTTTCCCTGGAACTTGGAATAACCCACTATTTTGTACCTGCTTATAGATTGACAAGCTGAAGAAGTTTCTTTTCCTTCTGTACTGTTTTTGGATATTCCTGAGCTCCATTGATCAGCAGCCTTCTCATCACATATGAATGTTTAGAAATCCCTCAACTCTTGCATTATTCTGGTTTTGAAAGTCTTTTAACACCTGGCTGCTGAATCAAATGCTGGGTATGATGCTCCTAAATACAGGCACCCTGGGACCAGCTACATCCTCTTACCTGAAGAATTTCAGCCACTAATTTACTCAGCTGGGAAAACCAACAGACAGGATGACAGACAGAGGAGACCTTTGAGCAGGAACTCAGAATCACAGATTCACAGAATCATTTGGTTGGGAAAGACCCTAAAGGTCACAGAGTCTAATGGTTGACCCAGCAGTGCCAAGTCCACCTCTCAACTATGCCCTTAAGTGCCACATCTACGCATCATAAATCCATCCAGGAATGGTGATTCAACCACTTCCCTGGGCAGCCTGTTCCTTGTTTGACTCGTTCTTGTGACAGAGCTTTACAGTAGGATTTTGATGGCGAAAATTATGAAACTGAGAAAGTAAAATAATTTAAAATAAAGATTAAAATATTGAAAAAACAACACGGTTTTTCAAGTTGACCCCACAGCTTGTTGCTTATGTAGTTTTAGACCAGAAAACACGTGGAGGCAGCTCAGAAAGATACAAAGGTGTAAAAGCCCAGCTTAGGGCCGAGATCTGCCTCCAATCAGATTGCAAACCATGGGAAACAATGGATCAAGTGGTAAATCTTTCATTGGCATTTGGGTGTTCTTTCTGGAAACACAAGAATTTTGATTCCAGGCTTGTTCACATCATTCTCCTGAAATTCCCCAGCAGTTTTGGAAAAAAAACCAAACCAATAAACAGGAGAACCTTTAAGAACTGCATCCAGCACGTTTTGCAGCAAGTGAAGTCACATAATGGGCATTTAAAAGGCACATCATCCTCGGATTTGCAGTTAGAGCAGTGGAATCTTCCTAGAACAGAGGGGAGGGTATGGAGAGGGGAAGAGAGAAAGAGAGGGAGGAAATGACTAAATTCCTCCAATCACCTGTGAAATTCTCATGTATCCACACTTCCAGTGCAGTCCAGAAAACAATGAGAATGAGTGTAATGAACTACCTCAACAGTGCCCTGCCGCATTATTTCTTTCAAGTCACCTCACAGTCTCTTGGTGCTTCAGATCCCAGTAGGAACTCGGGTTACATCCTTCCTTTACAAGGAAGTCGTCAAGAAAAAAATCCCTAAAGTTCTCAGGAAACTACTGCAGCATTGTGATGAAGACAATGAAGCACTTTGAGAGCACATGCACATGAGGCACAGAAAGTACAGATTCTACTCAGCAAACCACACCAACCACACTGCACCTGAGCAAATACAGGCAGGAACCAGTGGTTTCATACACCATCAGTCTCAGACTCATTTCTGTAATTTATCTTTATTCCCAAGTATTAGAAAATTACATCCCAAACCTCCCCTGTACCTACCATGCTCTGGTTCCATCTCTAGAGGAAAGATGGGCACAACTCCAGAGTCTGTGGGTGCTCTCACATTATTAGTTTCTTTGGATGCTTCAGTCCTTGGCAACTCAAGTTCACTTTTCTGGCTAAAGCAGAAGGAGGAAATCTTACTCTGAATTTTTTCTGGTGCCCTACTCTTAGAAGGGGCTGTGCCTGGGGAGAAAAATAGAAAACCAGTGTATAAACCTGTACCATGCAGAACAAACACAGACTCTGCAAAACACAGCCAACAGTAAATTCACTCAGTTGTCATTGTATAAGGAGAAAGACCAATTTGAAGGGATAGGTTTTATGCCATACTGCTTGGCAACAGATGATTTTGGTAGATACTAACACATTAATATTACTGAAAGAGACCCTTCATATTGAAATAGTTCTATAGAAATTCTTCCTACAGAATGGGTCTTGATCCACTCCTGCTCCCATCCCATGTAAAAATTCTGCCTTCACCCTTAACTCACTTCACCATTCAGTTTAAACATGGCAGAACTAGAACTAATTTCTTCCTTACTTCCCCATCTCATGTTACCTTTTATCTTACTCCTGTTTGTGTTTTTTTTTAACCTAATGTAAAGACAACCAATGGCTTTGATTCTCCTTGACAGGCCTCAGGCAGGGAGGCCCTAGCCCAGGGGAGGGACTTTTCACAGGGGTGGGGAGTGATAGGACAAGGACAAATGGCCTTAAACTAAAGGAGAGCAGGTTTAGATTAGAGATTAGGGAGAAATTCTCCCCTGTGAGGGTGGTGAGGCCCTTGAACAGGTTTCCCAGGGAAGCTGTGGCTGGCCCATCCCTGGAAGTGTCCAAGGCCAGGGTGAACAGGGCTTGGAGCAACCTGGGATGGTGGAAAGTGTCCCTGCCCATGGCAGGGGATGGAACTGGATGAGCTTTAATGTCTCTTCCAACTCAAACAAGTCTGTGATTCTAAGACTGTTGAGTCCCACCCATCATAATAATAAATAAGATTCTAAACTTCTGACAACTGTTCATTCCCTACCTTGTACGTGGCTGATTCCTTTTGTGCATCTCTCCAAGCTCTGGGCTTTCCCCTCACTTTGCTCCAACTGTTGCAGATGCCTCTCTCCATCACCACAGACCATTCCAGTCAAATCCTTACACAGCTCTCTGAACTGGTCTTTGTGGTGAGGACGCACGAACATGTAAAACCCTGGCCAAAAGAAAATACAGTCAAATGCCCAGGAAAATCAATGACTGACCATGGAAGACTCCTTGCTTTGGAGGGGAGAAATTCTTTGGAAGCTGAATAGTATCAGTCAGATTCCTCAGAGTACCTTCAGCTTCACAAAAATCAGCTTTTGTGACTTTTATAATTATGGGGTTTTCCTTGCCAGAAGGCAGATGAGTATTTAGTACTGAAAATACTCTCCATTTATCTTGAAATTCTTCTACTCTCTACAGCTCAGACTGAACACCTGCCCCAGCACTTCACCCCATGAGTGATCTGAAAACATCAGGTATACACACAGGATCCAGAGAGACTCTCAGGAAGGAAATTCCTCGTTACTGTTTGGTCAACAAGGATTCACAGCACACATACAGAACTGAAAAAACCCGATTATGACTTACTGCCAAGCACAGACAATTCTACCACAAAGTCCTCTGAGGTCAAAACATTTGCTGAGTAGAGACAGTGAGTGTCTACTGAAAGAGCGTTCAGTGGGAGGTTATGACTTACGGTGTCACTCAGCTCATTTTCCTCCCATTCTTCACTTTGCCAAGACTAATCTAACCAGTTAACACAACAGAAAAAGGGTATCGTCTCACAATTTGCAGACTATGGTATCTATTCAAGGCCAGTGGAATATTTATTGTTATCTGCTGAAGATAACAAACTAAATTTCACCAGCATTTCCCAGCACACACTGAATGCGTAATTTCTAGCAGAAGTTACCCCAGAGACATGGGAGAAGGTGGAACTGAGAAGTCACATCACACAAGATACCACCATTGAGGCAATCAGGATCAGCATATAACGCCTCTTCTTCCTCTTTTAAACAATTAAGTCCAATTTCAAATTTTAAAAACCTGTAGCTCCCCAAATCCTTCCATTGTTAAACCTGTGAAAGGAAAATAAGGCAAAACAAACCACTTCTGAGAAAATAAATGATGACATAGTTCCAGAAATATTTTCAGCTGAAGCTCTGAAGAAGAATAGCAAATCAAAAGCCTGACTGCTTATCCTGAAACCTGGAAGTGATCCAAGAACTTAGCACCAGTATAGCAATCATTGGTCATGGGAATAAAATTGGGTTAGTTCAATAGTCAGCACTGCCCTTTCTAAAGAGCAGTTGTAGTAATTGAGGAGAAAAAACAGTCATGGAAGCATCTGACTGAAGTTAGCTGGTGTGAAGGTTAGGACTGGAATTACTGAGCTCTTGTGTAATGTTTTTAATGGATAATTTCTACCTGAACAGAGATAACATTTTATAACTTGACATTTTTTGCTCTCTCAATGTCATTCATTGGACACATTGTTCCTGCCACTCCATTGATCTGGGCAGCTAAACCAAAAGGTGAGACCTCACATGAGATCACAGCACCCACAATTTCCTTTCAAATAAACAAGGGTGATTTTAAAAAAAAACACCCTTACTTTCTAGGAGATGAAAGTCCTGTGGCCTCTCCGTGGTGAGGGCTGCTATCACCGACACCATCGCATCGTAATTATCCGTCTTCTTGTAAGCCACCAGAGCCTCGTAGAACTGGCTGTAGCTGCTTTTGTCCAAAGCCCTCTGCACATCACTGAGATAGGCAGTCCTGAGGGCCTGGTGATGCTCTCTCCTGCAGCCTGGAGCCTTTTCAGCCTCTTTCCTTGGAGCTGTACTGGCATTCTGCCCTGAGAGACACAGAATTGTGTGAGCAGGGCTTGAGGAACAGAGACATACAGGTCACTCCATCATATCCACTTCTCATGCCATTTGAAGGGAATTCGTGAACTACTTTGAAGTGGTGAAGCCAACCCCACTGCCCAGCCATGCACCTCCCTGTGGCACGGCCAGACCTGCTCCTGGAAACAGCAACGGAGCAAAATTATTCTTTTAGCATCTTCTGGAGTTCCTTGATCATTTTAAATGGAGAAGTGTGTCAGAAGGTCACTAGGGAATGAGGAAAAGGGGCATGGAGGTCAGGAATAAATCAGGTTTTGTGATCCACTGAAGGAGTAAAAACATCTTAAACACACGGGTTAACCAACTCTGCTGGCCTGAAATGAGCAATCTTAAAGTGCAGATTTCTCACCCCTTAGCAATAAGGGCAGACACGGGGTGGGGTAGGTTTTTCCCAACAGGAAAACAATGTCCAAAAATACCATTTAACTCAAAACAACACTCAAGAGAGCACAAGAGCAATGTAGGAGGTCTGCAAAAGGTAGGAGCAGCTTGGAACATCCTCCTAAATACCAAGTGAACTTTATTTACAATATAATTCTCTAATTTCTGGTATGTTTTAGAGAAAAAAGTTCTGGTTTGCATATCACAGGCACGCAAATATGGGTGAAGGATATGGTAAGAAACTGATTTATATTAAACTGCCATATCTTTTGGTATCTGGATCTTTATAAAACCTTTATTGTATGATAAAGATAATTAGGTTTCAAAACATAGGCTTCATTCAATTTGCTGGAAGGGAAAAAACTTGAGTGTGAATTTTATAACCAGTATTTATTGCATATCCTAGAGCTTTCTTATATTTCCACAGAAGTATTCTCTTCTTAAGGAGTGAGGCACAGAAATAACACATCCATTTACTCCTATTATTTTCTCAATTACTTTTAGTGGAAACAACTTTCTGTGAAACCATTCTAATGGTTTCAGGACAAGATAATCACTAAAGATTCTGCTTTGTTCAACTGTTCTCAAAATACAAAAGAAAACGGGAAAACAAATCAAAAGAAACAATATGGCTTCACACATGAAAAGCATTTAAAGCCTTCCAGGAAACTGGCTTGTTTTTTTTAAACAAAGGATTAATATTTGACTATTCTTTGTCCTCTAAAGAAAGATTTCTAAGCTGCCCGATGATCCTACTCATTTCCTTGTGAGAAACACAAAAAATTCCCAGCTGTTCTCTGGAAAACCCATAATTAAATAATACATGAGCCCATGAGTTTGAAGATAAATACTGGACAAAGTAAGATTAGAGGGATGCACACAGAGATTACATTTACTATTCTCTGTTTCTGCAGAAAAAACAGGCTGTCCACAGAGGGAGTGTACACATTAGATCAAGAACAAAATGAAACAGTTTCTTCACACCTGAATTCACACTGATGTAATCTTAACTCACACTCCTTAACTGGCTCCCTTTCATAGACTCTGGACAAACAGGAAGCCCAGCATACCTGTGCTCAAACACCCACTTTTCCCAGCTCAATCTTTAGTACAAATGTCTGGCTTCAGCTGGTTTCTTCCACATCCACCTTGATTTAATTTATGGACTTTCGTGTTTCGTTTTGCACAATCCTTGCTGAAGATTCTGAATTACCATCCCTCCCACCTACAGAGTGAGCCACTGTGCTAGGTGAGCATAAAGAACATTGGTTTGCCCCAGGAGAACTTCCAGTCAGTGATGAAATAAAACAGTAGACTGGGTTTTTACTGAACACGGAGGGTACCTGCACTATTCAGTCCTGTTGCCAAGTGGGATCCTCCTTGGTTCAGGTGGAGCCCAGGGTTCAGCTGAGCACACGAGGCCTTGGAGAATGTACTTTTCTGCTGGCTCTGCTTTTCTTCTGTTAAGTGAAACCAGTCCATTAACAGTGAATTTAGGGAAAAAATGAACATGGATAAAGCATTTCAAAGTATGCCATCCTATGCTGAAAACACCTGAGCAACCCAGGGAAGCTGTGGCTACCCCATCCCTGGAAGTGTCCAAGGCCAGGTTGGACGGGGTTTGGAGCAGCCTGGGATGGTGGAATGTGTCCCTGCCCATGGCAGGGGGTTGGAACTGGATGAGTTTTAAGGTCCCTTTCAATCCAAACCAGTCTGAGATTCCACACAGATTTATTTCTCTGATGATGAGCTAACATCCCACTTTTTCAGAACTTTACTGCTCCAGGATTTCACAAGCTCTGTGAGAAAACAATCACCCTCTATTCACAATTCTGGTGGCACTATGTGGGCAGCAAAGAAGACACACGTAAGGTTGTTTAATTCCCCAGACTAAATATTTTAAGCAGATCAGTAAAATCATCTTTCAAAACAAAATGACATCATTATTAACTCTGCAGTCACCATTGGTCAGGCATCTGCACAGCTCAAGGAAAGGCAAGAGGAGAGCAGAGACTTAGCTCAGTGTTGGTTAATTTGAACTTCCTTGCATTGCTACACATCAGACACATCCTGCTCTATGACTGGGTGAACAAGGACATTTGTCTTTCAAATGATACAACTGAACCAAGCTCCTCACCCATTCTCCTGGCCAGGATCTCCCTCTCCTCCCGAGGGAGGCTGTGCTCAGGTTTGTAGCCACAGCCCACTCCAGTCAGATTGCAGCACGCTTCATCAAACTGCTTTTTATGCTGGGGTCGAACAAACTGGTAAAAATCTTGCATCAGAGAGATGGAAAATGGGGGAAAAAAAGAAAGAAAAGAAGAATCAATCCACAACAGGCCATAAATGCTACCAAAACCTACAGCAGCAGGATTTCAAGGTTAGATAAAAAGGTGCAACTAAATAAATCTAAATTTAAAATCTAATTTAAATTTAAATCTAATTTAAATATAAATGTTTTTATCTAATATTTATATAATAAGCACACTTACAAATGACACAAAGGGCAGCTATCATGAAAACACTGAGCATATTATCACTAGTGGGTAAAAACTCATCTTTTTCACTGTAAATATAAAGTAATTCAGTGAAACAGGCCTTGAGGTGTCCCATAAACCATGAGATCCAAGTAACTGCTAGGCTGATACTTTAAATAACTGATAAACTGTAAACTTTACACCTCATGTTACTTACTTACCACAAAATGTTGGCCAACCAGAACCCTAAACATCAAATCAACTTTAGGTTCCAGTTGCCTGACAGTTTTCAAAACTAGATTTAGACCTTGATTTGATCATCAAATATTTTCTTATTTATATAGAGCATAGCAAATTGGGAAACCAAGTGATTGAGCTTCCCATTCTCTAACCTTAGAATTTCCCTGAAACAATTTACAAGACACATAACTACACATTTATTATTTCAGTTGATGAAAAAGTCACATAAAGATCAGTCCATTTGTTCCAAAGCTGAGAGGGAAATGAAAAATTACTCAGAAAATACTGTTAAACTAGAAGAAGTCTTGGTGGAAATTCAGTTCCTGTCAGTACAGTTGTGAAAAGGCAATAAAAAAACCAAACTAATGTAGTAACTATCCATGTTTGCCCAGATCCTTTGTTTTATACTCAATTATTTTAACAGAAAACTTCCCTGTATATTCTATTTCTTTACTACTTTAGCACTGAACCCTTATAAAGGCATCTCTCCAAATCACACAACCACATTCTACATCTGCTAAATTACCAGGAATAGGTCACTGTACTTTTAGACAAAGTTTAAAATAACAGAAACTTCCATGGAATATGGTTTTCTTCAAGTCAAGATGTGACCTAACACATAATTAGATTTATGAGATTCTTTGTTTTCTGGGGATATAAAGTAATGAATCATCCTAATCGAGCTTCATATCTAAAACACTTCTGAAGTACCCAAGCCTGTTTAAAAGACAAAAGTCACTTCTACAAATACACTAAATATACAAATCCTTTGAATGTACCTCGCAGCAAGACGTGCTTTTTTTCATCCTCTATGAAGAGGGAGCTCATTTGGGACAGCATGGTGTGGAAGTCATCTGTCTTCTTGTACTGCTGCAGAGCCTTGGAGAAGAGCTCGTAGTTCTGCTGGCTCAGGGTGTCCTTCACCGTGGCGATGTAAAACGTCGCCCGCACCTTCTTGGGCTCCACCTGCTCCGCTCTCCGCTCCTGCTGCAAGGCAGGAAAGGCTCCTCAGTAAAAAGCAGCACTTGAGGAGTTACTATTTTGAGTTCCTGGAGTTAGTTTCAGGTGGAAGCAATATGTTTACAATTCCTACGGCACACAGGATAATGAAAACAATCATAGAATCGCTGAGGTTGGAAAAGGCCTCTAAGGTCATGCTGTCCAATGGCCCACCCAGCAGCACCACCGTGATCACCACTAAACCACAAATGTTTTCACCTAATAGACTGTAGTTATGGCACTCACCCATGTAATCCACACATTATTCAACTTCCCCCCTGACAAAACAGACAGCTTCAGGAAAAATTCTTAGAGAAGGCAGCCAAGTATCATTGCACAATTCTATTCTTAGGAGGTTAATAAAATGACATTTATTCCAAAACTGGGGGGTTGAGCTGACTCATCGTGACGTCAGATAGCAACAAACTGCAAACACAACCTTCTGTGTGAACCTGTTCTCTTCCTTCTCTCGGATACTATCAGCTTCAGCATCAGTTTTATTTGCCAGGTGCTTGGCAGATTGACAGACAGGGAACATCCAGTTAGGACAGCACCTTGGACAACTACTGGCACTCACATCACCCAGGGAATTCTCCTGAATTTATTGCGACTTAAGCAATTAGCTGCATTATGAGTTAACTGGGTTTGGAGACAGGGCAAAACAATAATGCACAGCTGTAGAGCTAACACACAACCATGACCCACCTCAGGGAAGTAGGATGTGATCCCTTACCCCAAACTGGTCAGTTCAACCATTTGAGGCTCTACCAGAGCAGCTGGACTTGCTGATCATTTTAAGTCCCTGCCAAGCAAACTATACCATTTTAAATGAAAAGAATGAAACCACCCCAGTCAAATTGTTCACAAAGCAATCAGTGTCAGAAAACAATTCTTTTTCATCTACCACCCCTACTTGGACCTGTGTTTGATTTGCTCTGGGATGTCTGGATTTGGGAAAGAGCATGACAAATAGATTTCAGATGTGCACTAATGAATATTTACAATTTGGAGGAAAGAACCACACTTGTTCTGGCATCAGTCACCTGTCTGCATGGAAATTTCCAATTCAAATTAAAGCAATCTACAAAGGGGTGGCACAGACACAAGGAAACACATACTGTATTGCTGACTAGCTTTATTTTCTTTCTTCCTCCTTTCTGCTCATCTGTTAATCTCTTCTCATACTGAAGGGAAAGTGTGGACAGACGATGTGCCTGTGAAGATGAAAAGAAAGTAAGGTACAAAAAGTGCTTCTCAGAGTTATTGCCCATTTAATTTAAGTATTTCTAGCAGTAAAACTTGGTAACCCAGTTTGTGACACCATTCAAGAAAGTGAAACAAGTCAACCTAAATTATTGTGACAGAGCCTGGACACATACCTGGTTTCTAGAGGGTAGAAATTTACTGATAACTCACACAGAAACCAGAAGAAATTAAAGACAAAGTTGGTCCTGAGGGTGCAAATTCCTGACTAAGCAAAGCTGGACTCACAGCAGACTGCTCTAGGGCAGCCTGAGAGTGCACACAGACCAGTGTGTAACTGGTGGTTCACACTCCCCTTCACATTCCTGCCTGCAGCTCCTGTAAGGGAGTTGTAAGGGCATGAAGGTATGTAAGGGAATGAAGAATTGGAATACAAGCAGCAAGTCAAATACTTATGATACATGCAGTAAGTCAGAAAAATGATCAAAACCATCTTCTTAGTCCTGTGCTATGTAAAGGCAGCACCTTGAAAAGCATGATTCAGCAGAAATAAAGCTTGCTAAAGTTTCCATGAGGTGTAACTCACAAGGAAATCTGATTATGAGGAACTACTATTATTTAAATGGATTGAGAAATTATTACTTCTATTGTGAATTTTTGATGTGACAAAGCAAATTCTTTCAGACTAAGAGCAGCTAAACTTTCGTTATTTAGGGAACAAGAGTACAGATTAACTTTGATAAAAGGAAAAATTATAACACAGACACTATGCTGGATGGTGAAGACAGGAAATGACACCAATCCCATCCTCAGTCCAAATCCAGTGCTCAGTGCTGGACTCAGAGTGAAAGTTGGCTGCCTGAGAGCCACTGCCTGTCTCAGGACTACACTCACCAGTGCTCCAATTTGGGAGCAGCACAGGGTGACCTCAGAGCTCTCCACAAGCCTCAGACAAGCAGCAAAACCAAACACACAAACAGGAAGTGGACCTGAGCAACTGCCAAGCTATTGGGTCTATCAGGTTACTTGACTCCAGGAAATGCTGAGCTCTGCCAAAAGCACTGCAGCTGTGTTAGGAATATTCTGTAGCTGAGTTACCAAGTCCCTGGAAATGTGCCAGGCTTTCCAAAGAATATGTTTTGGTGTCTGTCATGGCCACCCAACAGAGCCCATTTCCCACTTGGCTGCACACAAGTTAAATATCTGCTACCCTTTGTACATTCCCTCTGTTTTGTATGTGTCTCCATTCATGTCCTTGGGCCTACCCAGATATTCCCCAGATACTCCTACATTTACACATTTTACCCCAGGCTTTGTTCCCCTAAGGAAAGTACTTAAGAATGCTGCAATAGGCATTGCTTTAGTCCATGGATGGGTCTGCAAGCCAGCAGTAAAATACTCCAGCAGGTATGGGAGCCAACCCCTCCAACTACTGCAAACAGAGTTTTTGGGAAAGCAAGAACACAGCCAAATCAATCACTGAAGTATCAAAAATTCCAAACCAAGAGGAAAGAAAATTCACAGCACAGAAGCAGCTTTGTTGATCTTAATGTGATAGTGGATTTTTGATTCAGATAAAATATTCCACAAGTCAGCAACATTCTTTCTCTGGGGCAAATCAGAGATTTTCATCTGAAAATGCAATTTCTAATCCATAAACCCCTTCCCAATCTTTTTTGAATTCAATATCTGGTCTCATACCAAGTGTTGACACAGACTCCACACCCAGGACAAATTGTGTATTTACAAACCTCTTTTCTCTGAGAGCTCCTTGCTCCTCAGAAAGCGTGGTTAACTTCCAGGAGTCCTGGTTAGCAGCCTTAGAGCACAGAACAAGCACCTACCTGCTGATCACCTACCTGAAAGTGGCAAGGAAAGCCTTTGATTAATTTAATTATGAGAGCTTGCAGTTAGTGCTGATTACAGTGAGCTTTTCTTGAAAGAGGGTTGAGCTGATTCTCTTGATGCCAAAACCATTTGGCTTCAGAGCCTGCAATTTTTACTTACAAGGAAGTATTTTGCCATTACCTTTTCCTCTCCTGGCAAATCAGTTTCCTCCTCTGCATCCTCACTGCTCTTCTCACTGCGCTCCAAGGCATCCAAGAGCCCAACACATTTTCTTCGGGGTGAGACAAATTCTTGTTCATATTCCACACATAGGCTGGGTGCTCCATCTCCATTTACTGCCATCACAGCACAACACAGGAGACAAATTAACATACCACATTCTCTCCTGCATTTTTTTTTTTTAATTTAGGGATAGCTCCCCATCTTACAAAGCAATCCATAAATATGTGTTGGTGAATTATACAATCTTCCACCTCTTGCAAAAGTGCATTACTTTTAATTAATTAATTAGTTTTAAATTAATTAAAATTTAATTAATTTAATTAATGTTTAATATTTTAATTAATAATTAATTAATTTAAGAAGAGGACTGCTTTTATACATCACTTCCAAAATTACTCAAGCTTTTGTTACCACAACCTGGCAGATTGCTTTCAAACTTTTCCTTAAGTGAGGGTGACATTTAAACCCAAAATGGCTTAGGATCAATGGGAAAGAGTATTACTGCAGCAGCTGTCTCTGTTCAATTATTTTAGATTTATGGACTTTCCCAGAACTCTGTTCCAGAGTTTTTAGAGATTTTGGTACAAAACATGATTTATTATTTTTAAACAGAGCAAGTTTTTTTAATGTCTACAGTTCTTACAGTATCAATACTCATTAAGTCACCAAGGTCCCAAATTACATATTCTCACTAATCAGAATCCATGTTTCAAACATAAGAATTTTGCTCAGTAAATAGGGTTAAATTAGTATCAGCTTGATATTTTTGTAAAGGCATTACATTAAAATGAATTTCCACTACTTTGTGAAATTACTCCAACAGTCATTTTCTAAGGAAAGTCACTATTTTGAGAAGAATGGGAATATATTATGATCACTGTGACTACAGGGGAAATTGATGTTACAGCCTATTCAATGAAAATCTTTATTAAACAGGAAATGCAGCTTCTTCACTTCCAGGCACACATTCCAGCCCATCCTTTGAGATGGATCTACCAGTCAAGTGCATGAGAGGTAGATCAACTGGTTCAGCAAAGCTCAGCTGCTCACTCTGCAACTGCACAGAAGATAGACTCAAAGGAAGGAGCAAAAGGTGCACAGTTGGAAAGTGAGAGGGGGGAAAACAGTGGTGGCCAAAGTGGTGCCTTTTAACAACAACCAGCAATCACACTGGCTGTTACCGATAGGCAGGGCTGCATAAAGGTAACAGCTGGCTTAAACATCTCACCCTCACCCATAACTGATTAGGAACCACAGCTTTAAACAAACTTTACTGTTCTGTTCCAAACCAGCAAGCAGTCTACAGTGCTGAAAGAATATCTGACATGAGAAATGCTTTGGCATTAGCTACCCACAACATTTTAAATACTGTTTTCTTCCCATATCCTTTCTGTTTTCTTAGACAGATGACTGAGTAAGAGTCATCTACACAACAGGATGGAAAGAGGACATATGGAAGCCAGCACAAGGCAGAAAGAGACTTCCAGTTCTTATTTTCCAAACTATCTGTGATACTCCACAAAGAACTCCTCCTGTTCTGTGGGACACTTTTGCTGGCCCCATCTGCCACTTTTCTCTGCAATTACAACAGTTTCCCCCCATTTTCTAATGCTTAACTATGTCCCTTCTGACCAGACTTTTACACATCTTTGAGCTCTCCTTGCTTTCTCTCTCATTTCAGTTTCTAGGCTCTTGACTCCTCCTGTTTGTGGTTCAGCTTAAAACAAAAAAGTGTATCTGTGAGGACCCAAACATTACCTTTCCTTTTCCTCTTCAAACTTGGAACATGGTCATCCAAGTTTTTAGCTTTTTGCAGGGAGAGGATCTGCTCAGATGAAGTAGATGGTGCTGCACTGCTTTCACTTAGGGAACCAGTACGTCCAGGAGGGCACTGAGGCAGGGGTGGGGGCATCTGCAAGCAGTTTACAAGGTGTTACAATATGCAAAGGCCACTTTTCCACTCCATCTGTGACCAAAAATCTCAACAACAATCAACAATCCAAAGACAGCAATCCAATCTCCTTTTCCTCAAATAACCCTTGGTAGCAAGGCTGTTACACACTCTGGGTTTATGGGCTTTTGAAAAAAGGATCAAACAGCTCCCAAGTGACACAGCTGAAGTGCAGTAAGCAGGCTTAACTCTAAGTGACCTGCTACCAGAACAAGGATCATGACCTGCTAAAGAACAATCACTTCCTAATGCTATTCCTGCAGGAACAGCTCCTTCTGACAAAGCACATCAGGTTGTGGTTTTGATTTACCATGAAACTCTCACTCATGATCAGAAAAGATCATCAAGTCCTGCAGCATCATCCATCTGTAACTAATTAGTCTGAACAACTTGTATTTGGCTAAAGCATCTTCCAGAAAGTTGTCCAAGTCTGTACAAGAAATTTTAAATGCTTGTTTTAATCTTAACCTCCATTTTGGGAGCCATTCTGGCTTCCAGCCCATTTCTTGCTATGACTTTCTCCAGTGAATTAGGAAGCCTTTTTACAATATTACTTTTTAAATTAAGGAACTATTACAGGCAACATCAGCTTCCTAATGCTAATAGAGAACCTGTTTTAGTAAAGATGATCCAGTAATGAACTGCAATAAGAACTGATGGTTTGTATTACTCTCACTAGTCAGCTACAATTTAAATTTTAGGGTATGATCCTCTCATACATATAACCTCTCCCCGAGACAGAAAGCTTCTGGATGCCAATATCTGTTCCAGGATTTGCATACTAGCCAATAAATACAAGTTTATTTAGGAGGAACTGGAAGAGGAAGTTTTTGTTGTGATCTAACCTAATGAGTTACCCATCATAAGAACAACATCCTGTCCCAGATCACTCATGGGGAAAGATGAGGCATATCTCCTTCCAGTAAATCTTCCAGTGTTCAGAAGTGACAAGTGACTCCATGTTGGGCAGGCTTGTGAGGAGCAGAGAGCTGAACTCAGTGATCCTTATGTATCCCCTCCAATTTGAGACCATCTGTGATTCTCTCACATCTCTCACCTAGCTTAGCATTCCCAGTTTCCAACACTATTCAGCAAAGTTGTTGTTTATTTTTGGGGTTCTTTTAAAGACACTTACAATTTCTTGAGCGACACGGAAGAAGAGGGAGACACTTCTGACCGCGTGTCCAAAGTTGTCATAAACGTTCACGTAGGGACGGACCCACGAAGGCAGTTTGCCTCTAACATCACCAGTTGTGAACCTGGGCAGGATGGGAAAACTTGAGAATTATTTGCCAGGTTGGGCTAAATTAATTAAACAAACCCCAGGTCACTATCCAAAAGGACAAGAGAGAAGCAGCAACATAAATAAAGACATAAGAGTGCAGTAAATATAATGGGGTGATGCTTTCACTCAGGAGAAAAGAGCTTTGCTGATTCCATGTACTATCAATTAAACTCCTGTTGCCTATAATATACATATTATACTAATCAGCATTACAGAAATGGATAATAATGCAGTATAATGTTAATATAGGCTATGACTATAAATAGCATTGTTTCAGTAATATAATCTGTCCTCATTTCCATTCTTTTTCTCTCTAAACACTGCAGTGCTGCTGACTGCCATCTCAAATGAAAGATGGAGAAAATGCAAGACGATAAGTTTTTGTCACATAACTTCCTGTGACATTACAAACATGAATTCCAAAAATTGGTTTATTTTCCATTAAAATCATTAACCTCTTTCTGCAGCTCCAAGACCACATAGCTGGGAGCAGAATATAACAATCCAGTTACTTTCCCAAAGTAGTGCAGTATTTATATAACCTGTTATATGAATTAATTTTATTATTATGAACTGCAGCCTTTTCCAAACAGCAGCATCAGCACATTTATATTCAAAACACCAATGCCTATGTTGGGATATAAAGCTGTTGATGTTTTTGACATCCCATCCCTGAAAGTGCTCAAGGCCAGGTTGGATGGGCCTTGGGGCAACCTGGTCTGGTGGAAGATGTGTCTGCCCTTGGCAGGGGGTTGGAATGAGATGAGCTTTAAGGTTCCATCCAACCCAAAATATTGTGGGATTCAGGGAGCCAGGGTGTACCTGTGGTCACACAGGAAGATGGCTCCGTAGTCCTGGCGGTGCCTGATGACCCGGCCGATGGCCTGATTGACAGCCCGGGACGCCTGCTGACTGTACCACTCACGCCCAGACAGATACTGCAAGAGGTAGGAGGAAGAATTAACATTATTTACCAGGTAAAATCTGTTCTCTGTGCCATACAGTCACTATTTTTTTCCTAAAGAAATAAGAAGTACAGAACAGATGTTTGATAGTATCACCCAGATGTAGTGACAAATCTCAAAGAGCTGAGGAAAACCAAACACAGGTGGATTCAAAAGTCACACCTGATTTACAGAACACTCAAGTAGTGATGTCCAGCTGGAGAGGCTATTTCCTACAAGATACACTCAGAGCCTTCACAACAGACTCACCATATTCTTTAAGACCTGCAGAACAGACTAAAGTGGATCATTCATTCCTGTGCCTCAAGCAATAGAAAACCAAACCCAAACACCACAACACACACCACCACACTTCCAAAACAGTAATTCCCAAAGCAGCCAGCACAGGCCATTCTTCCTGCCCACACTCTGGATGAAATACATCTCTCAGAATGAGAGATGGATAACATACATACAATGATTTTGACTCAAATTTTAATTACATCCTTTTTTTGGGGCCTATATTCAAGACTGTACCAGGATTTGGAACCTGCAATACTATTAATTAATTAATAATTAATAATTAATTAATAATTAATAACTATAATAAATATTATTATTTGTCACACTGTACTTGTGACAAATTCCCAAGGCTCCTTGCATTTTTGATATTCATGGTCCCATGAGGCTGAGAGGATAACAAAACCCAAAACCCACTGGGACAAGAGGAAGAACCAATGACATGAACAAATTACATGAACTCTTGGTTGCATGAACAACCAAGAGTGAGAAGCTGCCCAGTCTTACCTGTGCACCTGCACCACTTCTCCTCATCTCATCCAGGAATTGCATCTTTAAAATGACTCTTGGCTCCATACGAGGGGGAAATGGAAGCCCAGTAATGATGACTCCTCGTCCATTTATGTCTGCAAAGTCCAATCCTTCACTGGCCTGCAGGGACAGAGTTTTCCATCATCAGTGGGGTTTGAAGTGACATTTCAGAGCAATTCTAAAGTTGTTGTTTTTCTCCATTCAATTAATTCCCTGGCCAAGAGTAGTTTATCAATAGTTTCAACAAGATTTTTTTTTTTTTTTTTCTTTTATTACCAGGAGTTTAAACTTAGCTTTTTCCTCTGCCAAAGCAAGGCTCAGCCAACCCTGTTAATGGCTGTCCTGCTCCTGCATAAGAACAGCTGTATTGAGAGCATGTCAACACTTTTGTTTAAACCTTTCACACCCTGAGTTGTTGACAAGAACAACAACATAGCAAACCTTCTCTGACAGTAAAAATTAACAGAATCATTTCTAAGCAATAACAGAAAGCCATCAGATTCACCAGACTATAGTGCCATGTTCAGCAGCTGTGCTGTTGACATTCCATCAAGTATTTATCACTCATGTCCCTTGTACACATTCACTGTGCTGGAAAATCACTTTGTGAAATTAATGAAGTAGAACAGACTAAAAAAATTAAGGAAAAAAAAGAGCTGTTCAGTTTTTCAGCTGAATCAATTCTCCAAATCTTAGCAACGAGACTTGAGAGAGCTACGTGTTTTCTTCACTTCAACAGCCTCCTTGGAGACTGGGACCAAAGTTTCAAAAGAAGTTGGATCTTCTCCTGGTACACAGTAAACAGCAGCAAAAAGACTCTAAGTGTAATTTCACAAATATTTCCACTGATAAACATAAGTCCATTTACCAGTACTGGAAGATGTAAAGGAAAGGCCATCAAATGTGTCCAGAGAACATCAAGTTAATGAAGCAAGCGTTTCAAAGCTAAGTGTTATGTTTGGTTTGCAGCAGTGTTGTTTTAACTTGTTTCATTACAGTTCTCCAGAAGAGCTGTTCTCATTTAATGGGTTATGTTTCCAGTGAGCAGCCAACATGAAATGCAAGTATGATGCTCATCCACTTCAGAGAAATCAAAATGTGTCCCTTTAATAAAAACAGCAGTACATCATACAGAAATGTGACCTAATTTTGAAGACGTTTCAGAGCACTTGTTTTTTTCCCCACATACACTTACAGTCAAATAACAGAAATGTATTGAAATCAAAAATGAAGGCTTTTTTCTGTAAATTATACAATCTGATCTCAGATGAAACAAATACTCAGTTACCTTACCTTGCCCCGACACACTGCCAAAAATGCAGCTCCATTGGACTTAGGACAGGTGACTTTATCATAGTAGGCATCAATAACCTAAAATATAAACAAGGTTAAGAAGATGAAAGGTGTTATCCTGTACTAACTAAATTTGACTTGTACGCTAAGATATAAACTGTGATTAATTTGGCTTAGTTTAATTGTCTTTACTTTTAACTAACTGCAAATGTGAGAAGCCATTTTCTTAGCAAAATCCTTATACCACTGTGAAATCCAGAACACATCTGGGTAAGCATAAAAAAATTCAGATACTTCTGATGAGAAGATGGACCATCCTGTGTTTCTGCAGATCCTTAAGTAAAAGAGGCAAAACAGGAAAGCAATTCTCAGATATTAATTATTCTAAGAAGCAAACAGAATATAAATAAATATACTATAAATAATCAGGATGACACTGCACAATTCTCTAACATCCAAAGCAGGATAAGCTGGGAGGAAAAGTCCTACAGAACGTTCACAAATGCTGACTACTGAAATGACAGCTTTCCACCAGCTCAATTACTCAGCACTTGTGTATGTTAGCTGCTGTTACATCACCAGATTTATCTGAAGACTGAACCCTGCATGGCCAGACAAGAGAGAAAAGGAAGGATGCACAGGAAAACTACACTTCAAAGAAGCATTCAGAATTTTACTTTCACCCTAGGCCAAAAATTGGGGTATTTCACACCCAAACAGAGAAGATCATTAAACATAGAAACAGTTTCTGAAAATTATAGAGGTATGTAATGCAAATAATCAACCTCTGAAAAGCTTCCTTTGTTCTTGGGCTCCACAAACATTGGCTTCACTTCCTCTATTCTTTTGGCAAAATCATGCTCCTGTTAGAGAGAGAAGGAACAGGTCAGAACGCCAAGTGAGCTCACACCACAAGAACAGAAACACTCAGAAATGGTCACTACACTTCCCCACCACAGCCTGTTCCTCTCTTGCCAAACACAGGAAGAGATGGAAGCAGGAACGTGCAACCCCCTGCGAACACCAACAGTGATTCCTTGCAGCTGGTGCACCTCAGACACCAGGCAGATGAGAGAGTTCCAGCATTCAAGTGCCGCTCCACAGCTTAAAACCTCTGACCCTGCCTTTTCAAGGAGCATTTAAACCAGAACTGTTCTAGCAAATCTCACCATGGACATTCAGCTCATGAGCACAGAAGTACCAGAAGTTACAGTTGCAATGGTTACAAACTAAAAATGAAGGAGAAATGCTCATATTGGGATATTTTCCAAGTGTTGAAACACAGCAATTCTAATTCAGAGGTTTAATAAAAAAAGGTCTGATGAACTAAATATAATGTGACATCAAATGGAATAATATGTTCAGATTCTTTTGTGTTTGGTTTCTAGAGCACCACATTTCAGTATATTGTGATCAAAAAAAAAAGAAGCCTTACGTGAGATTTTACTTTGTAGATTTTATAATTTACTTATTAACAAAGAATTTTTCACAGAATCCCAGAATGTTTTGAGTTGGTTTAATAATGATCTAGTTCCAACCCCCTGCCATGAGCAGTGACATCTTCCACTAGAAGGTTTTTAATTAATGTGGTTAAATTGAATAACTCAAGCTGTCTGATGCATGTGACCAAACCACCTAGCAAAGGCAGAGCAATGAACATACTCTCCAATATTCCAGGCTCTTATCCATGACAGGATACGATGGGAAGAACACCAACAGCCCATGTGGCACAACTCGCACAAGGTTACCTGCAGTGAGATAAGACAAGGGTGTAGATGAGGGCATTTTCATCCTGGAGAACATAGATTGCAGAAGAAAAAACAGCATAGCCTCCTTCCAAAATATTTTCTACTTCCCTGACACAAATGATTGTGTATTAGAAGTTGTTTTATTTCTTAAAAGAATT